>NW_020173241.1:358168-528299 GCF_003031525.2 Neophocaena asiaeorientalis asiaeorientalis | reverse complement strand
AAAAAAAAATTTTAATAAAAAAAAAAAAGAAAAAAAAAAAAAAAAAAAAAAAAAAAAGTGAAACTGTTTTCCAAAGTCGTACCATATTACATTCCCACCATTAGTCTATGAAATCCCAGTAGCTCCACATCCTCAAAAACATTTGGAATTGTTGCATTTTTTTGTGTGTGTGTGTGGTACGTGGGCCTCTCACTGTTGTGGCCTCTCCCGTTGCGGAGCGCAGGCTCAGCGGCCATGGCTCACGGGCCCAGCCGCTCTGCGGCATGTGGAATCTTCCCGGACCAGGGCACAAACCTGTGTCCCCTGCATCGGCAGGCGGACTCTCAACTACTGCGCCACCAGGGAAGCCCTGTTGCATTTTTTAATTGCAGCCATTCCAATGGGTATGCAGTGGTATCCTGTAGACCATCTTGAAAATTTGCTTGCTTGTGATCATAAAAAGCTTCCTAGGTGATTTGCTGTGAGGCAGCTTTCTGATATGTCCAAAGCAAATTATGTGTGGGATGGACACAGGGGATGGATTGAGGCTATTTATTGCATATTATTATCAACTGTGAACTTGTTAAAAGGTCGTGTGTTCTACCCACAGCATCTTTGGTTTAGAATTGTGGCCTGGGGGCTTCCCTGGTGGCGCAGTGGTTGAGAGTCCGCCTGCCGATGCAGGGGACGCGGGTTCGTGCCCCGGTCCGGGAGGATCCCACATGCCGCGGAGCGGCTGGGCCCGTGAGCCATGGCCGCTGAGCCTGCGCGTCCGGACCCTGTGCTCCGCAACGGGAGAGGCCACAACAGTGAGAGGCCCACGTACCGCAAAAAAAAAAAAAAAAAAAAAAAAAAAAAAAAAGAATTGTGGCCTGGCCAAGATGCTGAACTAGCATAATAGATAACATAGTTATCTGTTCTGAACTAGTTCAGAAAAGGCAATATACAAACAACAACAAAAAGCATGAACAACAAACCATGAGGAGGGAAAATGATTTCCAATGTTGCCACGTTATATTATTTAAAAATGTCTAGTTCTCAACAGATAATTATGAATCATGAAAAGAAAGAAGAAAGCATGGCCCATATATGGGGTGGTGGTGGTGGCGGGTGTGGATACAATCAACAGAAACTGTTATGGAGGAAGCCCAGATGATGGCCTTATTAGACAAAGACTTTTTCTTTCTTTTTAGACAAAGACTTTAAATCAGATATTATAAATATGCATAAACACTAAAGGAAACCATATCTAAAGAATTAAAAGCTAAGCATGAAAATGGCATCTTGCCAAATTTGGAAGATCAATAAAGAAATAGAAATTATAAAAAAGAACTAAATAGAAAGTCTGGAGTTGAAAAGCACTGTAGCCGAAATGAAAAATTAAGAGGCTTAACAGCAGATTTAATCAGGCAGATGAAAGAATCAGCAAACTTGAAGATATGTTGATTGAGACTGTCCAGTCTGAAAATCGGAAAGAAAAAAGAATAAAAAAAATGAACAGAGCCTCAGAGACCTGTGGGACACAAGCATACCAACATATGCAAATAAGAATTCCAGAAGGAGAGGAAGGGGCAGAAAGAATATCTGAAGAAACAATGGTCTAAAACTTACTAAATTTGACTAAAAAAACACCCCAACAACAATCTAAACATCCAAGGAGCTCAATGAACTCCAAGTAGAATAAACAAGTTTCATACCTAGACAAAACATAACCAAGGTACTGAAAGACAAGAACAAGAGGGTGGGTAAATGGGTGAAGGTCGTCAAAGGTAAAAAAATTCCAGTTGTAAATAAGTCACAGGGATGTAAGGTACAGCATGGTGACTATAGTTAATAATACTGGGGACTTCCCTGATGGTCCAATAGTTAAACTCTGTGCTTCCACTGCAGGGGGCTTGAGTTTGATCCCTGGTCGGGGAACTAAGATCCCATGTGCTGCACAGCGCTGCCAGAACAAACAAGCAATACTGTATTGTGTATTTGAAAGTTATTAAGAGAGTAGACCTTAAAAGTTCTCATCACAAGAAAAAAAACTGTAACTTTACGGTGATGGATGTCAAGTAAACTTATTGTGGTTATCATTTTGCAATACATACAAATATTGACTCATTATATTGTACACCTGCATCTAATATAATGTTGTCTGTCAATTATAACTCAAAAAAAAAAGGACAAAGAGAGAATATTGAAATTAGCAAGAGAGAAGCAACTCATCATGTACAAGAGATTCTCAACAAGATTAATAGCTGATTCCTCATCAGAAACCCTAAAGGCCAGAAGGCAGTGGGATGACCTATTCAAAGTGATGAAAGAAAAATACTGTCAGTCCAGAATTCTCTATAAAGTAAAAGTATCCTTCAAAGATAAAGGAGACAGGAATTCCCTGGTGGTCCAGTGGTTAGGATTCTGTGCCAAGGGCCCGGGTTCAATCCCTAGTTGGGTAACTAAAATCCAACATCCCACAAGATGCATGGTGCAGAATAAAAAAGAAAGGAAAGAAAAGAAAGAATGAAAGAAAGAAAGAAGGAGAAAGAAAGAAAAGAAAAAGAGAAGAAACTAAGGTAGTTCTAGATAACGAAAAAACTGAAAAAAATTTGTCAGCAGCAGATCTACTTTACATGAAATACAGTATTTCTTCAGGCTGAAATGAAAGGACATCAGACGTAAATCAAATCCACATGAAGAAATAAAGAGCACTGGTAAAGACACAAGTAGGTTGAAAGCAAGAGAGTGAAGGTATGCCATGCAAACAGTAACCAAGAGAGCTGGTGTGGCTGTAGTAATATCAGACATAAAAGACTTGCAAGATTAAAACTGCTATTAGCAACACAGGAAAACATAATGATAAAAGAGTCAATCTATCAAAATGATATAACCACTACAAATACATATGTACTTAACAACAGAGCCCCCAAATAAGTAAAGCAAAAAATTAACTGAAAGGAGAACTACAGAATTCAATAAGAATAGTTGGAGAGTTCAGTCTCTCATTTTCAATAATAAACAACTAGGCCAACCAGGAAGTAGAAGGCTTGAGCAACACTATAAACCAACTAGATCTAATAGATATATACAGAACACTCCACTTCAAAAAAGCAGTATAAATACTCTTCTCAAGTGCACATGGAACATTCTCCAGGATAGACTATATATCAATATATTAGGCTATAAAACAAGTGTTAATATATTTTAAAAGTCTGAAATCATAGAAAGTATCTTTCTCACCACAGTGGAATGAAGCTAGAAATAAATAACAGAACACTGAAAAACTAAAAAACTATGTGAAAATTAAACAACATGCTTAAACAAACAATGGGTCAAAGAAGTCACAGGGAGATTAAAAAATATTTAGAGATAAATGAAAAAGAAAGCACAACATACCTAAACTCATGGGATGTGGTAAAAGTAATGCTTACAGAAAACTTCATGTCTGTAAATACTTCTGTTAAAAAAAAATCTCAAATGAATATTTCCACCTTAAAAAGTATAAAAAAGAAGAGCAAACTAAATCTAAAGCAAAAATAAAGGATAAAGACTACAGTGGAAATAAATAGAAATATAGAAAAACAATAGAAAAAAATCAACAAAACCAAAAGTTGATTGTCTGAGAAAGTCAACAAAATTGACAAACGTTAGCCAGACTGACCAAGATAAAAAGAAGAGTCAAATTACTAAGATCAGGAATGAAGAGGACATATCACTGCCAATCTTATAGGAGTAAAAAGAAGTATAAGGGAATAATGTGAACTGTCTGTCAACAAGCTAGATAACTTAGATGAAATGAACAAATTCCTAGAAAGATAAAAAATACTGACACTGATTCGAGAAGAAATAGAAAATCTGAATAGACCTGTGGCAAGTAAAAAGAATGAATTAATAATAAAAAAAACCCTCACAAAGCAAAGCCTAGAACCAGATGGCTTCACTGGTGAATTCTACCAAAATGTTGAAAGAATTATTACCAATCTTTCAGAAAGTCTTCCAGAAAATAGAAGAGGCATGAACACTTCCTGGATCATTTTTTTTTGCAGTACGTGGGCCTCTCACTGTTGTGGCCTCTAACGTTGCAGAGCACAGGCTCCGGACACGCAGGCCCAGCAGCCATGGCTCACGGGCCTAGCTGCTCCGCGGCATGTGGGATCTTCCTGGACCGGGGCACGAACCCGTGTCCCCTGCATCGGCAGGCGGACTCTCAACCACTGCGCCACCAGGGAAGCCCCTGGATCATTCTTTGAGGCCAGTATTACCCTGATACCAAAACCAGACAATGATATCCCAAGAAAACTATAGATCAGTATCTCTTAAGAACATAGATGTAAAAATCCTCAAAAATTACAATAGCAAACTTAATCTAGCAACATATAAAAAGGATTATACACCATGATCACGTGGGATTTATCTCAGCAATGTAAAGTTGGTTTGACATGTGAAAATCAAATAATGTAATAAACCATATTAATAGGATTAAGGACAAAAAAAATCACATGATCATTACAATAAACGAAGAAAAAGCATTTGATAAAACCCAACAGCCTTCATTATAAAAGCTCTCAAAAATTAGGAAAAAAGGGGAACTTCTTCAACCTGATAAAAGGCTTCTATGAAAAACTCACAGCTGATATTATACTTAACGGTGAAAGACTGAATGTTTTCCCCTAAGATTAGGAAGAAGACAAGATGTCTACTCTTGCCATTTGTAGTCAATATTGTACTGGAGGTTCTAGGGCAGTTAGGCAAGAAAAAGAAATAAAAGGCATTCAGAATGGAAAGGAACAAGAAAACCATTTCTATTCACAGATGACATAATTTGGTATACAGAAAATTCTACAGAATCTATAAAAAACTATTAGAGCTAATAAATGCATTCAGTAAGGCTGCATGATACAAGATCAATATCCAAAAATCAACTGTATTTCTGTACACCAGCAATGAAGAATCTTAAAGTGAAATGAAAAAAACAATTCAATTTATAAAAGCATGAAGAAGAATACAATACTTAGGAGTAAATTTAACAAAAGTAGTTCCAAGACTTTTACAGGGACTTCCCTGGAGGTCCAGTGGTTAAGACTCTGCGCTTCCACTGCAGAGGGTGTGGGTTCAATCCCTGATCAGGGAACTAAGATCCCGCATGTGGTGTGGCCAAAAAAAAAAAGAAAAAGACTTTTACAATGAAAATTATGAACATGATTGAAAAACAAAGACCTCCATAAATGGACAGATATCTCATGTTTATGGATTAGAAGACTTAGTACTGTTAAGATGGCAATACTCTCCAAACTGATCTACAGATTCAATGCAATCTCTTATCAAACTCCAAGCTGCTTTTTTGGTAGAAATTGACAAGCTAATTATGAAAATTCATATTGAAATGCAAGGGACCCAGAATAGCCACAACAGTCTTCAAAAAGAAGAACAAAGACTGGGGGATTAACAGTTCCTGATTTCAAAACATACTACAAAGTAGAGTAGTCTAGACTGTGTGCAACTGGCAGGAGGATAGATTTTTGATCAGTGGGACAGAACTGGAAGTTTACAAATAAACCATTAAATCCATACATTTGGGACTTCTCTGGTGGTCCAGTGGTTAAAGAATCCACCTTCCAATGCAGGGGACGCAGGTTCAATCCCTGATTGGGGAACTGGAACTAAGATCCCACATGCCATGGGGCAACTAAGCCCACGTGCTAGATCTAGAAAATGCACACCACAACTAGAGAGCCTGCACACTGCAACTACTGAGGCTGTGTGCTGCAATGAAAGATCCTGCATGCCACAACAAAGATCCCGTGTGCTGCAACTAAGACCCAATGCAGCCAAAAAAAAAAAAAAAAATCATGCATTTATGGTTGATTGATTTTTTTTTTAAATTCAGTTATTTAATTTTTGGCTGCATTGGGTCTTCGCTGCTGCACACGGATTTTCTCTAGTTGCTGAGAGCAGGGGCTACTCTTTGTTGTGGTGCGCGGGCTTCTCATTGCGGTGGCTTCTCTTGTTGCAGAGCACAGGCTCTAGGTGCGCGGGCTTCAGTAGTTGTGGCACACGGGCTTCAGTAGTTGTGGCTTGTGGACTCTAGAGTGCAGGCTCAGTAGTTGTGGCACATGGGCTTAGTTGCTCTGCGGCATGTGGGATCTTCCCGGACCAGGGCTTGAACCTATGTCCCCTGCATTGGCAGGTGGATTCTTAACCACTGCACCACCAGGGAAGCCCTGGTTGATTGATTCTTGACAAGGGTGCCAAGACCATTCAATGGGATAAGATATAATAAAGAACAGTCTTTTCAGCAAAAGGTGTTGGGACAACTGGATATCTATATGCAAAGTTAAGTAACTCCACCTCATACCATATTTAAAAACTAGCTCAAAATGGATCCAATACCTAAATATAACAATAAAAACTATAAAATTCTAGGAAGAAAACAGAGGTGTAAATCTTTATGACCGTTGATTAGGCAATGGTTTGTTAGCTATGACTCCAAAGTACAAGCAACCAAAGAAAAAATAAACTGGACTTCATCAAAATTAAAAACTTCTGTGCTTCAAAGGATACTACCGAAAAAGTGAAAAGACACCTCAAATAATGGGAGAAAATACTTACAAATTATGTATTTGGTAAGAATCTAGTATTTAGGATACATAAAGAACGCTTACAGGGCTTCCCTGGTGGCGCAGTGGTTGAGTGTTCTGCCTGCCGATGCAGGAGACACGGGTTCGTGCCCCGGTCTGGGAAGATCCCACATGCCGCGGAGCGGCTGGGCCCGTGAGCCATGGCCGCTGGACCTGCGCCTCCGGAGCCTGTGCGGGAGAGGCCACGGCAGTGGGAGGCCCGCGTACCGCAAAAAAAAAAAAAAAAAAAAAAAAAAAAATGCTTACAACGCAGCAAAAACAGACAGGTAACCCAATTAAAAAGTTTGCAAAGGATATATTCTTTGGAATATATATGTCATATATAATGGGATACATATATATATACATACATATGTGTATATATATATATATATATATATATATATGGTCAATAAGCACATGAGAAGATTCTCAGCACCTCTAGCCATCAGGCAAATGCAAATCATAATGAGATACCACTTCACACTCACTAGGATGGCTATAATAAGAGAGAGAAAATAAATGCTGGAGAGGATATGGAGAAATTGGAACCCTCATATGTTGCATGTAAAGTGGTATAGCTGCTTGGAAAAACTTTGTCATTCCTCAAAAAGTTAAACTTAAGAGTTGCCATATGACCCAGCAATTCCACTCATAGGTAAGGCATACGCTCAAAAGAACTGAAAACACATTCCACTGAAGAATGGATAAATGAAACACGGTATACTCATACAATGGAACATTAATCATTCATAAAAAGGAATGAAAGACTGATTCATGCTATAACATGGATGAACCTTGAAAACATGCTACGTGATAGAAGCCAGACACAAAAGGTCACATATTGTGTGACTGCATTTATGTGAAATGTCAAGAACAGGCAAATCCATGGAGACAGAAAGAAGGTTAGTGATTGCCAGTACTTGTAGAGAAAAGGCAATGGGGAGTGATTGCTAATGGGTATGGAGTTGCTTTTTGGGGTGATGAAAATGTACAACAATGAAAATTAAGACAGTAATAATGGCTGAACAACTTGGTGAGTATACTATAAAAGACTGAATTGTACTTGAATTAAAAACCATTGAATTTGTATTTGAAAGAGTAAATTTTATAATATGTGAATTATACCTCAACTAAAAAAGAATCAGTGATTTCAGCGTTTTCAACAGCAACACTGCATGCAAGGTGACAATGGAATACACTTTTAAAAAAAATGAATCCATCAGCACTGACTTTATTTATTTAGGCCTGCTGCGTGGCATGCAGAATCTTAGTTCCCTGACCAGGGACTGAACCTGTGCCCCCTGGAGTGGAAGCGTGGAGTCTTAACCACTGGACAGCCAGGGAAGTCCCTGGAATATACTTTTACAGTAACTAGGACCTAGATTCTATTTTTGGCTAAAATAGTTAAATATGAGGGCCTGACACAAATACCCTTAGGCACAGAAGACCTCAGAAGGTTTGCAACATAAAGGCTTCCACTGAAAGGAATTTGGGATGAAATACTTGTAATACAGATACTTAAATAAAATAGGAAGGATTAAAAGACACAGAAAAGTATGGTAAGCTGAAATTATAAATTAAGATGCTAGCAACAGGCCTAAATACATCAATAGTTACGTTAAATTTAAAGTCATTACTTTGAAGTCAAATATTAACAGATTTGGGCAAAAACCCAAATTCTAGATATATGCTGGTTAAAAGAAATACACCTAAAGCATGAGCACACAAGGTTGAAAATAGAAGGGTAGAAAATAATACATTGGGTAATTGATAGTCAAAAGAAAGCTGACTTAGCTTTATAATATCAGATAAAATAAACTTTAAGACCAAAAACATTATTAGGAATGGAAACTATTACTCCATATAATAAAAGACTCAATT
Organism: Neophocaena asiaeorientalis asiaeorientalis; assembly: GCF_003031525.2. Lineage (NCBI taxonomy): Eukaryota > Metazoa > Chordata > Mammalia > Artiodactyla > Phocoenidae > Neophocaena > Neophocaena asiaeorientalis. Next base: position 519,834 of record NW_020173241.1, on the reverse strand, counting down.
CTTGAGAAACTGCACAGCCACATGCAAAAGAATGAAACTGGACCACTTTTTTACACCATACACAAAAAATTAACTCAAAATGGACTGAAGATTTGAATGTAAGACATGAAATCATAAAACTCCTAAAGAAAACATAGGCGGTAAGCTCCTTGACATTGGTCTTGGCAATGATTTTTTGGATTTGACACTTGAAAGCAAAGGTAACAAAAGCAAAAATAAACAAGCGGGACTACATAAAACTAAAAAGCTTTGCACAGCAAATCATCAACAAAATGAAAAGGCAATCAACTGACTGGGAGAAAATATTTGCAAATCATGTATCTGATAAGGAGCTAATATCCAAAATATATAAAGAATTCATGTAACTCAGTAGCAAAAAACAGAGCAATACAATTAAAAATTGGGTAGAGGGGCTTCCCTGGTGGCGCAGTGGTTAAGAATCTGCCTGCCAATGCAGGGGACACAGGTTCAAGCCCTGGTCCAGGAAAATCCCACATGCCACGGAGCAACTAAGCCCGTGCGCCACAACTACTGAGCCTGTGCTCTAGAGCCCACAAGCCACAAGTACTGAACCCATGTGCCACAGCTACTGAAGCCCCACTCGCTGCAACTAGAGAAAGCCGGCACACAGCAACGAAGACCCAACACAGCCAAAAATAAATAAATTAAATAAATAAATTTAAAAAAATTGGGTAGAAATCTGAATAGACATTTTTCCAAAGAAGACATACAGATGGCTAACAGGTACACGAAAAGGTGCTCAACACCACTAATCGTCAGGGCAATGCAAATCAAAACCACAATGAGATGTCACCTCACACCTGTTAGAATGGCTATTATCAAAAAGACCAGAAATAACAAGTGCTGGCAAGGTTGTGGAGAAAAAGGAATCCTTGTGCATTGTTGGTGGGAATGTACATTGGTGCAGCCACTATGGAAAACAGTGTGGAAGTTACTCAGAAAACTAAAAATAGAACTACCATGTGATCCAGCAATTCCACTTTGGATATTTATCTGAAGGAACTGAAAATACTATCTTAAAGAGCTATCTGCACCCCTACAGTCATGGCAGAATTATTTACAATAGCCAAGATATGTGTCTGTTGATTGATGAATGGAATGTATATATATAAAATTCAGCCCTAAAAAAGAAGGAAATCTTGCCATTTGCAACAAGATGCTTTCATAACTTGAGGGCATTATGCTAAGTGAAATAAATCTGACAGAGAAGACAAATACCATATGATTCCACTTATATGTGGAATCTAAGAAAACCAAAAACCAAACACCCAAAAAACCCTGAACTTTTAGATACAGAGAACAGATTGGTGCTTGCCAGAGGTGGGGGTGGGCAAAATGGGTGAAGGGGGTCGAAAGGTACAAACTTTCAGGTATAAAATAATTAAGTCCCAGGGACGCATAGTGACTGTAGTTAATAATACTGTATTGTATGCTTGAAAGCTGCTAACAGATCTTAAAAGTTCTCATCATCATAAGAAAAAAAAATTGTAACCATGTATGGTGATGGATGTTAACTAGAATTATCGTGGTGATCACCATATATATACATTCACACATATATATACACACACACATATATACATACACACACACACAAGTACTGAATCATTACGTTGTACACCTGAAATCAATATAATGTTATATGTCAATTATACCTCAATCAAGAAAAAGATTCAATTCCCAATGAACATACAGAAAAAAAAAAAAACATATATACTGGGAATTCCCTGGCAGTCCAGTGGTTAGGACTCCATGCTTTCATTGCCGAGGGCACAGATTCAATCCCTGGTTGGGGAACTAAGATCCTGTAAGCCAAGCAGCGTGGCCAAAAAAACCCCAAAAGTATATATATATATACTACTTAATATTATTAAGTAATATATGTATTACTTAACAGCCTCACAATATATGAAGCAAAAATTAACAGTATTACAAGAAAAAAATTGATCATTTTTCATCATAGTGTGAGATTTAAACACACAGTTCTTAATTATTAGTAGGTTAAGTAGGAAAAAAAAAAATCCAGTAAGAATACAGAAGATTCAAACAACACAATTAACAAGTGTGACCTAAGAGACATTCAGGGAGTCTGGCAAACAACATTTAGAGAACCCACAATTTCCCAAGGACATGTAGAACAATCACGTAAAACAACACATTTTACAGAATAAGTATCAAAAGAATAAATGGCAGTAAGTCAGAGGTTAACAAAAAGATTTGAAAAAACTAGAATTGAATGATAATGCAGTGGTTCTCAAACTTTCGGTCTTAGAATTCCCTTACACTCTCAAAAACTTGTGAGGAAGCCAACGAGCTTTTGTTTATATGGGTTATACCTATTTATATTTACTGTAATATTTACGATAAAACAACTATATTTACAAAAAAATTAGTGAGTAGTAGTGGCCTTGTTTGTACAGAAGCCACCATGGTGCTTCCTGGCCCTGGAGCCTTCACTCACCGTGTTGAAGTACTCGACGCCGGTGGCTTCAAATGCCCTCGCCACAGCATGTGTTGTGGCCACACAGGCTACAGGGTGGCCATTGCCAATAGACTTGCCCATGGTGACAATGTCGGGGACAAAGTCTTCCCCCTGCAGCTGGAAGGCCCAGAAGTGCTTGCCTACTCGGCCAAAGCCCACTTGAATCTCGTCTGCAACAAAGACCCCTCCGGCCCTGCGGATGTGCCTGTGGCAGAGGACACATGGCTGATGGGGGACTGTGGTGAGAGGGAGGAGACCAGGAGCTGGGTCTTGGGACTCTGAATCCTGGCTTTGCCAACAGTAAGGTGGGGACCTCATGCAGATAGCTGGCCTTCTTGGAGCCACTATTTCTTCAGGGGCTTTGTCTGACAATTCTGGCAGGAATTGCCAGGCTGAGGTTGGAATTTGGAACAAAGGCTGGCAAACCCCACCCTGGGGCAGCCTCTCCCACCTACTCACCCTGCCACTTCTGGGAAGTAGCCAGCAGGAGGAATGATCTGCCCTCCCACACTGGGCAGAGACTCAGCAAAGAACGCTGCAATCTGTGGAGGAGAAGGGAATGGCACTGCGGAGGGGCTGAGCTTCAAGCTGAGCACGTCCGCTGATGCTCAGTGCTGGCTCCAAACATGATGAGTTACTGTCCGCACTGTGCCCCCACTTTGGGCTCCACATCACACCTGAGGGTCTGTGATGTAGCTTTTTCAGGACTTGAACCAATTCTTACCACCTGGATGCCTCCAGACCCCCTGTACTTAGCATGCTCCAGATGAAATCCAGACTTCTCCCCCATAAGCATGTTCCTTCCCTTCTCCCATATGGTGAGTCCCATCCCTCCCAACTAGGACAGAAATCTGGCCCCATCCTTGATCCAGCCACCTTCTTCATCTATCAGTCAGCACAGCCTCTGACTCTATCCCTGTAACATCGTTGCACCCACTCCTTCCCCTCCCCGCTGGATACTCCTGCCTCCTGGCAGACCTGCCAGTTTCTGCCTTGGCCTCCTGCCTTCTAACTGGACACCTCTTCCAATCCATCCTCCACTGGCCACCAGGGTGATGCCTCAGTGTAGACACTGAGCTCATCACTGTCCTGTTTAAAACCCTTCACTGACCCTTTTGCTTATAGCAATGACTTCCAAACTGTGTTCTGCCTTGGAGCTGCTTCAGAGGCTACTGCTGGGATGAAGGAAGGACTGACGGGGTGGGAAACCGGTCACCCACCCATGCTGCCACCACAGGAATCTCTTTTTTGGTTTTATATAAGTAGGTGCAGAGCATCGGAAATGCATGGGCCAGGCTTCCTGGATCTGGCTCTGCCAACCTTTCTGGCCTGTCTTTGCTATATATCCTGTGTTCAGCTGTCACTCCTTCAGCAAAGCCTTCTAGAGAGCCCTAATACCAATCACCAGCTGCCTCCCCTCTACTGCTGCCGTGGCTGCTGCTCTTCCAGGGTATGACGTATCTCTCCTGTCTCTGCCCCACAATCCATCTCTACTACACTGCCCTGGGTGGGTCTCCCCATTGCTCACTCGGGCCAACAGGGCCTCCTCATGTCACCTGCCCTCAGACTGGCCCCATTCAACTGCATCCCCTGGTCCTATTACCTTCTCTCTTAAAACTCTACAAAGGTCTCCCATGGCCTCTAGCCCCTCAGCTAAAGGGGCACTTGCAGTCCGCGGGCCTATGGTCCTGCCTGCTTCTCTAGGTTCATCTCCTGCCGGCTCAGCCTGGCCCCATACTCACATGGTTCGTGCACAGGCCGCCGCTCTGTTGAGGATGCCTTTCCTTGTCTACCCCGACCCCACCTTGAATGGCTAACTCCTACTCACCTTATATTACTAAAATCAGGCAGCACCCCCTCCACGGGCCCACCATCACACACACCCCAGTCCAGCTTGGGCCCCTGGAGTCCAGTAACGCCCAGGACATATCTCTACCTAAACTCTCTGCTGAGCACTTAATCCCTCTACTAGACTCCCAAAGGGCAGGCCCTGGTTCCAATTTCTCTCAGGGTTCCCAAGATCCAGTCCAGGGCTGGCAACATTTGCTATTTGCTGGACCAGACCTGCGTGGATGTGGTTACCTTCCTGCCCTTCTCCTGTGCGCTGCCGACCACACGTTTCACCTCACTGGCATAGGCCACAGCTGGATTGGGGTGGTCCTCCCGGTAGGGGCCCCGGTAAGTGTCTGGGAGAGGTGCCTGTGGGGAGTGACAGCACCATGTCATCCAGGCTGAGGCGCAAGCACCGGCCTGTTGCCCATTTGAGCAGTGCATACCACGTGGACCCACTCCTTCTGGCCATCCAGGTCCCGGAACTTGTAGGGGCTGATGTCGATCAGGGAGCTCAGGTGACCATGATAAGCACTGGGAAGGAGAAGGGAGAGTGGGCTCAGACCCAGGTGGCATGTACTCCCTGGCCTGGCCCTGACAACTGTCTATTCACCTCAGGAAACACTCAGGGAAGACCAACCTTTCAGACACAGCCTGAGTCCTAGGGCCAGGAACGAGCACAGGCCTTGGAGTCAGCAAGCCTTCCTCCAAGGCCACTTACTAGCTATGTAACGGTGGCTAATCGTTAAAATCTTTGGGCTCAGTTCCCTCCTCTGTAAAGTTGGGGGGGGGTGTTTCTCCTTCATGGTTGTAATGAACCTTAAATGTGATAATGCTCTAACCCTGGGCCTGGGTCTTGTGCACAGCAGATACTCAGTACAATGGGAGCTACTGTTGGAATATTTTTTAATTTTATTTTTTTAATCTTTTGGCCGTGCCACACGGCATGTGGGATCTTAGTTTCCCGACCAGGGATCAAACCTGCGCCCCCTGCATTGGCAGTGCAGAGTCCTAACCACTGGCCCACCAGGGAAGTCCCTACAACAGTTTTAATACCTAATATGTGGGACCAACTCTCACCACCTTATAAAGCATTCTCTGCTCCCCAGAAGCTGCCACCACAGAAGAGACACCTGGGGGAAAGAGCCGCCTGGTGTGTGTGTGTGGGGGGTGTCTCTGTGGCCAGGTCCTCATGATCCTCTCCAGGCCCAGGCCCCTCATCTTTCCTGCCCAAGGCACCCAAAATCAGAGCCTCACTGATCCCCAATAAGCAGCAGGCCCACGCTTCTGGAAATGGCACTTACTGATCTAATACCACCACGTCCCAGTGTCCTGTGTATTGGCGCGCCAGCCTCAGGGCCAGGTCGTTGGCTTCTGACCTATGACAGAAAAAGTGGATACTGCTTGGACAGCTATCCAAGGGCTTTCCCTCCAGGATCACTGCTTTCTACAGAGAAACCTGGAGGGAAGGAAGAGCCCTTCCAGCAGCAAGAAGATTCTTAGGACACCATTCATTAGTCATTCACTTATTCATTCAGTAAACATTTATCAAATGCCTTCAATGTGCTAGGAGCTGGGGGCGAAAATAGTTAAGTAAAACAGGCAGGCTCTGGCCCTCCTGGAACTTACATTCTACTATGTGTAACGAAAGCCAAAAAACAAAGACAGAATGATCATTTGGTAAGTGCTACAATGGACACAGGGTACCGAGAGAACCAGGTGGGGCCCTACCTTAGATAAGGGGTGTTATGGGATGAATCGTGTCTCCCCAAATTCATGTGTTGAAGCCCTAACTCCCAGTATCTCAGAATGTGATTGTATTTAGAGACAGGGCCTTTAAAGAGGTGATTAAGTTAAAATGAGGCCATCTGGGTGGCCTTAATCCAATACAACTGGTCTCTTTGTAAGAAGACATTTGGACACACAGAGAGACACCCGGGGGTGTGCATGCTCCGAAGAAAGGCCATGTGAAGACAGTGAGAAGGTGGCCACCTGCAACCGAGGAGAGAGGACTCAACAAAACCAAATCTGCCAGCAACTTGATCTTGGATTCTGACTTCCAGAACTGTGGGACAATAAATTTCTGTTTAAGCCACCACGTCTACAGTATTTTGTTACGGCAGCCAGAACAGACGAAGGCCACACCTGTAGTCCTGAGGGTGAAGTTTCTAGGCAGAATGAGCAGCACACACAAAGACCTTGTGAAGGAAAATTGCTCAGGGAACCACAAGAAGACAAGGGAGGCCAGGGGCAGCATGAGAGAGGAAGTGGGGAGATAGGCAGGGCTGCAGAAGGAGCCTGGATTTTCTTCTCAGTGCCATGTGAAGCTACTGAAAAGTTTTAATCAGAGAAGGGACATGATTCAGCTCCCATATGAGGAGGAAGCCTCTCTGTGTATATAATGGAGTAGAAGGGAATTAAAGTGCAAGTGAGGAGACCTAGAAGGACACGAAGGTGAGAGCAGGTGGTGACCACGCAGAGAGAGGTGAATGGAGTTAGGAGACAACCTGGAGACAGACAAGGCAAGCCTGATGCAGGACTGGGAGGAGGGTGCGTTTCTACCTTGAGCAGAGGCGCAGACGGTGCTGGCATTTGCCAGGACAGATAGGGTGAGGGAGGGCCGGTCTTCTTGGGAAAGTCTGGGGTAGGTTCCTGAGAATGTCAGGGAGAGCCAGTGCCATGGTCCCACACCAGGTGTTAGCGAAGACAATTCTTTCTTTTCTTTTTTTTAAAAAAATATATATATATTTATTTATTTATTTTTAGCTGCATTGGGTCTTCGTTGCTGTGCACGGGCTTTCTCTAGTTGCAGCAAGTGGGGGCTACTCTGTTGTGGTGCGAGGGCTTCTCATTGCGGTGGCTTCTCTTGTGGAGCATGGGCTCTAGGCATGCGGGCTTCAGTAGTTGCAGCACGTGGGCTCAGTATTTGTGGCTTGTGGGCTCTAGAGCACAGGCTCAGTAGTTGTGGCTCATGGGCTTAGTTGCTCTGCGGCATGTGGGATCTTCCCGGACCAGGGATAGAAGCCGTGTCCCCCGCACTGGCAGGCGGATTCTTAACCACTGCGCCACCAAGGAAACCTGACGATCAACTCCTGATGTCTTTTGGACAGGTGATGTTAGACCTGTTCCAAAGTCAAGTGGGCAGTTAGAACCTTGAGGCTGGAACACATGGGAAACATCTGGGTTTAAGATACAAATTTGGGGGACTTCCCTGGTGGTCCAGTGGTTAAGACTCCACACTCCCAATGCAGGGGGCCCGGGTTCGATCTCTGGTCAAGGAACTAGATCTCACACGTCGCAACTAAAGATCCTGCATGCTGCAATGAAGATCCCACGTGCTGCAACGAATTCCTGGCACAGCCAAATAAATAAATAAATTTTAAAAAGATACAAAGTTGGGAGTCACCAGCATGTGGATGATATGTAATACACGGGAATGGATGAGGTAAGGAAGGCAGAGGGCTCAGAGAGGACCAGCCCTGAGGAATAGAGTAGGAAGAATCAGCATAGGAGACAGGGGGAGTGGCCAGAAGCTGGCAGAAAACAAGAAGCGTGAAATGTTCTGGAAGCAAGACCAGAAAGCATTTCCAGAGAGAGTGGTAACTCTGGCAATATTACTGAGAAACAGGAAGACAAAGGCAGCAAAGAGACCAGGTCCCCCCTCTGTTTCTATGCCTCATAATTCTCTGTACTTTTCTCTCCCAGGCACACTGGGCTGGTTCTGTGTACACGCCATCATCTGCCATTTCTGCCTCTACTGCTACTCCCAGTGTAGCATAACCTATCACCGGTCACTAAACTGGTGCCTAATGGTGTCCATTCTTGCTTTCCTCCAGTCCTGATGATACCACTTACCTGATTAAAACCCTCTGATGGCTTCCCAATGCTCTTGGGATACACAGATTCCTCACTTGACCAATAAAGCCCTGGGTGATGGGCCCTGCCTCCCTCTCCAGTGTCCCCAGGCTCCCACCCTCTGCCCTCCCTCACTGGCTGCCTTTCAGCTCAAGTGCGCTGGGGTGCAAATATTCTTCCTGCCATAGGACCTCTGTACAGGCTGTTCTGTGTGGTGACCTTGACAAGAACACTTCCAATGGAGCGGGCAGCACCCTACCTTCCTCCTCATCTAGCTATCCCCTAGTCAGCTCTTAGCCTAACATCACTTCTTCAGGGACACCTTCCCCGACCCTCTCAGAGCAGGCCAGGTCACCCCACTGCTTCTATGCCTCATTATTCTCTGTAGTTTTCCTCCAGAAAATGATTCCTCTTTGTAATTTTGTATTTCTTTGAAGCATCTTTGATGTTTCTGTTCCTTACAGAGCAGGGATTTTGGCTGTAGCTCCCAGCACTGTGCCTGTGTATGCATAAAGCAGAAATAAAGGAACATATTACCTTGGTAAGCCCCAACAATGATCTTAGAAGAGAGGTAATGGCACTCCTTACAAAGAGAACAGGAAAGTGGATCTGACAGAGAAGCAGTGGGGCCTGCAGCTAGGAAGTGTGGGTGCCTGGCCCACTGAGGGCTGCCTCTCCCCACACTCCGTCGGCTACACAATGCTATGCCCATGTGAGCAAATCTCTCCATTGTTGTCTCATCCTTTTGCTGGGGGCTGGCCACAGTGCACTTACCCAGAATTCAGGAAATAAAATACACAGAGCTTCTCCGGTAGGGTCTCGGACAGCCTCTGTGCGTAATCCACGATGTTGTCGTGCAGGTACCGGCTGTTGGTGTTGAGCACCTGGTTCTGTTCATGTGCTGCTTGGACCACGAGAGGGTGGCAGTGCCCAACTGCAAGAGGGCCACCTCCATCACACAGCCGGCCCCACTCAGCCAATCCCTCCGGGCCTCTCCCAGCCCCAATCTGTGAACCCAACTAAAGGAGATGCAGTTATAGAGGCAGAGGTACAGAGGAAAGACGGGAGTCTGAAGACAGAGGGGGTGAGACAGAGGTGCCACTCTGGAAAGGGAGACCTAGAAAGGAGTCCCTGAGATTCTGGCAGAAGGCAAAGTTCTCTGGCAGAAACCTGATCTCGAAAACCTATGCTTTTTTTTTTTTTTTAACATCTTTATTGGGTATAATTGCTTTACAATGGTGTGTTAGTTTCTGCTTTGAAACAAAGTGGATCAGTTATACATATACATATGAAAACCGGGTCTCCTCTGCACATGGATGCTGGCTAAGCAGAACCTGAGTTCTCTGTACCTCTCTGAACCTCAGGTTCACCCTTGGACCAGGTTCACAGTGTTGGCATGCTTTCCTGCCCCATCTTGAGGTATGATACTGACCGTGAGCCACATTGTTGATGCAATCGATGTATTCTGCCCCCTGTTCATCATACATGTATTGCCCTTGGCCCCGGACAATCTTAATAGGATCCTCAGGAAAAAAGAGTCTGCAGGAATTGCTGTGGGGACAACGAATGGACAGCCATGTCTGAAGACGGGAAGGGAGAAATCCACCCATCAGAGGCCTCCCCCTACCCTTTCCCAGTTTCTGGAAAGGACAAAAGCTTGAAGGGCAAGTTGTTGCGTCCCTGTCTCCACTCCCTCCCCCACTCCACAGGTGGCTGGAAAGGAGAAAAGGATGGGGTAAGAAGTTGCTAAAACAAACTGTTTCTTGGGCTTCCCTGGTGGTGCAGTGGTTGAGAGTCCGCCTGCCGATGCAGGGGACACGCGTTTGAGCCCTGGTCCGGGAAGACCCCACATGCCGCGGAGCAGCTAGGCCCGTGAGCCATGGCCGCTGAGCCTGCGCGTCCGGAGCCTGTGCTCCGCAACGGAGAGACCACAACAGTGAGAGGCCCGCGTACCGCAAAAAACAAAAACAAATTGTTTCTTAAGTCATTTGAAGGCTATGTGGCTTCATTCATTCCCACATGTGCCCATTGAGTCGCTCGGGTCCCGGGAAAGGTGGCTGCTCCAGACCCACACGGGCTCCCTAAGGCAGTGTCTCTTTGCTGGTATGAGTGAGTAGGGCACCACCATTTGGTGGCTGGCTCTCGGCCCTAAACAAGTCCTTGCCCTCCAAGCCTGCTGCCCTGGTGGGGGCCAGCCCCAAGCTCTAGCCCAAGGCTGCCTCATGCCCCACGTCCCACCGACAGCCCCTCAGACACAGGTCAAGGGTAGACTTTCTCTAAGGCTGCCTGTGAGCCGACACCCCACCCCACCCTTCGTCTGGACTTTCAGCCCCTTCCTGGGTCACTCCCGAGCCGGGCCCAGGTCCGGAGGGCGGGCCACCACTGGGCGAGGTCCTCCCAGGAGCCCGGCTGCGGGAATGGATAAGACGCTGCGGGGGAGGCGCGGGATAAGACCGCCGAGACAGGCTGCGCGCGGCGGGGTCTCAGGGACCAGAGGCGCCGGAACAGGGATAGGTCGTGCGAGGCCGCGGGGGCTGGGGCCTGTAGGCTCGCGCCGGACGTGCGTGCCTTGTGCGCGGCCCCCCCCATCGCGTCGCCGTCTCGGTACCTGAGTAGCCGCCTCCTCAGGGCCAGAGTCGCGGCCTTCCCGCGCGTATCAGTGGCCATGGCGCCCGCCAGCACTCGCTCTGAGACACTGCGCGGAGGTCGGGGGTGGGGGTGGGGTGGTCCCGGCTCCGCCCAAGCCCCGCCTCCGCTGCGGGCCCCGCCCATGGCAGAGCGCGACTCGGAGCTACTGTTTGCCCCGCGGCCCCGCCCCCAGGTGGGCCGTTTCGAGTTTGTTCCTTAATTAAGTTGGCTAAAGAGTCTGACGGGCTCCCCACCTCTGCGAAGTTCCTTAGACAACGCCGCGCGGGAGCGGGGTTTGTGCTCGCCTCGCCTAGTGCTGCCCCGGCCCTGGGAACGCACCACGGTCCTCGCCCTCCCGGCCGCTGCTGTTTCCCTCCCCGGGAAGTGCCCCCCGGCGGCCCCGCCGCTGCTCCCACACTCGAGTGGGGTCTCTGAGCCTCGGCAGGGGCCTCGAGCTCAGTCCCTAAGTCGCCTTCCCCGTGCATAAAATGGGATGAGCCGTAAGCGTTCAATGGGAACGTGTGACAGGCACCCAGCCTGGTGCACAGCTGGGGCCTCAAGTAGGCAAAGCCCAGGGTCAGGATCTTGGACTTCCCAGCCCCGTGAAGGAGCAGCAGGAAGGGCAGAAGGAGGGCACAAGGCCACTGCTGGAGCTGACTGAGGAGGTCCTGGGCATGACCTCCAGGACTTCTGCTGGAATCCAGGCAGGGTGAACACAAGCTATAGCAACACTAAGAGAATCTTACAGTGTTTAGGTGGGAGGAGAGTTAGGAGGCTTCCTGAGCCTTATACATGGTCAGGAAACGGAGGCTCAGAAAGGGAAAGGGCTTGTTCTTAGACACACAGCAAGTGTGCAGCTGGACTCTTAATTCCACGGAGTGAGAGGAAAATGCTCCTAAGGGAATGGGAACCCGGGATAGCAAAGAGATATCCCCTGCTGGGACTTTCTGCCTCGGTGAAACCTAGAGCAAGGCTGTTAAGACTGCAGCCTGAGCTGGGTGGCCTGGGCAGGCTGGGGAAAGGGAGGCTCCTGTTGTTGCTCCTGTCACTTCTTCATGAGTCTCAGCCCTCTGCTTCACCCCCTCATTGCTGATTTCTTCATCTTTTCCCCCATACAACTGTAAAATGCTTAAGGAATTTTTGGTTGTGCTGCGAAGTTTTGGGATCTTAGTTCCCCAACCAGGGATCGAACCTGGGCCCTGGCAATGAGTCCTAACCACTGGATTGCCAGGGAATTCCCGCTTAAGGCATTTATTAAAGAACATTTGGAGTTTCTTTATTGTGGTAACATATATATAACATAAAATTTACCATTTTAACATTTTTAAGTGTACAAGTTCAGTGGCATTAAGTGCACTCACGTGCACCCATCACCACCCTCCATCTCCAGAACTTCTTTATTGCACACTGAATGACGTTTCTTTCTTTTAATTGTAAAGCTGAATTGAACCTTGATTCATGAAAAAAATTCCTCCCAAATTAACCAAGAGAGGTTGCTTGTGGCCTGCACATTTTATCTGAGGGTCAAGCCCCCCTCCCTGCATGTGAAATGTGAGTGGGAAGTCACTGGTTTTCTCAGTGGATCTGCTCCTCGTCTTTGGTAGAGAGACCAATAGGTGTCTGTACATCCTGCAGTTCCAGCTTTTAATGTAATGTGCATGCTTTTGTGTGTGTGTGTGTGTGTGTGTGTGTGTGTGTGTGTGTGTGGCAGAGGGAGTCTGAGAGCTCTGTGTGGGGCCCATCTTTGGCCCTGTCTTGAGCCCAAACACAAGCCTGTCTTGTGGCCCAGGCAGCTCAGAAAAGTCAGGTTGGCTCAAGGACTTTTCCTGCTTTAGGGTAGAGGGTAAGAAGGCCGCAGTTAGGCCCAGCTTATATCTCACCCACTCCCGGGATGTCCAGAGTCAGGAGGTTGGAGGTCAGACCAGGCTGGGCCATTTACTGGGCCAAGAGTATCTACAATAGGGGCAGGACAACACCAGGAAGGTTCCCCTTCTTCCTGCTCAGAGAAGCCCAGTCGTTCTTTCCTCTGGCTCTGTGCTAAGCACTCCTCTGTCCATTATCTCATGCCCGACCTTTGAGGTACCATCGGAGGCCAAGAGGGCAGGGGAAGAGAGGAAGTGGCTGAGTCAAGATTTGAAGCCAGGGCACGTCGTTTCTCAATGCAGGCAGCACTGGCATTCTCAGTGAGATGGTTCATCATTGGGCAGGACCGTCCCATGCATTTAAGATGTTTGATGTCCCTGGCCCTACTCACTAATGCCAGGAGTGTCCCCCAATCATTGTGGCAATCAAAAGCATTCCATGAATTTCTAGTAGCATCCTAGGGATTGGGAGAAAGGAGACCTGGGTAAGCTCACTCCTCTCTGGCCTCAGCTTCATCTGCAAAAGGGGAACAGTCATCCTTGTGATTAGTTTAGATGCCATGGCACACAGTGGGGCTCCATAAATGTGCTTCCTTTGCTTTTGAAAGGGGTAGTTTGAGGCATAGCTGCCCTTCTTGGCAGGGGGACGTGAGGCCCTCAGTCCTTAAGGCTCAGCTGTGAGGCAGGGTGCTCCCCTGTGTCTCAGCTGGGACCTTAGCAAGTCACTCTTCTGTAGTCTCTTGCCCCCACCCCAAGCTCTTGGAGGACTCTGCAGACTAAATTTTGAAGTTTGCAGACCTGAGAATACACAGCATGAGGCCACAAGGGGGCAGCAATGGGCCATGAATGGACCTGTCCTGCCCAAAGGAGCAGGAAAGGGACCGCCTTGGGTATCTGGGGAAGGGGGAACACGTGGCTTCTACCCTCATGAGGTTGTGCTCGCCAGTCACCCAGCATCATGGTGCTACCCACAGACTCCATGCTTTGCCAAGCAATTTGGGAAAGATAAATTGGAGGACATCCAAGAGCCTAGGTTCTGTCCCAAGCCTGCTACCATGCATCCTTGAACAGGGGACTAACCCCTTGGAGCCTCACTTTCCCCATATGTAAGATGGAAATAGTGACACCAATCACATAGGCCCTTTACACGGCTGGTGAGGGGATCCAGTGAGTTACCTGGGTGGAGGAAGGAGCAAATTACAAATTGCAGAGTGCAGTAGATTTGTGTGGTGATGCTGGAGCTCCAAAGGACACCTGGATGTCCACTGGTCTCCATCAGTCATCACAGCCCCTCTGTGTTTCTGTTCCTTTTCATACTACTGACTTCTCTGGTGACCCATGTTACTGGCTGAGCAGCACGGCCTGCCATTTATTGCCAGCAACTGAGGGAAACAGAGGTGGAGACTTGACCTATTCTTTCTCCTTAGCCAGTGTGTGGCTGGGCCTGTTTTGTTAGTGAGGAGGCCACGTAGCAGTGTCTGGGGGGACTACCCATACTGTGGCCTCCTTAGGCCTCAGTTCTTGGAGGGAGAAGGCTGAGACACCATCACTGCAGGCCCCTTCTTGTCTACACCCCTGTGGCCCTTGCTTGGGCTTGGGGTCAGGAGGAGAGAGGGAACTTACAACCATGGTCGTTTCCGAGTGCTTGACCTGTCCTAGGTTCTTCGTGTATTATCACTAAACCACAGTCAGCATGGTAAGCACTGCTGTCCCATTGTACAGATGACGTGGCAGGTTGAATTTTCTAAGATGGCTGCCCATCTCCTATTCCATTTTCTCCTTAAAATATGATGTCGAAAATTTTCCCTCAAATTAGGGTGAACCTCTGATTCTGGCAGGAAGTAACACCATATGACTTCTGAGGCTTGGCTGTAAAAGGTGACACAGCTTCCACCTGGTCCACCTGTGACATTCACCCTGTGAATCCAGTAGCTTCCTTCTGAGGAAGCCCAGACCACACAGAGAGGTGTTCTGGCCATCTGAGGTCCCAGAGGACAGACAACATCAACTGCCAGGTGTGGGAAAGCTTGAGTGACAACCGCCCAACTGAGCCCATTACCCCCAGAACTGTAAGAGAGAAACAGAAAGGATCATTGTTTCGTTTGCTTGGCCATGCCGCGTGGCTTACGGGATCTTAATTTCCTGACCAGGGATTGAACCTGGGCCGCTGCAGTGAAAGTGCCGAGTCCTAATGACTGGACTGCCAGGGAATTCCCAAGGATCACTGTTTTTTTGTTTGTTTGTCTTTTCTTTTTAAATTTTTTAAATTTATTTTTTTATACAGCAGGTTCTTATTAGTTATCCATTTTATACATATTAGTGTATACATGTCAATCCCAATCTCCCAATTCATCCTCCCCCCACTTTCCCCCCTTGGCGTCCATACGTTTGTTCTCTACAGCTGTGTCTCTATTTCTGCCCTGCAAACTGGTTCATCTGTACCATTTTTCTAGGTTCCAAGGATCATTGTATTAAGGCAACAAA
This sequence comes from Neophocaena asiaeorientalis asiaeorientalis, assembly GCF_003031525.2. NCBI lineage: Eukaryota > Metazoa > Chordata > Mammalia > Artiodactyla > Phocoenidae > Neophocaena > Neophocaena asiaeorientalis. The sequence continues at coordinate 504,672 of NW_020173241.1, read as the reverse complement.
TTTTAGGGTGATTTGTTATGCAGCAGTCACGGGTCATGAGATCAGAGGAAACACAGGGGCTCACTGACATGGGTGACTGCACAGAAGGCTCAGCTGGTATGTAGCAGGGCTAGGCCTTGAGTCTGTGTCTTCCTAACTCTAAACCCCATCTTTGCTGTGAGCCTGAACTACTTCCTCTGGTTTCTGGGGTGGCTCTGGCCCAAGGAGAGTTCCCTTATCCCTCCCCACCCAGCAAAAGCCAGGCTGAAACCTCACCTAGGTATGGTGCTAGGGGCAGTCTGCAAGGACAAGCATACCCAAGACACACATTTGTTGTTTATTTCACGCAACAATTTCCATCTACACAGAGAGGGGAGGCAAATGGTTGGGCTGGAGCTGGTGGCCAGGAACCCTTGTCAGAGGTGGTGAAGCCTCTTCTCAGAGCATCACTGGGTCAGGGCATAGGTGCCCTACTTAGGCAGGCCTGGAAGCAGCCCTGAGGCTCTCTTCATTTGCATAGCTCACTCGGAGGACTCATTTTTGGCAGGCTGACCAGAGTTCCCCTGGGTGGAAGCCTTGGGGTCAGTGAGACCCCAACTCTGAGCTTGAGGTCCATCTCCTCAGGCTGGCAAAGTCCCATCAGGTCCCTGCTGTGGGTGGTGGAGAGACAAGAACAACAGACATTCCAGCCTGGGACCTCCACATTTGGGGATCATAGGGCTCCCTGCTGCTGGGTCCATGTGGTAGTTATCACAGCGCTTGGCTTCCACTCCCGGCCAGAGGACACTTGTTCTCACGGAAGGCAGGCTGGTTCCTGAGGCCTACGGAACTTGGCGGGGGCTCAACCCCTTAGGGTGCTTCCCACAGCTCCCCGTGTCCAGCTACAAGTGGTGGGTGGGAGTCCTGTCAGCTGGCTGTGGCTGAGTGCAGAGGCCAGAGAGGCCAGGAGCAGCTGCATTTGCCATTCATGCCCTGAGCCTTTTTGGATGGTGTGGATCCTGGGCTCCAGAGCTTCAGAGGGCAGGCTCTTGCAGGGCAGCGGGACAGCCAGAGTCTCTGCTAATCAGGTGACTGAAGGCCCAACCTGACATCTTTGCAGCCTCTCCCGAGCCAGGCACTTTCACCTTCATCTCCTTCCCGGGAAAGCCAAGTCCTGAGGGTGCCCCTCAAGTACACATTGCCCCCAGTGGGCCTGTCCACTTTCCTGGCAGCTTCACGTGCTGATCATTCTGGGGCTGGGCTGGGCACACTCTCAAATGTCAAAAGGCCACAGGTATGGTGGTGCATCCCGTGAATAAAGATCAATATATTACTGTGTTTTTTTTACAAAAATTAAAAATGTCCACACGGATCTGTACAGGTTGTGAGATGCGTGCTTGGGGTCACTGGAAAAGGAGGGAAAGACTGAAGGTGAGGAGGGAACCGGGAAGCCCCAGAGGCCCTGCCCCTGGTCTGCACATCCCCATCCTGCTCATTTCCTCAGGAACAGCTGCGCCCCCAATCCTCTCACCCCAATCTCCTGGATTCCACCCCCTCTCAGGGGGGCGGTATGGACAAAGTCCCAGGGGGTGCTGATGGCTTTGCACTGGCCGGGCCAGGCATTGAGTGAGCCCTTTATGACCAAGAGGGTGGTCTGTGCACAACCACCTAGGATCACAGCCCTGGGCCTGGGGCCACGTGATGGGAGAGTCAAATCTAGGGTCATCTCGGGGAGACCTGGCTGTTCAGTCACTGTGTGGGGAGGAGCAGGCACCCAGCCCTGAGGCCCCCTGGGCCCCCCACTCCTCCCAGCCTGCCCTGGAGACTCTTCCCTGCAAAGTACCTTATGCCAGCAGCCAGGCACGGGCAGCCCATCAGGGCCCTGGAAAGGAAGAAGGTTTCAGTGACAAGGATGGGGGGCTGGTCAGGGCCCTACACACTCCTGCCCCAGGTGTAGGGAGCTGCCACCTCAGGCCACCGGACACCACTGAGGCAGGGCCCGAATGCCTGCCCTGTCCACCTGGGTAGTCAGGTCATGGGACATGGCAGCCCCTCTCTGTGCTTATTCCAAGTGTGCCCCCATGGGCTTTGCTGGGACATATGTGCTGTGGGCAGAACCAGGACACCATGGAGTACAGGGCATCATGCCAGACATCCACAGGCCAGGAGTAGGGTCTGGCCCTGGTCCTTGCGAGGGGCTGCAATGGCTTTCTGTCTGGCAGCTGTGACAGTGGCTCTAACAGCTCACACCCGGGGCCTGAGAGCTCTCAGTCATGTGACCAAGAGTATTTGAAGGACAGTCTAGGAAATGGGATTCCCTTTTGGCCTGTCCTGGTGCCTGTGTCTGGATCTGAGTGGCAGACAGGGGAGGTTGAGGTCAGGGTGGACACTGGGCCGGGGTGGGGAGGTGTGTGTGTGGGGTTGTGGGATCGTCTGGAGGTACCAGACACAAGCAGGGGGGCGGGTTTCTTCAGGTGGTCCAGAGGTGGGGAGCTGGAGACGGACAAAGGCTGACCCGTCAGTCAGCCTAGCGTCCCTGGTGGACGCTGTAGTGGACAACACTTCACTCCGTTCCAAAGCACACAGGCAGACCTCAGGCACGTGGGAGCACACCCCCGGCACTGCCATGCATCCACCAGGGGCAGGGGCTGGGACTCAAAGGGAAGTGGGGAGGAGGGGGAAGAATGGAAAGGCAGGCAGAATGGAGGAAGGCAGGGCAGAGCAGCGGGCACAGGCAGCTCAGAATGCCCAGCACAGCATGGCGCACAGCACACAGCAGGCCAGGCCGCGTACCGCAGGGCAGGCCCCTGGAGCCTGGCGCCCCTCGCCTGCCTCCGCATTTAAGATTCTCCTGTTTCAAAGAAAAAGGCTTAATGACTTGGAGGGAAGTCTTGGCCCAGGGCCCGAGGCTGCGGGGCTGGGCCACCCTGTTCCCCTGCTGTCGCTGGCCCTTTCAGTGTGTGCTTGCCTCCTGCTCTGCTCTTTCTGTTTTTCCCATTGCCTCCTCAAAGCCATCTGGAGCTAGGGATTAGCACCTCCATTGCATGGATGAGGAGATTGAGGAACAGAGGGCCAAATGACCCACTAGAGGTCAGAGGACTGGGCTTCGGGGGTCCCTGCTCCTGACCCCCCTTTGGAAGGGGTACACCACATGGCTCTGTGTCCCTGGCAGGGAAGGCCAGATGTGAGTATCTGGTGAGTTTTAGTATGAAAACTCAGCTGTTTTGTTTTTCCTGTCTTTTCTGAGCTCCACTGGAAGAGTGTGACAAGTAAACCCTCCCTGCCTTCTAGAAAAAGAGAACCAAACTTTGGTTATTTCAGGTACTGAGTCTGGTGGGCCATGAGAGGCTGTTGTAAAGAAACAGGAGAGGAGAAAGGCTGTGAAGTTCCCTTCACAGATGGGGCTTTGGGGAATGCGGGGGGGATGCAGGGGATGAGTGTGGGGCTACCCAGACCAGCAAAAGCCTCCTCTGGGATGGGAGAAACTCCCAGAGAGGTGAGGGTGGTCCCATCCCCCTTTAGGTCCAAGGAAGCTCTGTCCCTGACCAGGCCTCCCTCTCTGTAGACAGGGTGGGTCCTCAGCCTTGCCCATGGAGGGGTCAGGACCAGAGCAAGAGGAGCCACCATGACAGCAGAGACAGCAGGGGTGGCCCTGCAGTGTGGGCCCCCCAGGGTGGGACCCATGGGGCCCCTGGGACTTGCAGCTGAGTTCTGAGTACAGGGAAGACATGGCCCCACCCTGGCAGGAGTCGGCAAAGACCTGGGTTGGGGCTCCCACGTCTCGCCAACACGTACCACTGGACAAGGCTGGTCCAGGCCTGGGGGTCCCGGCTCGCCCTTCTGGCCTTTCATTCCTTTCCGACCCGGGACACCGCGCTCCCCCTGTGCAAGAAGGGAGATGGGGTGTGGCGGTGGCTGCCAGGCCCAGGGCACCCCCAATGCCCCTCAGAGAGATGGGCCTGGGGCCGGCAGCCACCCCTGTCCTGCTGCTCGCATCCCAGCCATTTGGCCCTACCTCCTCCCGCCCACCCCGCCTTCTCTCTGCTTGCTTCCTGTCTCCCGCCTCCTTTCTTTTCTGCCTGCTCTCTCCTTCTCTTCACTTGCCTCCCTCCTTCTTTCCTCCTGCCCCCACCTTCTCTCCAGCTGCCCCTCACTTTCTCTCCACCTCCCTCACCTTCTCTCCACGCTCGCTCCGGTCGCCTTTCTCTCCTCGAGGTCCAGGGAAACCCTGACAAAAGGATTAAAGGTTAAACCTGATGATGAAATTTGAGGTCTGTTCTGCTTATCTGTTCATCTCTGCTCCTCTCCGACCCACCTTTGCCCCTTCCCTCCACGCATATTCGTGGTACAAGCTGGACCAGCCCCAGCTCCTAGGTGACACAGATGCTGGGTACCAGGATGACTTAGAGAAAACATGCATTCAGGACACCAGCACTGCTTCCTCCAAAGTAGAACAGTGTTGTTGTTTCTGGATGGAAGCCCTCAGGCAGAACCGCTAGCAAGGGGCTTTCTCTTATGTCAAGTCAGATGCAGCATGCATTGGCCCAGGCTTGGCTGGGGACAGAGACACAGGAAACCCATGTAAGTTTATATCACCATCTTCAGCAGACCAAGTAATGGTGCCCTCTGTTCTCTGCCTTTGGCTCAAACTCATATGCCCATCCACCCATCCATCCATTTGTCCATCTGTTCATCTACCCAACCAACATTTCTAAGCATCCACTAGGAACTGGGCTTTGGGCTGAATGCTGAGGGCAGAAAATCAGATTTCATATGTTCCCTCTTATATTTATTACGTTGTTTTTAGAAATATGATACATTGATATCCTCAAAATCTTGCTGGCTAGGGAGAGGCTGCCTCTCCCAGGGGTAGTCAACTCTTACATATAGCAAAGGGCTAGGCTGGGAGCATGCCTTTCAGATGCAAACCAACCAATCCCCCAACCACCCACTCTATCTAACTCACACACCAAGTCAATATTTCCCCTGGCCCAAATCATGCCAGGACCAGGTAGCAGGCAACAAGAGACTATATAGCCCAAAGCCTGCCAGGATTATTTAAACTAGCCAGTCCTAAACTGTTTACTCTGCTCTGCCTTGCTTTTCCCATAGAAACACCAATAAAAGCCCTGGCCTAGGCTTTTTTTTCCTCACTCCTTACTGCCTGCCAACGAAAACTGCTGCATCTCCATGTGGCCCCATGTGGGACATGCCATTTCCCTGGGAAATGTAAGCTATAAGTTCTTCTGTCAAAGGCATTAGGGGCCACTGTGTGTCATCACTAAGTCACCTCCATGAATTAAAACCCTGCAGGTACAAAGGTACACAGTCTAACATGGCAGGCAGTGGGGTGCAGAAGATGAAGATCAATGGTCAGTGACAGAGGTCTGAACCAGATACCATGGGGTCCCAGGGAGCGGGGCTCTTCTGTCCAGGTGTGAGGTCAGGTAAGGCTTCCGAGCAGGCTCCCCATTTCAGCAGGGCCTGGTGGAGTGGGTGCCAGGAGTTTGCCAGGTAGAGCAGGTAGGTGTGGCTTTGAGATGCCACTCTGAGCTCCAGGCCTCCCAGAGAGCAGCTGTGGCCACAGTGAGCAGCTGGTGGCATGGAGTCCCTTTTGCTCCACCCCCACTACCTCCCTGGGTCCACAGCCTGAGCTGGATTCATCAGTGTCTTCTCCTGACCCTCCTCATCGATGTAACGTGGCCCTCCCAGTCAGAAAGTCAGTCTAGAGTTCTTCCTCTTCCTTGTCTGCAGGTGCTTTCCATGGTGACATTTTCTCCTTAAAGTCTAGGGTGGACGCCAGAGCCCTTGCAGCCCTGCCTGCATCTGGTCACCATTTCCCTTGCAATAGCTACCTGATTTTCCTGGGAACCACCCTCCCTTCTCACAATTCACCAACTCCACCACCAGCTCCAGGATGGAGCATGTGAGCAGGCTGGCCAGTCAGGGCACTGCATTCTTATGGCAAGTGACATTTCAGCATTAACCTAGCTGGGGCCAAGGAGAGTTGATAAGACTTTTTCTCAAAGAGTAGAGAGTGAGGCAAATGCCTTTCTCCAGGATTTGGACCGAGGGGGATGCAGGTCTGGAGCTCTTGGCTCCATCTCATCACCATGTGGAAACTGGAATGATGACTACACAGAGGAAGCAGAGACAAGAGAGAATGAGAGGTTGGGTCATGTTGACACACTTGAGCCCTGGATCTATGTGTCATACATCTGGATTTTCCAGGTATGAGTCAGTTTAAACCAGTTTAAAATGTGCTTTCTGTCTCTTGATCCAATCAACACTGGGTTAATACTTCTCCTTCTCTCCTTCCCACAGTACTGCACTAGCTGAAGCCTCGTCATCTTTCACAGGATATTGCAACAGGCTCCTCACTGCTCTTCCCACCTCCCTACTCCAATGGATCATCCATCCATTCTCTATCCTCCATCCATCCTCCACCATCCTCCATCCATCATCTATTCACTTACTATTCATACATCCATGATCCATCATTCATTTACATCCATCATCCATCATTTATTTATATCCATCACTCATTTACCCACCATCCACCCATCCTTCATCCACCCATCCATCCATCCATCCATCAACAAAGCGCCTACTCTGGGCTGTGTGTTGGACTTAGCAATGGGGACATGGGCAGAACGAGTCAGTTGTAGTCCCAGCCATGGGGAAGGGGGATACATCCAAGCTAACCAGATCAAGTTACTGTATGGGCAGCATGAGGGCAAAACTTACACATGGGAGGGACCCAGTCACAGTGAACGGTGAGATACTTACATCTAGTCCTGGCTCCCCGGGTCGGCCCTGAGAAGAGACAAAGAGGAGATGTGAGGGGGCTGAGAAGGAGGTGCTGGGAACACAGCTGCTGGGAAGTTCAGCCCTGTGAATTGTCCACAGAACCTGAATTGGGGCCCCAGGGACCAGTGAAGTGCAGGGGTTGAGCCCCCAGGACTGAGTGACACGATAGTTGGGGGGCATTAAAGGAAGGATGTTACCTTCTCTCCTTTGGTTCCTGGCAGCCCAATAAGGCCTGGTGGGCCAGCTGGCCCCTGGGTGGAAAAGGAATGGGTCAAGAGGCATGACAGTTATAGAAATTAGCACCTCTAAGGACAAACAAGGCTCATGACACTCACAGGCAGGCCACTGGGTCCTCTCTCACCCGACATGCCCTTCTCTCCCTTTGCTCCGTCCAAGCCCTGGAAGCAAAGGGGAGACACCAGTTAAGGGGGCCAGACAGATGGCAGGACAGGAAAGCTTGGGGCCTGTGCGGGAACCGAGGTGTACAGGGCAGAGGGACAGACTCCAAGCTCTGACAGGCCTGGCCCTGGCTCCCTTCTTGTGCAAATAATCAGAATGCGGGTGTGCACATTTTACCTTTTCTCACATGTGGGCTTTTTCAGTAATCATGGAAGGTGGTTATGGTCACACCCATTTCACAGATGAGGAAACAGAGGGACAGAGAGGGCCAGGGACAGGCCCAGTTGTACAGCCAGGGAGTGGCAGGGCTGAGTGGCAACTGCATTTCTGAGTCCCAGTCTTGGACCCCATCCCTGACAGCAGCTGCTTCTTCTAAACACGATCTGGGGAGGCCTCGGGACAAAACAGAACCAGAAGCAGCACATCTGGTTAGGCCACATGCCCGGCCCTGCTCAGCTCTGGGATTCCATGATTCTGAGGTCCCATTCAGCATCTGAGCTTGGGAAGCAGAGATGTGCTCTCCCCCAGGGTAAACTAGGGAGATGCAGGGAGGCCAGCTGGCCTCTCTGGGACAGGGCACATGGTCAGGCCACACTCACGGCTTTAATTTAAGAGCAGAGGACATGACTTTATGTAATATACACCAAACCCAAGACCTCATATCCAGGTGTGGGCAGTTGAAAGACAGATGTGCACTAGGGGAGGGGGCAAGGAATGGAGAGGCCAAGTGTTGGGTGGGGGGCATCAGCGGGATTATTCTACAGGGGATTGGGAATGGCCAGGCCCTGGGAAGATGCAGGGCTGGTCCAGGGCCGAGCATGGGGCCCTCGCTTTGCCTACTAGCAAGACGTTTTGGAACTGTCCAGGCTGTGAGCCTGCAGCAAGTGGGAGGGGCTCCTACCCATGCTTTAGGACTCACCTTGGGACCCTGGATTCCCTGAAGGCCCTGGAGGAGGAGGGGAAAGCAGGTCAGAAAGGCCATCAGGATGGGTCCAGACCTCCAGGTCAGGCCCTGTTGCAGTGGCCACATAGGCTTGCAGGCCACTCACTGGCCCCTGTGGCCCTGACCTCTGTGGCCTCCCAAGCTCAGACTTGGGCTCTGCCCTCCTTGTCTGATGTGCCCCCTCCCCCCTGGGGTATCCTCTCCTCCCCTGGGCCCGAGCCCACCACCCTCTTCGCATCCCAGCTGCTTCAAGCCAAACATTCTTACCACGGGGCCTGGGGGACCAGGGGGGCCTGGAGGCCCTGGTTCCACTATGATCTGGGCCTAGGAAGGGTCAGAGGTGGATTAGTCACCCATCGCCCCGTCATCCCTCACTCACCCACACTTGAGTTCATCGGACATTGGAGGAGCATTGCCTGGGTATGGGCGCCGAGCTCCCTGCTGCCCCCAGGAGGGCTCTGCCTGGTGGGAGGCCCAGTGCTGGCCTTTGGGTTCAAAGACAGGCCTCAGGCTCCCCCTCCCCCTCCCTCACTGCCCTGGGCTTGGTCAGGCCAGGTGGCCCTTGTGTCCCAAGGCTCAGGGCCCCAGCCAGCCCTCAGCAGAGATCATCAGCAGCCCCCTTACCAGGCTCTCCTGTAGGTCGTCAGATGCCGGATCTCCCTTCTCCCCCTTGGGGCCGTCGGCACCCTGCAGGATAGGATGGCCTTCAGCCTTTTCTGTCCATCACCAAAATCACCATCCATGGGGCTCAGCACCTCCCCTTCCTTCCCCCATGAGGCTTCTGGGCAGCAGCAATAAGTTGGCCTTTGCAGCTTAAAATAGTTTTCCTTAAATCAGTGGGTTTGTTTCCTGTGGGGCGGGGGCAGCCAGGGGCTCTGGAAGTAAAGACCTGGAGTTCAAATCCTGGCACCAGCTCTCTAGCTGAGTAAGCCTCATGGATGGACAATGGGTATGTAGTGGTGGCAGCTCTTCGCACCTAGCCACGCATGACAAGAGCAGTGCTAAAAATGATGGTGACAGAGGGTATTTATCACATGTTAGCCAATCATTCTCAGCCCTGTCCATGTGTTCCCTTGTAGGAGTGGGAGATTATCACCCCCATTTTAATTTAATTAAATTAATTTTTAACATCTTTATTGGAGTATAATTGCTTTACAATGGTGTGTTAGTTTCTGCTTTATAACAAAATGAGTCAGCTATACATATACATACATCCCCATATCTCCTCCCTCTTGCGTCTCCCTCCCACCCTCCCTATCTCACCCCTCTAGGTGGTCACAAAGCACCGAGCTGATCTCCCTGTGCTATGTGGCTGTTTCCCACTAGCTATCGATTTTCCATTTGGTAGTATATATAAGTCCATGCCACTCTCTCACTTCGTCCCAGCTTACCCTTCCCCTCCCCATGTCCTCAAGTCCATTCTCTACGTCTGTGTCTTTATTTCTGTCCTGCCCCTAGGTTCTTCATAACCATTTTTTTTTTTTTTAGATTCCATATATATGTGTTAGTATATGGAATTTGTTTTTCTCTTTCTGACTTACTTCACTCTGTATGACAGACTCTAGGTCCATCTACCTCACTACAAATAACTCAATTTCGTTTCTTTTTATTCACCCCCATTTTAGAGCTGAGGAAACTGAGGCCCAGGGAGGTTAGGTCACTTGTACAGGGTTCCAGAGTCAGTAAGAGATGGAGCAGAATGCAAATGTGGGCTGTCAGAGCTCCCAGTCTAACCACCGGCCACTAGGCGAGGCCTCCTTATTTCACCTTAAGGAGGCCTTGGGAGGTAAGTGGTAGGTCCTTCTACAGAGGAGGAAGTGGGGGCTCAGAGTCAGGGCAGCCCAGAGCTTCCCTTTAAAGGCTCGGTGGGCCAGGGCTGGGCTGAGACTAGGACCGTAGGGCCCCAACCCCTGGCAGCCACTGTGGGGGACACGCATTCACCTTGGGACCCCTGCATGGGGCAAGTAGGGTGAGGCCCACCCAGCCACATACCGGGAGGCCTGACAGGCCCATCTCTCCTGCTTCCCCTTTGGGTCCTATCGGCCCGGCTTCTCCTGGGTCTCCTTTCTGTCCTTTGGGACCCTGAAAACCGCAGAACAAGGTACAGTAGGCACTTTCCCTCCCCCCAACGCTGGCAGGTCCCCAGAGCTTAGTCCAGGCCAAGCCAGACCCCCACCTCCTCCTTGTGGGTCCTCCCCTCCAGACCAGGTGATGAATGAGCAGAGGGGCCTGGTCGGAGACAGAGAAGGGGCAGCCCCTAGCGTGCCTCACTGCAAGCAGGGGTGCAGGGTGGGGCAGGGCGTGGAGGGGGTGGAGCAAGTGGGACTGGGACTGGGCAGCTACCAAGGGGCGCATATGGGGTTTGGGGCCAACCTTGTGCTCATATCTCAGGAGCCAATGGTGGGAGCCCCACATACAACCAACCATCCCTCAGTCACCCTTCCAGCCACCGTATTCCCTCATTCAACCAATTTTGTAACGTCCACTGTGTGCCACACATGAGGGACCCAGTGCTAAAGCACACCCATGAATGTTAAGTGGTTCTCATGGACACTGTCGAGTCTATGTAGGATCACACACAAACACGTACACTTGGAATAATATTAATAACGACAGTGATACTTTTAGCTAACATTTGAAGACTCTTTGCTATTACATGCGGGCACTGCTCTCAGGTGTGTTCCATACACAGTTATTTAACCCTCATGGCAGCCCTGTTATACCATCTTCACCTGTGGGTGAGGAACTAAGGCTGCCAGAAAGTGAGTAGCTTGCCTGAGGTCTACGGGCAGAACCAGGATTTGCACACAGGCTCCAGAGCCCACTCTGTTCTGTTGCCTCTCTCCAACTCTGCACACACACACACACACACACACACACACACACACACACACACACACAGAGTCCGACGCCAAGCACCAGCATCACCAAGGAAATAAAAGGCCCAGAGACCTTCTCTCCGTCGATTCCTGGAGCACCAGGCAATCCGAGGTCGCCCTGGAAGGGAACAGACAGCAAGGGGGGTTATGGTGTCCCACAGCCCCTGGCAGGAATTTGTGGCCAGGCTACTTCCCCTGACCAGCACACCAGCCCTGGGTTGGGTCCCTGCAGTTGGAGCTTCAAGAAGATGCCCACTGGGTGTCCAGCACAGTGCCAGGCACCAATCACCATCTCCTCCATTTCCTCAGCCCCTATGGGCAGGTGCAGCCCGTGGCTATAGTAGGTTGATAGGTTACAGATTTGGAAGCTGAGGCTCCAGGCCACACAGCCCAGGGATGATGGCAGAGACCAGACCCTGCCTGATTTCAAAGTCTTGGGCTCCTTCTCCTGCGCCAAGTGGGCAGGTGTAAACGATGCACACAGGCCATAGGAATGCCTGTGTAACCTACAGGACTTCGTGAGGTCATGAGGGGCCCATTTATGGATTACACGTGTGAATGATCCCAGGGAGAACCCAGGGGCAAGAAGAAGGCACCCAGCTTGGTTAGGAAGGAGCAGGGCCACTTTCTCTGAGCCCCAGAAGCCAGGCCAGGGTGCCGGGAGAGAAGCAGAGGCAGAGGGGAGAGGGGAGGTGGGCCCTGGAGACAGGGGCCTGGGGGGACCACAGAGCTACATCTGCACTAACCTTGGCTCCAGGGATCCCTGGTGGCCCGGGGGGCCCCTGTGGCCCAGGAGGACCCTGTGTGTGAAAGTCAAGGGGTCAGTATTCAGGTGGGGCCTCCCCATCACTCCCCACCCAGCCCTACATCTGGAGGCAGCAGTGACCCTTATAGCCCCCTTCCCACCTAGTCAGGTCAGGCCTTGTGTCTTGGGGGAGGCCAGGCAGACCGCACCAGGTATCGGGTAAGACGTCACAGTGTCTAATTGCCGCGAAGGGCCCAGAACCCCTCTGCCCTCAGTATAGGTTTTGTCACAACACATTCCTGCTCAAGATCCTGCGATGGCTCCCCCATTGCCTCTAGAAACAAGTGTAAAACCCTTGCTGGCATTCAAGGCCAGCCAAAGATCACATTCCCACCAGTGGCCTAGCACCGTGCTCTCTGCCTCTCCTGTGAACTCTGGTGCTGTCTGCTGGTCCTGGGCATCCCTCGGTTTCACTGGGAGGAGATGGTGTCTTCACTCCCAAATTCCTGCCCCCACCCAGGACTCCCACAGGCCCGCTGCCCACCATCACCCCCCATACTCATGCCCCTTTACAAAGGCTGCAGCTGCCCAGCCCCCAGCCCAGCAAGTTCCAGGTCTCTTCCCTCCACCTCCTCTCACTAACCTGCCCCCACTTTTTAACAACTGAGGTATAGTTAATGTACAATATTATACGTTACAGGTGTACAAAATAGTGATTCAAATTTTTAAAGGTTATACTCTAGTTATAGTTATTATAAAATATTGGTTATGTTCCCTGTGATGTACAATATATCCTTGTAGCTTATTTTAAACATAATAGTTTGTACTTCTTAATCCCTTACCCCTATATTACCCCTCCCCACTTCCTTCTCCCCACTGGTAACCACTAGTTTGTTCTCTATATGTGTGAGTCTTATTTTTTGTTATATTCACTAGTTTGTTGTATTTTTTAGATTCCACATATAAGTGATATCATATAGTATTTGTCTTTCTCTGTCTGACTTATTTCACTTAGCATAATACCCTCCAAGTCCATCCATGTTGTTGCAAATGGCAAAATTTCATTTTTTAAAAATATCTGAGTAGAATTCCATTGTATGTGTGTGTATATATACACACACACATCTTCTTTATCCATTCATCTGTTGATGAACACTTCCAATATCTTGCAACCTGTGCCTTCTTGTTGGCTCCTCCATTGAGATGCCCCTGGTCTTACAACCTTCCTCCATTCCACCCACCCTTCTCCAGGTTCAGGCCCAGCACATGCCTCCCTGGTGGCCTCCCTGCCTCTAGCTATCCCCACCTTTCGTACCATTCCCTTCACCCATCTGTGTCTGCCCACTGCCCATTGAATCCAGTCATTGTCCCCGGCTGGCATCCAAAATCCACTTCCCGCCTCTCTGAGCTCATAGGGCTTCTCCATGTGGCTCATGCACATGCACGGCCTTGGGCCACGTCACACCACACCACGCCATGCAGGCCTGGGGTGGGCACATTACCATCAGCTTGTGCTTCCCTGAGGCCTGTAGGAGATAACTGAAATTGAAGCTCAGGTGGGATTAGGTGCTGACACCCAGTCTTGTCTCTGAGGACCACCTTTCCCCACCCCAGCTCCCCTCCCTGGTACCTGTGAGCAGCTGGCACCCAACCCCTCACTCTACCAGTGATGGGTCCCAAGTTTGCCCGGCACTGGGGCAGGGCTCAGAGGCCATACATCTCCTGAGCCTTGCCACACTCTTCTCCCCCAGAGGTCATTAGAAGACCCAGCCCCCTCCAGCCTGTGTTCCCTAGGAAGGCCCCGGGAGGCCCTGCCTCCTGCTTCTGAAGGGTGAGCTTCCCTTTTTGCCTTGGCCTCTGAGGAGCTCAGGGCCACATGGGCCCCATTTACAGTAGCTCTCTCAGCGTCGTGTGGGTCTCCACACAGCGTTGACTTCCATATCAGTCACCTGGTGAATGTGGAGCCTTTCGTTAAGCTTTCGTTAAGCTGCCACTGTAAAGAGGTGCAGGACTTATACACAAAGTAAATGAATATTCCCTCAGGAAACGAACAGCAAGGGTGTATCAGGGTCTACCAGGAACACTACCATAAGGGCATCCAAGATCCTGCCATCGTAGTCAATTACCACCGTGTCTCCTTGCTCACCCTTGAGGCCTGGGGGACCCTGAGGCAGAAAGAAGAGGAAGAATTTCAGGGAAAAGCATGGTAGTCATTTCTGTCTTACCCAGAGAACCTAGTAACCAGGGCTGCACACAGGCCAGTGAGCTGTGGGTCAGCTCTCAGCTGTACCCTGGGCGGCCCCAGCATGGTGTCTTCTTGCATTCTCTCGGGCACTGGCACCCTGACTGAGCAATCCAGGGGCCAGGCAGGGGGTGACACAAGGGGGATGCCTGGGGCCAACTGAGGAACACACCTCTGCCTAGCCTGGGGGTGGCTGTGATTTGCCTTCACGTGGGAACTGAAGCCCACTGAGGCCCATCCCTGCGTTCTTGAGAGAAAATGGAGAGTCTGATTTTGATGTGAAGTGCTTCAGATTTTTAAATGTTGGCAAACAAACAAAAACACCCAAACCCTCCAAAACACTGCGCGGGCCAATTAAAGACATGCCGGCTGGATGCTGCCCTTGTACCTCAGTTTCTTAACCTCAGGTGGAGACCGCACACACCAGGCACTGACACTCCCATTCGCTCCTGGTTCTGAGCACACCCCCCCCTACACACATGTCCACATGTATGTGTTGCACATGCATGTGTCCACACAGGCACGCATCCTCACAGGCATGTGCACTGCTGCTGGAACCTCACCTTTCATCTGAACCTCACCTCCCCACTGGACTCTTCTCTGCTAGGAGAGCAGCGGGGTCTGTGAGCACTTTGGTCAGGCCTGAGGCCATCTGTGCAGGATGGAGAGACCCAGGCCAGGGCATCATTTGCCAGCTGCCTCCACGGTCATGGCCTTCATGGAACTGTAAGGTGTACACTGAATTCCCACACTCAATGCTTAATCCAATTCCCTGGCCACCTGCACGACCAGGCTGCGGGCTTAGACCTGTGTTTTGGAGGAGGAAGGCTGCCTCTGGGAGCATAATGGGGATGTGATTACCCAAAATCACAGGGCCAATAACAGGGGCTGGGATGCAGTTCTAAAAGTGTGTTGATAGGGGCTCATCACAAAAGATCTGGAACCAGCTGTGGTGGCTGTGCTCCAGAGACAGGGGTGAACGGTGATGTGGGGCTGGGGGAAAGGCAAGGCCCCACAGGGAGAGGGTAATGCCATATGTCGCAAATCGAGGTCTATGTTTGAATACGCCAAGAAAAGAGTCTGGGAGGGCAGACACTTTCCTGGGGAGGAGGAGAAGAGGGGAGAGGACGGGACTCTTATTTTCACATCCATAGTTGAACATTTTACCAAAAGCATGTATTATGGGACTAAAAGCAAAAAAAAAAAAAAAAATCACTAATGAATTATTATTATTAAAAAAAGACTCCCAGTTCCTGCCAGCTCTTCTGGGGTCTCTGGGGGACAGGGGGCTTCAGAAGGAATCAGGCCCCTTGATCCCACTGGTGTGGCTGGGGGAAGACGGCTTACCCGTGGCCCTGTGGCTCCATCGGCGCCTGGCTGGCCGGGCTCCCCCTGTGGAGACACATGGTTGCAGCCAGGTGTGCAGGGCTGAAGCCAAAAGTTCCCCTGCCCACTCTAGTCCCCTCTTCCCCAAAGGACACAGGGCCGAGTGGACATGACTGGCATCCCAGGAATGGGGCTCCCTGAGGGAGGGCCTGTGAGACCTTCCTCTGACCCCTCGTTGTGTAGAGATGGGCCACTGAGGCCCAGAAGCCCAAGGCTACACAGTGGAGGCCTCATCACTCACCCAGACCCACTGCCACCTGCCCCCAGGTGGGCTTCTGATTGCCAATCAAACAAGACCCCTGGGCCTGGGACCTCCCGGACTCCCAACGTAAAAGGGCAAATTGGAGGTGAAACCCATCTCCCCCGTGATGGGCCTTTGGGAACCAGAGCAGTGGACTGTGATGTCACCTTGGGCCCCAGGGCTCTGTCCACGCCATTCTCTCCCTGAGGCCCCGCGCTCCCTGGCTTGCCCTGCAACAGAGGCGTGTGCTGTGAGAGAGCGCTGGGGGCAGGCTGGGGGCCGCCTGGGTCTGTGGGCTTCCGGAGTAATTCCTGAGAACGTGCCTGAGCCCAGCCGGGGGTTGGGGGGCATGGGCTCAGTGCAGCCCAGAGGACTCAGGACCAAGGCCCCTTCTGGTTTAGTCTTGGCACATGGTTGGAGCAGCTCAGGGGCTCAGCCAGTTTGGAGGCAGGCTGGCCAGGATTTGGTGGTTGTCTTAACTGGCTGGGGAAGCAAGGAAGATACCCAGTTCCTGCCTTGGGGACTGGGTAGAGTGGGGCCACCTAAGATGGGAACCAGAAGACTTGAGGGTGTGAGGGGAGGCAAATGGCTTGGGTGACTTGCCAGGCCCGTTGGTGAGTGGGACCCTGGCCTTACTGCTTGCCTCCCTCTGGCCTGTCCTGGTCATCAACCCATGTGCCATGATGTGAAAGGGCGGCGCAGGGCTTCACCAGGCAGGTGGGAACTGGGGAGGTGGGAGGCAGGGGGACCACTGAGGGAGGGACATATACCTACCTTGGGCCCTGAGGGTCCTGGGAGCCCTGGCTGGCCTGGTGTCCCATCATCCCCCTGAGGAGAGAACAGTGGAGGCTGCAGCCCTCAACCTGCACACACTGGCTGGGTCCTCTGGCAGTCAGTTGGCCATCCCCCCTCTGTACTCCCCAGCACACCAGTCCACTTCTGGCAGCAGCACTGGTCATACTGGGTTGGGGCAGCGCCCCTCTCCCCTCTTCGTAACTCTAGGGCAGGGGTGGGGTCAGATCCACCTCTGTCCCCTGTCCCCACTAGCCCAGAGCACACCTTAGCAGGTGTGTGCAGAAGGAATGGATGGGTGGGTGAAGGAGAGGGAATTCATTCCCTCCGTCAGCAAACACCTCTGAGCACCCTCTGCAAGCCAGGCAGATGGGGTCCCTGCTCAATGAGTCAGAGGAGACTGAGGGCAAGGAAATATTCAGATAAATTCATAGCCCCATGCCGGGAAGTAGACAAGAGAATATAAGAGAATGGTGGGATAGAGAGGGGCTCAGGGAGAGTGTGTGTTTCAGTAGTTGGCTGTGGACGGTCCCCCAGAGGAGGGGGCAGCTTTGCTGAGCCCAGTAGGAGGAAGAGGAGGAGGAGTCCCAGCCATGGGAAGCAATGGGGGAAGATTAATCTGGGTCAGTGGTTCCCAAACTTGAGCACATGTCAGCACCACTCAGGGGGCTGCCTGAACAGAGCACGCCCACCCCCAGTGTCTCTGACTCGGGGCCTCCGGGATGGGCCCCGAACACACATGTCTAATGAGCCCCCAGTGACGCTGATACTGCTGATCCAGGGATCACACTTTGAGAACCAATTTGACATGGGAACAAATCTGATATGTTTGAGTAACTGTATGTGTTTGATGTATTTCTCTAAGAGTGAGTGAATGAGTGAATGAATGAGATCCTGGCTTCAGAGACAGAGGTCAGAGCTGCCACCCACAGTCAGGACTTAGGTTGGGTTCCACCGTGCCCAGCCCCTGCCCTTCTCTCCAGCCACTTCCCACATCCCTGCCAAGAAGGCCATCCACAGCCACCCCCACCTTCTTTCCAGGAACACTGGGCTCACCCTGCAGGGGAGACAGTGGGGATGCAAGAGATGTCAGAGCCACCTGGACACCAGGCGCCTGCTCCTCTGGTAGAAGTGGCCCTGATGACCCCCATCCAGCGCAGCCCAGAGACCCCCGAGCCCCTCAGAGAGATGCATGTGGGTGCTGGGGCTGACGGTCTTGGACTCCACTCCAACCCTGACCTGGTCCCTCCCAAGCTGAGTGACCCTGGGCAAGTCACTGCTCCTGTAAGAGGGGCCCTGACTCTCCCAGCCTCAGAGGGTGGTTGTGAGATTAGAGGGAATGCATTGAAGGCCCTTGACTCCCAGCAGGCACTCACTAAAGGGGGCTCCTCTCCCACCTTTCCCTCCTGCTCAGTCCAGGGGCTCTGGCTCCTTCAGGGAGGACCGTAGCCTGCCTTCCCACCCTGGCAGGTGCTGCTCAAGGAGGGAAGAAAGGAGAGCTGACAAGCTAATGGATTTTATTATTCGATCCTCACAACTTGCTGTGAAGGAAAGGCAGGAAAAGTTTATCATGACCCCATTTGACAGATGAGTAAATTGAGGCACAGAGAGATGAAGTCACTTGCCTAAGGTTACAGAACTTGGTCTTCTAACCCTGCCACTTTGGTTTCAGTGGGGGTGGGGGAGAGGAAGGGTGGTGGGGTGAGGGAGCCCCCCCACCCCAGGCCTGAGACAGAAGTGAGAGGAACTTACCTTGGGCCCTGGGGGTCCACTCGGGCCCTGGAATGAGAGAAGAAGGGGTGTTAAACGTGATCCCAGACAGGGCTCCCGGGCTGTCTTCCTTAGCATCCTTGTTTTATAAAGGGTGACACCAAGTCCCAGAGGGCAGGCAGGGCTGTCTCTGGAACCCGGCTGTGCCACCCATTTGTATCTTGGACAGAAATCTGCTTTAGATCTCAAGCAGTGACAAGTGGACTGCAGGCTCCCTCCCAGGGGTCTGGGTCTATGAGAATTCTGCTGGGGCTGGAGTCCTGGCCCATCTGCTCCCCACAGGTGGTGGGGGAGCAAGAGTGCAGGTGTGCACACACATACAGCCGCACACCCAACCCCGATGTGGGTGTGTGTGGGAGAGGGGCTTCTGGGCCTGGAACCACGGTCCTGCCAGCCCGGACCTCTGAAATGCCCTGGATACTGACCGTCTCGCCATCTTGTCCAGCTTCTCCTTTGGCACCCTGAGGAGGCATAAGAGGAGAGCAATGAGGGGAGGCAGGGTTTCACAGTTGACTGAGCCCCCATCTCCTGCCAGACCCTGGGCTGGGGCTGCAAGTACATTTTGTCCTCACCAAACTTCTGAAAAGTGGGCATCACTGTCCCCACCCCACAGACAAGAAAGTTGAGACTCAGGGAATTATACGCCCAACATGACAAGGAATTGGTGAGCCAATTGAGTAGCTTCCCGGACAGGGGACCCTGGTGGCAGTTTGGTGGAGGTGCCAGCTCTGCATTGGAGGGAAAGTACAGGTTGGAGCCCCCGGGTGAAGGAAAGAGGCAGTACAATGAGATTTGGCCTCCGGTATTGGGGTTAGGACTATGGGAGGACAACTGAGGCTTAGTTAGTAGGAGAAAGAGAGAGAGAGGTAAAGAAAAAACAGAGAGATAAAAAGAAAGAGAGACTGAGAGGGAGAGAGAGAGAGAGGGAGAAGAGGTTGGTAGAGATCTGCAGAGACAGCAGCCTCATATGGGTCTCCCGGTGTAGATTGGGACTGAGACTATAACCAAGGTTAGGGTCAGGGTCTATGAATCTATGTGGGGTTAGAGTGTGGGGATAAGAGCTGGGTCAGAGTCTGTAGGGGTGAGAGTTAGGGTCTGGATAACAATCTGAATTGGGGGTGTGGATCTGGCTTTGGGAGTGAGTTTGGGGTCAAGGTCTAAATTGGGGTTAAGGACCTGGTTAGTGTCAGATTTAAGGTGTGACTGGAGTAAGAGTCTGGGTGGGTGTTTGGGATAGGGCTAGGGTTGGCATTGATTCTAGGATCAGGGTTTGGAGTTTTGGTAAGTACAGAACCACGTCCTGGGTGGTCCAGCTCCATGCTCTCTCTTACCACTGGGCCTGGTGCTCCACTGGGGCCATCTTTCCCAGTGTCGCCAGGAGGGCCCCGGGCCCCAGGAGGTCCTGGGGGCCCTGGAGGCCCAGCAGCTCCATCTTGCCCTTGATCTCCCTGAAAGAGATGGGGCCCAGCATGACTCTGAGGCTGAGGGGAAGGGGTTCTGGCCTCAGAGAGAGGCCTCCCTAGATGGGCGGCCAGATGCCTTCACCTTCCCAGCCCTCGGCAGGCTCAGAGGAAAGGGCTTTGTTATTGGGCCTCTTGCCACTTCTTGGTGGCCACACAAAGGGACAGGTCCCTATACCTCTGCATAAGAGGCCAAGAGGATCTTGTACACTCCATGGCATGCTCCATGTCTCCAGCTCTCAGTGCCTGAAGCCCAGCTACGGTGTTTAGGTGAGAGATGAGACACACTAGGTGTGGGACAAAGCACAAGTGCCCAACCAGCACCCTTCCTTCTGGAATGGGGACTGTAAGCCTCCTGAAAGACCTTCCTGGTTGGTCAGCTCCTGCTTTATTAAGTGATAGAGGCACACTCTTGGGCATTTGTCCCAGATAAACAGAAACATGTTCACACAAAAGCCCATACATGAATATACACAGCAGCTTTATTCATAATAGCTCCAAACAGGAAACAATCCAAATGTCCTTCAATGGTGAATGATTAAACAACTGGGGTACATCCATGTCATGGAATACTGCTCAGCAATAAATAGAAAGGAACAAAGTACTGACACATGTAGCAACTTGGATGCATCTCAAAAGATTTATGCTGAGTGAAAAAAGCCAATCTCAGAAGTTGGCTACTAGATGACTGCATCTACATGAGATTCTTGGAATGCAAATTTATAGAGATGGAGCACAGATTAGTGGTTGCCAGGGGTTAGGCATGGGGGCAGGGAGGGAGGTAACTACAGCTATAAAGAGATAGCAGGAGGGATCTTTGGGTGGTGGTTGCACAAATCTCAAGGGTGATAAAATTGCATGGAAATAAGTAGACGCACAAATAAGTAAAATGGGTGAAAATGGAATAAGGTTGGCAGATTGTATCAGTGTCAATTTCCTGGTTGTGAGGTTGTACTACAGCAATGCAAGATGTCACCATTGGGGGAAACTGGATGATGGGTACACGGGGTATTATTTATTACAACTGCCTGTGAATTTTTAATTATCTCAAAAAAAAAAAAAAAAAGAGCGACAAAGGACCACACCATCTCTCTCATGCAGCACCAAATCCCTCACTCTTGGCAGTGTTAGTAATGGGTCAGACCTCAGGCAGCCAGAGCCCTCACCTTGTGGCCCCACCTGCAAGGAGGAGAGGAGGAGAGACCACAGTGCCCCCAGCACTTCCTGCTGCCTCAGTGGTGCCCGCCCAGCACTGGCTCAGGGCACAGTAATGTGGCACATCTGGCTCAGTGCCAGCAGTTCCTAACCTTCCTGTCACCAAGAAAGGAAGAAGCCTTTTGTGGATTGGGCCCCTGCTGTGTGCCCAAGCGCTGAGGAGTGAGGCCTACCTGGAGGTTATCTCACCTAACCCTACGACCACCTGGCCAGGGCACTGCTATTGTCCCATTTTACAGATGGAGTAGCCAGTAGTCAGAGAATGTAATCGTTTACCCAAGGTTACAGAGCTAGGAAAGGAACTGTCTCCTCTGACCACTGAGGCAAGAGTCTCTTTTAGACAGTATTTTTCATCTGTGACCCCACGATATGAGAGAACTTGGTTCTCTAGACCACTGCACTTAAGACATAGCTCACTTGTTTTCCTAATTAAAAAATTAACTGAAGCTCGCAATGTCCACCATGCAGATCTTCTGATCAGTCTGACTCAGCCAGGGTCCTGACCAAGAAGATAGAATTCCAGCCAAAAGACAACTGAGTCTGGTAAGGTCACGCAACCAGAGTGGCAATAGTGGTGGGTCATTCCTGTCTCATTTTACACTGTGTTAGGAATCAGTTGAAGATACCCCACCCACTGCTGCTCCTTTAATAGCTCAAGGGCTCAGGGTGGGAACCACTGGCCTGGAAGCTCCTTACCAAGGCAGAAAATGGGTGTAGACACTTGAGCAGGTTCTAGAGGAGGTTTAGGGTCTTCTCCTGAGTTACTTGGAATGAGGCTGGTCAGCCTCCTCCTCCTCCTCCCACCAGGATAGGATGGCTGAGGTCTCCCCCGGGAATGTGGGGTGAGTCGAGGGGAGTGTACACACCAGCAGCCCAGACTCCACCAGTCTACCTTGAGGATTCGGCGATTGTACACGTGATGGTCTCTACTTATAAATCCCGGACTGAGCCTCGGGAAAACCATCTAGATGGCAAAGAGGTGTGTGATGAGAAAGGCAGGAGGGTGATTTAGAAACGACCAGGCTATTTCTGGAGGCAAAACCACTTAACCCCACCTGGAGAGAGGAAGCCTTGTCATTGGAAGTGGCGGAACACATTCTCCAAACATGGGTGCTATCCTTGCTCCCATTCCACGGGCTCCTCTTCAATGGGACCTTGCACTCCCCCAAGAGCTGGAGTCCATTTCTCCACCCTCTTGACTTGGGCGGGCCCTGTGACTGCTGTGACCAATAGAATGCAGTGGACGTGCTACTGTGTCCGTTCTGGAGGTAGCTCTTAACTGGTCTCGTGCTGCTTAGAATGCTGCTCTTGGGAAGCCCCTTTAGAAATGCCCCCACCAGCCTGGGGAAAGCCTGAGCTGCACAGAGATCCACGAGTGGGCATCCCCAGCTAAGCTCCCCACCAAATTGCCAAGACTTGCTTTGTGGGGCCCAACCAGCAGAGGTCTCCACTCTGCTTCAGCCTCCGTTGAGGAGAACCCTGGTTCAGAACAAGGCACTTCTGGGTGCCTGGACTCAGGGGGCATGAAGGGCTAGAAGTGGGCTGGACAGAGACTCTGATCTACTGTTCCAACTTGGGGTGCCGGGTGCCCACTTTCCTGATTGCCATGAATCTTCACCTCAGTGGCTTGGGGTCAAGGATGTCATCCCCATTCACAGTTGGAGAAACTGAGTCTCAGAGGGGAAGGTGACTCACTCCAGGTCACTCAGCTGGTAAGTGGCAGAGCTGAACTCTGGGCTCAGGGCTGCTGGCTACATCCACAGTCTTCCCTCTTCCTGGGTGCCAGCTGCCCTCAGGAAGATCAGTCTCCAGTCTGGGCCCAGTGCCAGCCCCACTGTCTGCCCATCTACGGTGATAAGGGTGACTGGATGTCTGCCAGAGAGTCCCTGTCTGTGCAGGGGATGGCAGCCTCGGCCAAATCAAGGTGCTTGGGGCTTCCACCCAGCGGATGTTGAAGTGAAAACAGGCAGCGAGATAGACCACGGGTGGGGAGGGGCTGCTTGCTCATTTTTTTCTGTGATAAGCATAGGGATCCAGAAGAAACGCTAGGTATACCTTATTATGATATGAAACAAACCATGTGGGATCAGGGGAGGGTCTTGCTCAGTTCTTACCCGGGGGCCAAAGTCTCCTGGTGCACCCTAGGAACAAAAAACAGGGTGATACATCACCACTACTTTTATTACTACTTCACATGTGTGGAGTATTTACTCTGTGCTCAGTGCTTCATATACACAGTCTCACTTCATTCTAAGAAAAAAAACATAAAGGCTCTATGTCATCTCCACTTCCAATGAGGAAACTGAGGCACAGAGAGGCTAAGTAACTTCCTCAAGGTCACACAGCTAGTAGATCCAGGGCTTGGAGCCAGGTGGTCTGTTATCTATTGGCAGCCCCCAGACACAGCAGAGTGGAACCCCCGAATCTGGGAATAATGAGGGATGATAATTGATTTACTGTTTTAAGTCACCAAGTTTTGGGGCAGTATGCTATGTAGCAGTAGATGCCAAGACTTCAATTTCTCTCTGTTTTCAAAGCCCCTACCTTAATCATTTCTATGACTCGGTGGCATCAGCCAGAATTGGCAAGAAGGCAATCACTGTACCTGCCAACTGCATGAGTGTCTCATCATCTACAAAGAACATTCAGACAGTTACCTCACGCAGTCTTCCCCATGAGATGTTGGTTTTAATTTACAGATGGAGAAACTGAGGCCCAGAGAGCTGGGTAACTTGCCAAAGGCCACACAGTTGGTGGTGGAGCTGTAATGCAAACCTGAGGCTCTGAACACCAGATCCTGTGCCTTGCTCAGCCCTGAGGGTGGACCGGAACACTGGCTGCCCTGACCTATGTGGGCCACATAGCAGTGGCGCAGCCCAGCCCAGCCCTGCCCTGCCCTGCCTTAGAAGTGCCCTGTCGGTTCTACAACACCCAGGTCTGTTATGGCCCCTCCCTCCCCTGACTCCACTGTGGGACACACAGGTCTCCCCTCTCTCCTGCTCCTCTCCAAGTCACTTGGAGTTCCCAGCCCTCCAGGAGTCTGACTGTGACATTTAGTGCCAAATGTCAGGGAAGACCTTCTCACAAAGGGCTGCAAAGGGTTAGCTCTCTGCCATTTGTTTTCCTGGGGGGGGTGTCCTCCCCACAAAGAATGCCATCAACAGTCAGTGTTCAATTCCACAGACTCTTCTGGCACCTTCCCTTTTTCAGGATTGATTATTTTGGAAACTCGTCATTCTGGGTAGACTGTGCTTTGAGTTTTGTTACACTCTGGTGCCAGAAGAACTCGGATTCAACCCTCCAGGTACTTTAAATTGTCAAATGTAAGCCTTGTAACCATTTTAGGAGGTAGGCACCACTAGCCCCACTCACAGATGAGGAAAGTAAGGCTCCAGGAGGGGATGTAACTTGCCCAAGGTCACACTCTGGAGCTGGGGTTTGAAGGCAGATTTCTGGCCTCCTTTATCAGCCTACTGCATCTGGACAGCTTCCAGCATCACTTACCTTTTCTCCTTTGGGGCCTGGAAGTCCCTGGAGAAGGAAGATAGAGAAAGAACAGGAGTGAGTGAAGAGCACTAGGCTAGCCCCCTTCTATCTTCCCTGAGGCTTTGAGGGCAGAAGGGCCTGTGAGGCTGAGCAGAGCTGTGGGCAGCTGAGTGAAAAAACATACACGCCTATCAGCCTTTATGAGGGCTGCCTGTGCTGGCCCCAAGGAAGCTCTGAACCTCAGTGCTCACCACAAGGAGGACAGGAGACTGGGGTGGTCACTGGCATCCTCTCTGGACAGGGGCACATGTGCTAGTCATTCCCCCCAGAGAACAGAGCCCTCCCTGCTCAGCACCCGTTGTGCCCAGGTACCAGTGAGGAGGTCACTGTCTTCACAGTCTGGGGGTGTGTGGATGTGGAGGTGGCTCCCTGCATGCCATGATGGCTGCCATCACTCTCTGGCTGCAGGGAAATGTGTCTCTTTCAGTTTTGCCAAGTTACCAGGACTTCTAGGGAAGCTGGTCAGGTCACACACAAGGCACCAACTGTGGAGCTCAGAGACCCCGGGGTGGGGGCCAGGCTGCAGTGGGCCAGCTTGGGGTTCACACTCTTGGTCAGGGACCTCGATCACTGGCCTCCTTCCCAAAACATCCATGTCCCCTTCAGGTAGTGATGGATTCGCTCATTCACTCATCCATCTAGGTAGTGGGTTCTTTCTTCCCCTTTAATGATGCACTCATCATCAGTCAGCCCTTCAATCATTTGTTAATTCATTCATTTTTTTCACTCACTTGTCTGCTCAACCATCATGCATTTATCCATCCACTAACTCATCTACTCTTCCATGCATCCAACTGTGTGTACAATTCGTTACCTCATTTGACTCTTCTTCCATCCACCCATCCATTCATCCATCCATCTGTCCATCTGTTCATCAATCTATTCATCCATCTATCCTTCCTTCCTTCCATCCATATCCAATTATTCATTTTATTATGCTGTCTCTGTGTGCGTCTTATTCATTCTGCTAAAGATGCCAGTGGACCATATGCTTCTGGTCCAGGTGTTGAGAACTCTTCAGCCTGATGTCCACCATCTAAGTCTTGAGACTGTATGAGGGGATGCTTTGTGCCTCATGTGGGGTCTGCTGGGAGGGCCTTCTGTGTTTTGAGGGCTGACTGGGCACCAGGGACAGTGCTGTTCACAGTTCTTTGCATCCCCAGCATCCCTGTGGGAAGAGTTAATATGCCTGTTTGACAAACAGAAGCCTCAGGCTGGGGAGGTGAAGAGGCCTCCTCAAGGTTGCACAGTCAGCAGGTGGTGGAGCTGGATTTAAACTCAAGTCTGATGGTCAAATAGCTTCTCTCCATGCTAAACCAGGTTCTTAGTGGCCCTTCTCTCTGGCATCCACGGTAACTCCCAACCCCAGGGGCAGCCCCATCCCAGGACCACCTACAACTGCCCTGTTATCACTTACGGGCTTGCCATCCAGACCCAGTGGTCCCTGGAAAACGAGAGAGAGAGAGAGAGAGAGAGAGAGAGTGAGAGAGAGAGTGAGAGAGCACAGAGGTTACACACAGGAAAGGCATTTCTTCTGTGTTTTACGACCCAGAGGCACAATTGAGTGACAAGAGACCAAAGCCTGCCCCGACCCATGGTCTTGGGTACATTTCACGTGGACTCAGGGTGGGGGCATCTCTGTGCTGTTTGTTGTCCAGAATCCCCTCCTCTGATAACAGAGCCCGTTTCTTCTCCAAAGCCACCCCCATCCACCCCATAGGGTTTGGACATGTGACCATATTCCCTCGGCCAGGGTGAGTAGTTCAGGTATGAGTGTCATGCCTGGGACTTTGAATGGTGGAGCTTTAGAAGAGAGAGGATTCTTTTCTACTGACGGGGCTAATCCTGGAGCTCCTGGGGGCACCACATGGCTTGAGAAAGAGCCAACAGAGAGGAAGGCAGAGCTGAGAGACAGAGAGGAAGGCAGAGCTGAGAGACAGAGAGGAAGGCACGCAAAGGGCCTGAAGCTGAAACTACCTCTGCATACTTCTTTCTGTTTGTCAGCGAATACATTTCTTTCCTTAAGCCAGTTTGAATTGAGTTTCTGTCACTTGTAACTTGCTAGGGACCGAATGTGTCCCCCCCAAATTCATATGTTGAAACCTAATCCCCAATGTGATAGTATGTGGAGGTGGGGCTTTTGGGAAGTGATTAGGTCATGAAGGTGGAGCCTTCATGAATGAGATTAGTGCCCTTATAAAAAGGACCCCAGAGAGCTCTCTGGTCCTCTCTCCCCACCATGTGAGAACACAGTGAGAAGTTGAAAGTCTGCAACCCAGAAGAGGGCCCTCACCAGAACCCGACTGTGCTGGCACTCTGATCTCAGACTTCCCAGCCTCCAGAACTGAAGAGATAGATTTCTGTGGTTTATAAGCCATGCAGTCTATGGTACTTTCTTAGAGTAGCCTGAACTAAGACATAACAGGAAGAGTCTTGAAAGCTCTTTCAGCTCCCTGCACTGCTGTGGTCTTTGAAGGAAAAAGTCAAATAATACAAAGGTGGGTCTAGAGAGCTGGGGCCTCTCAGTGGTCTGGGGGCTTTGTGGTATCTTCAGACGGCTGGTGACCACTGCCCAAAAGCTCCCACTGTCTACCCACCTGACAAAGCCTCACTGGATTCCTCTATACCCTTGTGGAGGTGTAGAGGAATCTAATGGGGGTGCCATGGACTGGGTCCACCTGCCTGCTGGGTCCAGTGGTAAACAGCCAGTTTCCCTGGCTGGGTCTCCAGACTGCCCTGGCCGACAGCCATCTGCAGATTCCCCAGATGCTGTGAGAGCGACTGCTCCTTGGTGCCCTCACTCAAGGGCCTCACTCCAGGCAGGAAACCAGGGCAATTCTGAAAATTGGCTTCTGGCCATTCCTTTCACATTCAGTTGAGGGTCTGGATGTCAGGGTGATGGCCTGGGGGCAGCTAGGGTCCCAGGAGAGGGGGAGTGGGGCCATTCCAAGGTCTTGGGGGCCCAGGCTCTGGGGGTTCCTGGTCAGGTGCAGTTTCGGTCCCCGCCATCTGCAGCTCATCAGAAGCTGTCCTAGCCGGCCTGTCTCCTTGGGCCAGCTCCTGGTTGTCCTGACCTGGATCCGTATGAAAAGCCTTTTCCCTTTAGCAGTCCTCTAAAAGTAGGTCCTGCCCCTCATCTACCGCCCCCCCCACCCCCGCACCCGCTCAGGCCCTGCTAGGCCTCCTCAGGGCCATGTCCCTCTGGGCATCTCTATGGGGGACCCCTCACCCTAGCCCTCTCAGCTGCCATAACACAGAGGGCCCAGTCCCATCCTGGGTCTCTTCTGGGGGCTATTGGTGGCCTCCACACTCTGCCTGAATCACAACAGAAGCCCTGTGTAAGGAAGGTGTTATCATACCCATCTTACAGAGGAGGAAACTGAGGCCCAGTAAGGGGAAGGCCTTGCCCCAGGCCATGCAGCCAGAAGAAGTGGGGGCTGGAGCCGACATGGCAGGCACTTCAGTTCTGTGTCCACACTACACTCAAGCCACGGCAGTGGTCTTGCCTGGCCTCTGGCCACTTTCCCCTCTTGTCTGCCCTTGCATGCTTCTGTTCAAACTTTCCCTGCTCTGTCCCATTGCCCACTGGATCTCGCCTGCCCACGGGCCCCCAGTCACCTTGTCCAGTGTGGTTGCCACTGCAGACTCTGTGCCCAGGCCCTGCATGTGTCTGTCCATCCTGCTGACCTGAGCCCAAACACAGTGCAAACTTTGCCGCTCTCTATTCTGCATGGATTAAAAAAAGCCATAATGCAGAAGGAAATTAAAAAGAGACTAAGATGCAGTTTAGAACTAAGTAAAGCTCCTTCCTTTTCAAGAAGTAACAAGTGTTGGTGAGGATGTGGAGAAAAAGGAAGCCCTGTGTGCTACTGGTGGGAATGTAAATTGTGCAGCCACTATGGAAAACAGTATGGAGGTTCCTCAAATAATAAAAAATAAAGCCACCTTATGATCTAGCAATTCCACTTCAGGGTATTTATTCAAAGAAAATGAAAACAGTAATTTGAAAAGATACCTGTACCCCCACTATAGCATTATTTACAATAGCCAAGACATAGAAACAACCTAAGTGTCCATGGATGGATGAATGGGTAAAGAAGATGTGGTACACACACACACACACTGGAATACTATTCAGCCATAAAAAAGAACGAAACCTTGCCTTTTGCAACAACATGGATGGAACTTCAGGTGCATTATGCTAAGTAAAAAAGTCAGGCAGAGAAAGACAAATACCACATGATCTCACTTATATGTGGCATCTAAAACAAAACAACAGCAAGAAAACCCACGCTCCTAGATACAGAGAACAGATTGGAGGTTGCCAGAAGGAAGGGGGCGTGGGTGTGGGCGTGGGTGTGGGTGAAATGGATGAAGGGGTCAAAAGGTACAACATTCTAGTTACAAGAGTTCTAGGGATGTAATGTACAGCAATGAGGACTCTAGTTTACACTACTGTACTGTATACTCGAAAGTTGCTAAGAGAGTAGATCTTAAAAGTCCTCATCACAAGAAAAAAAACAAAACAAAACAAACAAAAAAGGAGACTAAGGTGCAGCTTAGAACTAAATAAAGCTCTTTTCTTCGTATGTCAGGAGGGAGAACACAGCAGGCCTCACTGCTAAGTCACCAGCAACAGCTGCGACATCAGCAGGCCTCGGAACTGGATAGCGTGATGAGTCCAAGGTGTCCCTGATAAAGGCCAGGACACAGAGCAGGGTTCGCTTTGGACTTGACTCTGCATCCCTCACAGGGTTTGCCCTTGCCACAGCCCTGGGAGACAGGTGCCATGCCCCCTCCTGCAGATGAAGAAGCTGAGTCAGTGGGATTGTCCAAGGGCTTGAAATAGGTTCCACTCTCTATGGAGTGCTCCCTCTTCTGCAGCACAGGGTAGTGGGGGTGACAGATGGCTGTCCAGGGAACCTAGGGAGAAGGTTCATAGGCTTTGCCTTCTTTCCAGGATTCCTGGTACATCTGTCTCCCTCACTGAGCAGACCCTCCCTGGGCAAGGGCTCCCTGGACCCTCTTTCACTTTGACCCTCTGCCAGGGCCAGTACCAGCTGACGTGAAGCATGCAGCGCCATGGTGCCCTGCTTTTCTAGAAGTGTCCACTGCAGAAGGGAGCCCGAGGATGTTGCCTTGGCTTTGACCCCAGAGGGGAAAAAATCAGTGCCACCAGCTGTCTCTGAGAGCATTAGACCTCAGCTGCCCCTTCCTGAGAGTGAATCCTGCCTTCCAGGCAGGATGCTCCCCTCTGCCAACTCCAAGACTGTCCTCGATGGCGCATTGATGGTGCAGCCTTGGTCCCCAGCTTTCTCGTTTGTGAGAAGCCCTGTAAGTGGCAGAAAACCAAGTTTCCCACCCAGGGCCCTGCCTGTATTTGGGATCACAGAGCCCTTGCCCCAGTTTTAAAAACATGAGTTTTTAAAACTCATGGAGTTTTAAAAACATGAATAAAGTCTGTAGTTTCTGAATAATGGCAAGAAGGGGCATTAAGAGCAGCAATCTTGGAAACGCCCATCGCAGGGCTGAAGGAAAGTCACCTCGAATTCCCTGGGAACCCAAGATTGGAGCTGTATGTGGCTAGATATGATGCCAAGAAGATTCCCTTGGCAAACACAGAATGCCCACGTGCAAATGTTTAGAGACCAGAGGGTGCTGGCCCAGCCTTGTGGGTGGAGCTGACCCATAGCCATGGCCTTAGTCTGAGGAGGTGGCTCTGGGCTCACCTCTGGTGACACTTAGGCAAGAAGGCTGTGCCCAGGCCCTTGAATTCTCTCTCTGGGGAAACAGCTGACCCTTGGAGAGGCTGATAGGTGACCAGTGGTGACCGGGAGTCACTGAAGAGGGGACTCACAGAAGGGTTGGGTGGAGGAGGAAACAGCCTGGCTTTGGAGTCAGATGGACCTGCCTAGCTCTGGGGCATGATTCTGACCCCTCTTATGCTGGGGGAGGTTGGGCCCTGGGCTGTGAACCTTAGAGGATGGGCCCTGCCTCTACATACTGCCTTTCCCAAACTGGTGTCCAAGGAACAGTGTCTTGCAGGGTGTAACAGGCTTGCCTGGGGAAGGGAATACTATGGTCAAATAAGGGGTTACACCCTATGAAATAGGTTTCTTTCCTGCAAGATTTGCCTGAGCCATCGTTCTGCTTGTGGGTCTCCCGGAGGGCAATGTTCCCAGCCTCACTGGACTCTCTCATCTCAGGGCCTGGCTGAGTCTTAGCAAAGCAACTCTGATGGCAGGCTGTGTGGACCATCTATGAACCAAGTGTTTCCATGTGTTGGAGGGAGGCCCAAGCCTGGCTCTGGGTGCTCTGAGAGGAGGGAAGGGTCAGGGTCAGGGGCTGGTCAGATGGGAGCCAAAGACAAACATGGGGTGGGTACAGTAGTCAGGCTGGACCAAGGCAGGGCAAGGTCTAGGCTGAGTGCCCCAGCAGCTGACAAGCTGGTTCTGGGAAGCCAGGCCATCTGGACGAGCAGAGCCCCAGACTGGGTGGAGGTATGGCCTTGGTGGCATGGGGTCTTATTCCATCAAGGCAGCCCTCCCCTTCCCCGACCATCAGCCGCTCCAGCTGCTTCTCCCCCTGGGTCGCCTACCAGAGGAGCGGAAGGAACGACACTGGGAAGCCCATGGAGTGAGGGCAGGGCTTGGGCCTTCCCTGGGTTCAGATCCCCTCTCTGAGCCTCAGCTTCCACAGAATGGGTGATCCTGAGAGTCAGATGCCACAGCACTATGCCTGGAGGCGCTCGGTTCCTGCCGGCTGCCTCCCCTGCCTGATCAAAGCTGTGGAATTCACCAGAGGTTTTCATCCCCTTCTGCCCTCCACGAAGCCCCACAGCTGTTTACAAGCCTGGGTTCTGCTTTAAATCACTCCTCCCTGGTGCAGATCAGCTGAGCTCCAGGATGCTTTCGGATGTGTGGAAGCAAACAAAACCCTGTGGTGCACTGAATCGCACGCCAGGAGGACAGAGCCCCCGTGCTGGCCCATGCCCCTTGCCTTGCTCAGGGACCTGAGCAGCCCAGAGCCTCGGTTTCCTCAGCCGTAAAATGGAGGTCTTGTCCTTCTCTCAAATGACAAGTTCAACGTGGGTCCCAGGTTAGTCTCCTTTGTCTCCTCTTTCAGACCAACCCAAGTCATGAGACCCTACAGGGAAGTGGACACAGAGGTAGAGTCTGCACTGGCTCTCGGGTGGGCAGTGCTGGGGAGGGATCTTTGTGTGGCCTTCCTAGTGGCTGGCAAGGGGACGCCAGGCTGTGCCACTGCTGTCATCTCTTACCTTCATGGGTTTGCTCCCTCCCTCTGTCACTCTATTGGTTATTTCCTAAGCAGGGTTCCATGGAGCCATCTTCTGAGAAATATTAACTACTACGGCAAAAGAGGGGAGGTTTCTTGCGGAAGTAAGTATGGGCCATGGAGTATGCCGACTCCATCACTGGAGCTTCTCAATGTTCATCAGGGAACAAAGCCTCGGAGGAACCCTGAGGCAAAGAAGTTGTGTCAACCATTTCCTCTGTACAGGGCTGGCTGGTTCTGTTCCTCCCTGTCAGCTATGGCTCAGCCCTCCCAATTGGCAAGAGTATCTGTTGAACTGAAGTAAATCAGTACACTGGTTGTGTTTAGACGGAGACAGGAGTAAATGCTCAGACTGGCCGGAGCTGGGTG
Source organism: Neophocaena asiaeorientalis asiaeorientalis (assembly GCF_003031525.2). Classification (NCBI taxonomy): domain Eukaryota; kingdom Metazoa; phylum Chordata; class Mammalia; order Artiodactyla; family Phocoenidae; genus Neophocaena; species Neophocaena asiaeorientalis. The sequence continues at coordinate 472,621 of NW_020173241.1, read as the reverse complement.
ACTATCTTGTTTTCTGGTTGTAATTAATGCTGACAGCTCCCCTTGGGGAATGGAGCCCTCCAATGCACCAGAACAGGGCCCCTGGATGAGGGGGCTTACCAGGATTATCAGTCCAGGGCCCAGTAATTATGGCCCAGATGTTGACAATTCATCAAATTACAAGGCTGTTGGGGCCTGGGGTCCCAGCCTGGGGCGTGCACATTCCTGTGCAAAGGCTGTCTCATTAGGGCTGTCCAGTGGGCAAGGGGGTGGGTGGGAAGCCCCCTTGGGCAGGTCAGCACCATGTGGTTCTGATTTCTCAGGCCAGGCTGTTTGCACACACATGGGCCACAGCAAGACTGTCCGGGCTTAGCAATTTCCCAGACTTGAATTCCACTGTAGGGTAAGGGAAGAAAGGACCCCCAATTTTTACGCCCAGCCTGGCTGCAGCTCGTGCCTTGGTGGTGGCACAGGGTTCCTCCTGGGGATCCCCTTCCTGGGATCTGGGGCCCTCTGTAGAGTGGGCTCTGCAGTCACCTACTGCATCTAACTCATAGCAAGCTGTGAGGGCTTTAGCTTGGTGGGGACCCAGGAGCCTGCCGAGGTCAGAGCCCTGCCCTTCACTTGCTCCTTGGCCTGCCCACGCTGCCCCCTTCCACTCCTCGTCTGTACAGGAGAGGGCAGGGCTGGCCTGGAGCCAGGTTTGGTTTGGTCCATGCACTTAAAAAAAAAAAAAAGCAAAACTAACCAAATTAGTTGCACCATTTAAAAATTGTGACGTTTCACATAAACATCTGGAGTATGGACTTTCCTTGAAAAGTTGAAGATCTTGCACCCTGGGTCCACGTGCTTGGCAATACCTGCTGGGTCAAGTGTTCCTTTAGCTGGGCACTGCCCCAGGGCTACAGGCTCCACCCCACCCTAGTGCCTCACACCTGGCCTGCTATCCTGCTGAGGTGACCTGCCAGCTCTTGTAGGGGCATCTGGGTTTGTAACCCTTGGCCTAGAAAATCTCTAGGTCCCTTTAGGTTTATGATTCTGTGAGGCCAGAAAGCCAGTTGGCTTCTATTTTGCAGAGAGGGCATGCTCAGTGAATACCTTGCATATGCACTGGAAGCAATTACACGTATGTCCGTTATACATCGTGGCTAGAAGAGATGGTGCTATGCCTTTGAATTGATCCCAAACTACCTGCTTAAATTACACATTTGCCTGTACATGATTACCCTGTTAGGTATCATGAAAAATTGTTCCAGGGTGGGGTGAAGGGTAGTGACGGACCTGACTCCCATTGGGTGTGGGAGGATGGAAGCTGGATCAGTGAATGGAGCTTGTCTGCTGAGAGCTGCCTCTATCCTGGTATCTCCAGCTCAGGCACGTGGGGCTGGTCTGATGGAAGGCAATGGAAATAGCAGACAGGCTGAGGCGCCCATTTTGGTGGCAGCCTCTGCTAGGGTGAAGATCTAGCAGGATGGATCAGAAGGGTGACGGTCCCATTGTGGCTGGAACTACATGATGGAGGCAGTCTAAAGGGGAGTGGCCTGCCTAGGACAGCCCAGCTCAGGCGGTGGGACTGAGACACAGCATTATCAAGACACCAGGGGACAGAGTGACTGAGAGAACTCATAACAGACACAGAGGCGACAGCGGGTGCTCTGCAGGGACCCCTGATGCCCCAGGCCACACTCCTGATCTGCCCTTTTGCCCTGAGCCTTAGTCTGTGGGTCCACTCGCCTGCTTCCTCTCATCCTCACTCATGTTTGAATTTCCAGCCTCTCTGAAACCCTGGGCTTTGGGGTAGGCCCTCTTTGGTTTCCATGGATGACACAATTGTCACCCACTGTTCATGGATTGGTTGGAATCCTTAAGAATCCAAAGATTTTGTATAAAACTTGTATTTCTAGCTTCTCTCTTTTTTTTAAAAATAAACTTATGTCTTCCTTCCCCCCTCCCTCCTTCCCTCCCTCTTTGCGTCTTTCTCTCTCTCTGTTCCCATCTCTCTCCTTCTCCTTCCTTTAACTCTTCCTGTTGTCTCTCCCTCTCCTTCTCTGCTCTCCCAGGCCCTCTCCCTGTGGGCTCAGTAGTTGTGGCTCGCGGGCTCTAGAGCACAGGCTCAGTAGTTGTGGCGCATGGGCTTAGTTGCTCCGTGGCATGTGGGATCTTCCCAGACCAGGGATAGAACCTGTGTCCCCTGCCTTGGCAGGCAGATTCTTAACCACTGCACCACCAGGGAAGTCCCTCCAGCTTCTCTTGATATGTTAGGAGATGTGGTAATGATCGACCTGCTTGGGCTGAGCTGCAGCACCCCTTTTAGATGGGGCATGTATCCCCCCAGTTCATCCCAAGCCCAGCTTTTCCTTACACTCTCCTGCACCCAGCCAGTTTCCCCTATTTCTTCACCTGGCTGGCCCCTGGAATGTATCAATGAGTTTGTGAGCCTGCAATTCTAGCTCTGAACCATCTCTCCAAACCACGTCCACATCCAGTCCCCCACTCACCCTTGCCTAGGACTTGGCCTCTCTTCTGGACCAGTCTCCACCAGCCTCCCTGCCTCCTATCCCCACATGCCCATCCTTCCTACACAGCGAAGGAGCGGGGGTCATTCTGATTGTTTTGTTTTTAGCCGGCAGACCTTGGAGTGAACTGCTTAACTTCCCTGGAGCCTGTTTCCTCCTCTGGAGAGTGGGTGTGGTGTGGATGGAATGGTTTCCTATAGATGACAGTGCCCAGCCTGGAGCCTGGCACACAAAAGTGTTGAATGAGTGTGACTGTAATGTGCTGGGCCAGTTTTGGGGTAAGAATCCAGGAAAAGGGGTGGAACTAAAAGACATACACATTTGCCTTCTCATCTGGATGTCACTGACCCTGAGCACAGCCCTGTTAGGCAGGTGCCATTATTACCTCCATTCCACAGATGAAGAAACTGAAGCTTGGGGAGGCCAGGCATGGCCATCTTGGCCTGGGACATAAGCCTAAATCTCCTGCCTAAACCCCGCACGCTTCCTACCTCACCATCCCTCTCTGGCTTCGTCAGCACCTAATACAGCCTCACCCCCACCCTCAGGGCAGAGTCGCAGTGCCCCTTGGCCTGACATTCAAGGACTCCTCCTCTGCCTCCATGGTCCTCCTTCCAGACTCACGTGTAACCTCTGAGAAGTCTTCCTCAACTCCCCCTCATCCCACATAGTTCCTCCGTTACTGACCCTCTGCTCTGTCTTCCCAATGCCTCCCCTCCCCACTGTGACTGTCCCTGAGGCTCCAGTGCCCACTAGAGGCCTGGCTCTGAGGGATGTCTGTGAATCTTTGAAGTGCCCCCTTCCCCGGCTGGGCTCGTGCCATCCTGTCCCACTGAGTTTGGGTCTAAGTAGCCCAAAAGGGAGGACCAACTAGTGGAAGAACCCGCTCTTGTACAGAAGATGACCCACTGGGGCCAACCTCTCCCTAGATGTCCCTCCTGAAAGGTGGGTATGCAGCCCTGGCTTGTATACCTCCAATGACGGGGAACTCACTGCTTCCTGGGCAGCCTGATAGGTTTGCAAAGTTTTTGTTTAAGCCTGGACCTTCCCAGGTTGGATGCTACTGCAAGTTCCCTCCACCTTGTGGTCCCTTAGGGAAGCAACCACTTGCTCAATGAAGCTGGGTGCTCCATGGCTGCTGGCCCCTGACCCCACTCTCCTGTTCCCTCCCAGCCTGGCCTGTCTTGGGTGTACCCTCTCTCTGGACATTCCCCCAAAGCTTCCATTTGTCAGCCCCTACTTGGCCTTCCGACCTCGGCTCACACCTCCCTTCCTGGGAGTCGGTACCCCGACTCCCACCAGGCCAGGCCCAGGTCAAATACAGTCGCAGCAACCTGTTGTTCCTTCCTGGCCCTGAATTTTGATTCTCTCTCCCGCTCAATCACAGCCTCCACGGGGGGAGGGACTCTAGATGTATTTCTCACTAATTGTATCCCAAATGCCAAACAAAGTGCCTCATACATAGTGAGAACACAGTAAATATTTATTGAGTGAACCAGCTGTCAAGGGAACTCTTCTATGAATGAATGTCCAGTTTCCTACTGATGCCTGTGCCTGGCCTGGAAGCACCAGAGGGCACTCTTGACCTGTTGACGGCTGTCATAGGCACCCACTGACTCCTGCCCCCTGGGCCACATCCTGGGAGCTGGGCACTGGGGACACTCAAGGGCTCCCCCTGCTGGGGTCAGTGATCATCACGGTGGCAAGAACTGTCACTGAACCCAGCCTGTATGTCCAGTGTTAGGGCTCTCATGGAGTCAATTACCTGGCTCCCCCAATGGCTGAAGAGGGGTTAGGGACATGCCTGAGATCACACGGTCTGCGGAGCCCCAAAGCCCACTCTCTCTTCACTGCATGGGCAGGACAGGGGGCCAATCCCTGATTTCAGGAGGAGCTGGGTGGACCAGCTTCATACCCCAAATAACTGCTTTCTCTCAAATCTATTTACTTGGAAGACCTGAGCTTGTCCCAGTGGCTTAGTGCAGGTCTGTGAACATGTTCTTCCTGTGGGGGGTTGGTGAGGGTGCTTTGCTGCCTGGGGGAAGTGGGAAGAGGGGCCAGCAAAGATGTTGTCACAGTCACGCCTGCAAAGGGCAGGACCAACTTCTGCTGGCCCTCCATGGCCTGTCCCTGCTGATAGCAATCCCAGAGCTGGATGTGGGAAGATGGCACCTCCCTCGGAGCTTTGTATCTGGGGCTGGGGGCTCCCGGGCCACTGCCAGGACGATGCAAAAGGCTGCCGAGGGTAAGCAGGGCATCTGGGAACCGGGGGCAGGAGCAGCAGCTCAGCCCTCTGGTCCTTTGGTTGCCCCACATGTGACACTTGAGGGACATGGGATAAAGCATGGGCCCAAGGCAAGGAGCCTGGGTGAAGGAGCATCTGTCCTGGGCTTTCGAGGGACCCTGGGGAGGAGGGAGGAAAGGCCAGCACGGTGGCCCTTTCCCTGGGGCCTGGCTGTGTCTCCCCAAGGTTCCAATCTGGGGGCCATTAGTGGGGATTGGAAAATCTGCTTTCATCCCTTCCCTGCTCCACCCAGAATATGGGGAGATGGGGAGAAGCACTGCAAGGCTCAGATGAAAATGAGATGTAGGAGGTTGAAATCTAAAAACAGATGAATTTGGGATATTACAGATGAATCATTTAACTAATTATATTATTACAATCAAAGCTGTTTTTGAACTATGAGAGTGCAAAAAAGCATATGAGTGTGTGGTGCCCTGTGGTCCTTTTTTGTTCACTTGATTAACTCCAAACAGTCTGAGTTATTCATTGCAAAATTGGTCCCAGGCAGAGGCCCTGTCTCATATCCCACATTTCTGCTCAGAGCTTATGCTGTCCCCCGGGGCCTAGGCTGTCGATGCCCCCATGACTGATTCTGGAGACGACGTGCAGCTCTGCCTGGCCCCCGCCCCGCCCCAGATAGGTGGTGCTTGGGGAACTGGGTGCTGCCAAGCATGAGGAGTTCTGGCTCTGGTCCCTCACCTGTCAGAGCCAGCCTGCAACTCCTGCCAGCCCTCATTTCTCCAGTCTGCCCCTTTTACTCCATCCTTACTGGGACATTCTTATTTCAGTGCCTGATATTATTGTAGCTGCCTTCTACCTGGACCCCCTTCCTCCAGTCTCTGCCCTGTAGCCAGGGAGGCCTTTCCAATATACACTTCTGCCCACACCCCTCTGGGTGGGTGGGGGCCCCTTACTCAGCATCATCTTCCCGCCTTTCCCTGCCCTCCCTCAGAGTCACTGTCCACTGGCACATGGGACCACATCTCACCCCCTGCCGTTTACATTGTGCCTGTGCTGGTGCTGCATGGAATGCCTCCTACCTTGTCTTCATGCCAAACTCCTACTCATCCCTCAAGACATGCCCCAACTGTCCCTCTTCTATGAAGCCTCCCCTTGTCCCAGGCAGAGTTAGCTCCTCCTTCCTCTGTGGGGTCCGAGGCCCTGTCTGAATGCATTACAGCCTTACCCACTGTGCCATAAATGTCTCTGTGTGGGAAGGTCTAGGGAGTCTTCAGGGGGAAGCCAGCCCCCATGTGCTTGTCACTGTGAGATCTGGAAAAGTGGCATGGCCACTCTAAGCTTCAGTTTTTCAGTCCACAAAATGGGCACAAATCATCATGTCCAGGGATATGATGTACTTTGAAACTGTGAAAAGCTGCACAGATCCAAGCCCTAATGTTTTCATCCAGGCCAAGCCTCACACTGCAAATGTGGACAGAAGGGCTAAGTGACTGCCTACCAGCAGTGGTGGAAAGGGACTTGATCATGGCTGTGGTCTCTTTGCTTCACTCAGCTGCTCCTGGCCAGGGAAACGGAATTGGACATTTCACCACGAGGGGGACCCGAATTTCTAATAATCGCCATGATACAGACACATGGATGAGGAATAGGAAAGAAGGTGGAATGAAGAAATTTTCTTCTTCATTTAAGTTAGAACTGGTTTTTCTGTTTTTGTTTTTTTTTTAATGGAAAGCAGGAAAGGGTCTTAACAATTTGATAATGGGGGTGGAATGGGGAGAGAGCTCCAGGGCCAGATAAAAATAGGGATGAGGAAGAGAAACAGAAAATTCACCCCAAATAATCTGTTTCTCTGGGTGGTGAGAAGAGAAAGACCCTTCTGCCAATGCACAGACAGTCTGAGCCCTGGTCTGCTGCCACAACCTGCTTACTGATAGGGTGGCTGGTGTGATGGAGAGTCTTCAGGCTGCGTGCTAATCCGGGCTTTGCCATGCAGGTGGGCCTTGTCTCTTGGCCAAGTCCTATCAGTGTCTGAGCCTAGCTTCCTCCTCTGTCCAGCAGGGCCGAGACCATCAATCTCCCAGGGTGGGAATGCGGGCAATCATGCCCCCAGCAAGCACTTGGTCTGTGCACTTGTTCCCAGGCCCGTTGGAAAGGCTTCTGGGGGATGAGAGTGGACAGTCCTTTTTTCTAGCTCCCTTGGGAGGAGAGAGACTCCCCACCCTTGTCAAGGCAGCTGTCTCTGTGGACAGGTAGTTTCTGTAAACACAGAGCCAAGTTTCCTTGGCCTCCTGCCTGGGTCAGCCTCTCACCGTGGCCTGTAAGATTCTATCCCACACAGCCTTGGAGACCTCTCTGACTTCCCCTTCTACCATTTCCTGGCACTTGCTCGCTCACTCGAGCCACATTGGCCTCGCACGTACCCTGGACACACGATGCTTGTTCCTACCTCATGACCTGTGCACTTGCTTCTTCCTCTGCCAGAAGCATTTCTCAACCCCCCTCAAAGATTGCTACATCTTTTCATCATTTAAGTCTCACCTCAAATGTCATCTTCCCCAAGAGACTTCTGATTATTTAATCCAAATTATACCCACCCATCCACCCAGTCAGCCCTCTCATCATGTCCCCTGCTTTATTCTCTAGCACATTTTACTGCTTGAAGCTATCTTGTTGGCTTATTACTTGTTTGTTTCTCTCTTCCTCACTACAGGGAGGGGCCTTGTCACTCCTGTTTGGTGCTAGTCCAAAGACCCAGAAAAGCACCTGGCACAGAGACAATGACCGATAGTGTTTCTGAAGTGGGCATGCTCCCCCATTCCAGGGCCTCTGTACCACTGGCCCTCACTGGGTTTCATCATTTCTATGTACCTCACAACCTAATACTCTCCTCATACATTCAAATACACAAATCTTAAGCCCTGGAAGATTTACCAAATACACATTTTTCAAAAATGTTTGAATTGTATTCTGAAGGTGTAAAACAAACGCGAAAGTCACTATAGCTCAATGCTGAGTCAAAAAAGTCCAAATACCAAAAAAGAGGAAATGTGAGGATTTCGATGTTGTAAATAGGAGATGATGAGACTTTTTCTGTGCCAAAGTCAAGATGTAGGCAATACTGAGCCTTGCGTGACAGACAGGTCTTTTCATCCTAGACAGAAGCCACATTTTGGAGTGGAAAAAAAGAGTTTGTGAGAAGAAACCTCTAGGAAGGTCACAGTGACCCCAAGTTGTCCCTCCCTCTCTATCCCATGGTAAATTGGCTGTTGGTCCCCCTCCCCCATAGCTCCCCAAAGGCTGCAACTGGGTCTGATTCTTTTTGTGCTACCCTAGTACACAACACACCTTATGTATTTGTTGAACAGAGCCGAGCCCGCTATTTATGAGATGGCAAAATCACTTTATCAACATAAATGCTGATTACTACCCCCTAATGTAAGAACACTGGGCCCAGGGCTCCTCTGCAGGTCCCACCTTGGACTGACAATGTTCTGAGTTCAAAATTCTCCCGTGTGTGGCTGATTGCATGATATCTGCTGTCCCTGGATCAACTGGAATCTGAAAGCTCTCAAAGGCTGGTGATCTCTTTAAATTCTATACCTGCAATTCCAAGTTATACCACCAGATGGCAGTGAGAATTACACAATATTTATCAACACTAGTTTAATCTCTGAGACCGTGCTTCTAATGAAAATACACCCTAAATTAAAACAAGATACATACGCATATCCATAACTTTTAAACTTATGTTGTCATAGATTTAAAAGTATAATACCCATGATTGGCCAGGGCTTGGGGCAACATGCAGCATTCATGTGCTGTTGGTGTGAATGTAAATTAGCACAGCTTCCGGGGGGGGGCAATTTGGCAGTACACATCAAAAGCCTTAAACATGTGCAAACCCTTTGGGCCAGCAATTCAACTTCTAGACATTTATTCAAAGAAGATAATCATTGGGCTTCCCTGGTGACGCAGTGGTTGAGAGTCCGCCTGCCGATGCAGGGGACACAGGTTCGTGCCCCGGTCTGGGAAGACCCCACATGCCGCGGAGCGGCTGGGCCCGTGAGCCATGGCCGCTGAGCCTGTGTGTCCTGAGCCTGTGCTCTGCAACAGGAGAGGCCACAACAGTGAAAGGCCCGTGTACCACAAAAAAAACGACCAAAAAACAAAAAAAACAAACAAAGGAGATAATCATGGAAATAAGCCTAGATTAATTCCCACGACGTTGACTACAAGGGTGAAAGATGGTCAATATAAATAATATAACTTGGAGACTGGTTAAATCAATTATATATGTGATAAAATGCTATGCAGCGGGCTTCCCTGGTGGTGCAGTGGTTAAGAGTCCACCTGCCAATGCAGGGGACACGGGTTCGTGCCCCGGTCCGGGAAGATCCCACATGCCGCGGAGCGGCTGGGCCCGTGAGCCATGTCCGCTGAGCCTGTGCGTCTGCAGCCTGTGCTCCACAACGGGAGAGGCCACAACAGTGAGAGGCCCGCATACCGCCAAAAAAAAAAAATGCTATGCAGCTATTACTTTCTATAAGAATTCTTAATGATGTGGAAAAATCTCATGCTATATTAAGTGGAAAAAAATAGGCCACAAAAACGTATGTCCACTGTAATCCCATTTTTAGAATAATAACTATAAAAACAAATTTGTACACAAAAAGTATGGGAAGAACAAATGCCAAAATATTGAGAGGACTTATCTGTGGGTGGTAGGATTATGGACGATTGCTTTTTCCTTTTTTGTGCTTTTCTCTATTTTGGGAAGGTTTTATTAAAAAACATGCTTCTTTTGTCATCAGCAGAGAGCTATTCATGAACCCTTGGCAGCAGAAAAGGACAGGCTGGCCTCTGTACAGGGAGGCTGTGGACAAGGTGACTGAGGCCCTTTTCAGTCCACAGCCTGCCCCACAGACATGCTTAGCTCCTATGGCCCTGTCCCCCTACAGCTCCTATCAGGTCCATATATGGACCTGGTTTCAGCTGGTCTCCTTACGGGGTGGGGGGGCCACACTGGATTAATCCAGAACATGAGGCCGGCACAGTCTCTACCACAAGCATCCTGCTTGACTCTTTTCTTGTTCTTACTTCCCTTTAGGAAGTGACATGTTTTTAGCACAAAGGAAAAACAAAACAAAAAACTCCCTGAAGCTGGTCTTGAAGTTTAGTTCAAGAAAAAGAAAGGAGCCCCCAAAACTTTTTCTAACACTGACTGTTCAAAGCCATTTTCCTTTCCAAATGCTGCCAATGTGTGTTGGTGGATCAGAATGATTTCCTAAGCCTGTCTTTCCTTCCCTCGAGGTTTTGTGGGGTGAGGAAAGATAGAGGTATTATCAAGGGGCTGCCACCTGCCATGCTGCACTTGGGCTCTGCGTGTGTTCCCCCCTTTAAGTCTCCAACTCTGTAGGTGTGATCTCCCCAGGTTCTAAGAGGCCAAGTACCCAAGACCGCGCAGCTGAGCCAGGACGGGACTGGGGTCAGACAGAATCAAAGTCCGTGAATACTCAGTACACGAGGTGCCTCTCAGGTGGCCAGGCCCCTCGTGCTGCAGGGGTTGCCCTAACCCTGGGATGAGCACATGGACCCGTCTGTCAGCAGAGCTTGGGCTGGGAGCCAGGCCCTCCACAGGCTGAGAGAGCTGAATTTCAGCTTAAAACACATGGGCGCCCCAAGCCCACAGAATTCCCTCCCAACCTCTGCCTGCCCACATGGGCCTGCTTCCCTCCTTTGGGGAAAGCCAGGCGGAGTGTCACTTCCACCCTGTATCCCTCTACCGAAGGGACAGCCTGTGCGGCCTGAGGGAACAAGGGTGCTCGGAGGCACACAGCTGGGTGAGTCGGCTGGCTCCTGGCACTGGAGGCACAAACACCTTGAACTCAGCAGCAGGCAAGGCCAGCCCAGTCAGGGAAGATGCCCAGATCTGTGTGGAAGTGGAGTTGCATGCAAACTGGGGTGGGCGACCTCAGGAAAAGGGGCAACCCAGCCCTGGGGTAATTGTGGGTATGATACCAGCTTCTCCTCACCCCTCACCGGGCCCAACCTTCTCAGGGCTGCCAAGTGATGAGAAGCTTAAGGGGCCAAGGGCGTGGGCTGCCAGCGCTGTCTGCAAACGGGCAGTGGGGAAGGCTTGCTGGGCCCTAACCTGCTCCCTTCCCAGAAAGCTCCCAACTTCATACCAGGTGGACACACTGCATGCACATCCCTCCCTTGGCCTCCCCACCCCAAATTCACAGAGCCCTGTCTCTGACCCAGGCTCAGTGCCAAAAACCTCATACACTAAACACCAGGCTTAATTCCCTGACAGCCCTGTAATGGCCTTAGTCACCTGACCACCATTTGCTGTGACCTCACTTTACCTAAATCCCAGCTCTCTTCTTCACATGGAAGGAAACAGATTTTAGGGCTGCTGAGGGTCTTGCCCCCAGCTTCACAGCTTGTGAGGGGATTCAATTCCCAGCTGCCTAACTCTGAAGGAGGACTCCTACTCATCACCCACAGAGCCTGCTGGCCACCCCTCAGCCTGCTCCGTCCTGGGAGGAAGGGCAGGGATGGTGACAGAGGGGAAGAAGCTCTGTGGGAGGTAGACTGGACCCCTGGCATCTGGTCTGGAGTCCCCTGACCCTCGCCTGAGGAAAATGATTCCCACAATCAGCCAGCAGCCTCTCCGATGCTCACAGCCTGGGTCATGTGTGCTCAGAGGAGACAACAATGCGCAAGAGGGAAGAAATCCACTCACCCAGACACCACCCACTCCCCTTTGGACACGGGCACCTACAATCAAGAGTAACCCTGGAGTATAAAAGGTAACTAGGTAATCCCAGGAGTGGTTCTGTCAGGATGTTTCCAATGCTCCTGAGCTAGTGAAGCGAGCAGGCCCAGGACACGAGGCTGAAATGTTCCAGCAAAAGCCTGTGGTTCCCCAAGACTCTAGCTGCCATGTCTAGGAATGTGGGCCAATCAGGAAAGGCTGCTGGGAGGTGGCGGTGCCCTGATCCCCTGTGTGCTCCTGTGGGGTGAAGGTGGATCATGGCCGGCTTCGCATTTCGTTCTTACCCCACACAGAGCAGGATGTTTCTGGTCAGAGGGGCTGGGCTGCTTGCTGCTGGGGGAAGCTGCCCTGGCTGCCTGGGTGGGTGGAGCACAGACCACTCGAGACATGAGGTAAATGCCCCCCAAAGTTTCCACCAAGAATTGTAGGCTGGGTTTGTGACCCATTTTGTGTAGCCATCACCTCCTCAGTCTTAATTAATCCCAACTCCAGTGCTGTTAGGGAGGCCTTGCATGACCCCATTTCACAGAACAGGAAACTAAAGCTCAGAGAACGCCAGAGCCTTCCCCAAGGTCACCCAGCTAGGAGGCAGCAGGGTTGGAATCCATGCCCAGGTCTCCCTGATGCTCAGGGCTGGACGGCCCTCCACAGCCTTCTGGGAAGGTGGCTCCTGCAAGACTGGGGACACCCACCCCCTGACCCGGCCCTCCACTGCCAGCCAATCCTGACTCTGGACAGAGCTGGCCACTAGAGCGTCCTCTGAATCCATCAACATTTCCCTCCCTGAATCCTCCTGGCCTGTGGCACAGAACAAATCTCCCAACAGCATGGTCCTGCCATGCTCTCCTTCACCAGGCTTACCCTCTGCTCTTTCTTTATCAGGACTTCTGCATGCTGCTATCATGGGCCTTACTCTCCGTGCAGGACTGGACAGTGGCACAGCCATATTTCACCTTGCTTCTGTCGTGGTGCTCACTCAGCCCAGGCTGGGAAATCCATTCCAAGCATAAGCTAACTTTTAGGTTTAATTGTAAAAGATCTGAGAAGTAACGACACCAAAAAGGCCAAACTGGAACTAACCAGTCTCTCGTTCTCGAGTGGTGACAGGACGTGGTAGGCTGGGACAGGGAGTCTTCTGTCCACTGGAAAGAGTCTGGCAGCCATGCCCACAGGTGGGCACTCACTCCACAGCCAAGGGCTGGACCCTGGGCTCAGGGCTGACACACTGGCCAGGAAGAGCAGTGTTGGGTGGACTCAGCACGCCAATGAGACTCTTTCTTGGAGGCTATTTGATTTGTCTGCAAGGCAGCTAGAGCTGCAGACAGTTCCCTCCAGGCCAGGGCCCTGCAGATCTGCACATCCTGCATCTTCACAGAGCTAACGCCACTCCCTCCACAGAGAGACCACAGCCACTGAGGAGCAGAGGAGGAGGAGAGGAGTGCAGACAGGTAAATAAAGGCACAGAGGAAGAATACTGGCTTGAGAGTAAAGGGCAAAAAGAGCAAAAAAATATATGGCAAATTACCGGGTAGCCATCTCGTCCTGATTGCCCCTGTGGTAATTAATACGTCATTAATAATTAGACTTTCGGCAGAAAACCATATGGCAACACTTAGAACTCAGTCAGGGCCCCATATCCCCCCAATATCTGCAGGGTTTGCAGCAGGGGCTGCTGGCTGGTAACTGACTCTTTCAAGCTGGGGGATGCAAGGCTCCAGTGGGTTTGGGGGATGGCGCACCCATTCCTCACCTCATAGGGCCAGGCTGGAGGGGCCCCCAGGGCACATACCACATGTGTCCTCCCCACGTCAGCCAAGGCACATGGCAAGGACCTTGTGGGATTGTGGGCTTCTGGAGGGTGGCATCACAGTTACCATGGAAAATGCTCCTTAAATGGGGCCTGATCTGGGGCCTAGTGAGCAGGATATGGGTTTCCTGTCTGTTGCCACTGGGATGGGGTGACCTGAGGAAGACAGCCTTGGAAACCAGAGATATGGGGGCACCTTTACTGCTACTGGATGCTTCTCTGACCCCATGTGCTCGGAGCAGTGGCTGTCCCGCCAGTGTCCCATACATTGGTATCCATCTCAGGTTGCAGCTTGAGAATTCTGCATTTGTTTAATCCACTTAGTCGTTTTAACAGCCAAGTTTAAAAAAAAAAACACAAAAAACCAAATTTTCTCCATAGCCCTCTGCATTACACACTTCGGCAAGTTCACGCAGGCTAGCCTCCATGTGACAGTCAGGAATGACCCAACTGTGAAAAACTGCTCGTAGCCCATAAATCTAGACATTCTCACTTTCTGGCTCAATGTGGTGCTGCTACATGCATCAAGAGGTCCAGATTCTGAAGGGTGCTAATTGGGAAATGAATCATGGTAAGTGGAAGTAAAACGAAGCTGCTCATCTGAAAGGAATTCCTTTAGAAGGTTAATTTTGGCTCAAGAGGACTGTCCATGTGCTTTTTGAATTAATTCATCAGGATTTATCAGGCTCTGAAAAACTGCCAAGATGAATCAAAGGCAGACTTGTCACGTGTCTTGGAGAAGGAATGTGATTTCCGGGGCTGCTGTGGATTGGGCACCAATCACACGCTTCTCAAACTCAGCACCTTCACTGGCCAGCTGTTCTCTCAAGGTCCCTGTTGCCCAACCCAGAGAGTCAAATATTTTGGCAAAGAAGGAAAACGGACCCCAGGATCTAGTGGTCAGGCCCAGCATATTCCTGGCATAACTGCCTGACTCCAAAGCTCTTTCTGCCAAAGCACGTGAGACGAAAATGTTTACACAGATCAACTGCGGCTGAACATTTAGGAAATATGGGCACGGTGCTTGCATTGCTGTGATCAAGCTGAGCCAGAGATTTGGTGAGGAGCAGCCAGGCTCATGTCAGCTCTCTTGCAGGGAAAACAGTCACAGGATGCTTCACTGGGCAAGTCAAGCCCATGGAATCCTGTGCTTGCATTCATCTACAAATCACAAAAAAATATGGCCCCTGTCTGGGACTGAATTTAATTTTAAGGACAGACCACTCTAATCAAATATTATTTTCATGAAAGTGTTACACAGAGAGAAAACAAAATGTCTTATCTTTCAGGAGCAGAGAGCATAATCCAGGACACTTACGGGAGGACCTGCAAAACACAAGCAGAGAAGCCACAGTCAGCATCAAAGGGAGAGAGGGTCCCCTCGCCCAGGCCGGTCACTCTCTCACACAGCTCCTGGCCACCCCTCCTAGCAAGGCTTTGATGCTGTCATTGGCCCCAAAGCCAAGTGGCAGGGCAGAGGGAGTGCTCTGTCCTTGGAGTGGCTGGGTGAGCGTGTGCCTGGTAAAGACAATCCAGCAAGTTTTGGTTCCTGCATGCATTACATGAGGCTGCTGCTGCTTCTTGCTTGGGGCCCATCCGTGTTGGGTTCTGGCAGGCAGTGTAGGAATCAGACCTGTTCCTGCTTGAAGAACGAATTTTGGAACTCACTAGGGGTTGGTTCATTTCTATGGAAAGGGAGAGACTTGAGAAAGAAAACATTCTGGGTGGAGGTGAGAATACTCCTAGGTGCACTGGATGTGTGAGTGTGTGGCTGAAGCTGACATGTAGGGGGGTTGGGGGCCCATAGCCCAGCTCCAGGGTTAGCGGTGCCGAGCCTGGCTGCACATGGGGGATTTGAAGGGGGCGGGTCTGGAAGCACAGGTGGCTGCTGCAGGGAAGGCTGGTGCAGTAAGCTGAGACTTGCCCCATGGAGAACACTCAGGTGTTCCTCACCTTAGAGTGTGCAAACCATATTGCACATCTATGACAGCATTTGGCCTTCTCAACAATCTTTGAGGTATGATGAACATACCCATGTGACAGATGACCACACAGAAGCTCAGAGAGAAACAAATGACTGGTCTAAGGCCACATAGTTGGTTAGGGGTGGAATTTATCCCCGAAGGAAATCTCCCGACTCTTAAATCCTACACATTTTCCACTAAAGCCATGTTGCTGCCAAACGAGTGACTCCTCTGCTCTCTCCTGGCAGGCCCCAGACCTCAGTCTGGAGAGTGAAGCCGGCACAGGGAGGCGGCCCTCGGCAGTCAGCCAGCCCACACATATTTACGGATCGCCACTGGGTGCAGGTTAATGGGACCAGTGGTGAAAGGCAAGATCTCTGACTCACAGAATTTTCCTTGGATGGATCAATACTTAAGAAAACAACGACACAAGGAGGAAGCACAGGAAGCTCCCAGCACGTAATGAGGGGCCAGAGCCAGACTGGGCCGACTCAGGTCGGGAGGCTAGGCTGAGTTCAGAGGGTGAGGAATAGTTATCGGGGAGAGGAACAGGGAGGGAAGCGCGTGGCTAGGAGGGAAAGGCTCTGAACACGCCAAGGTCACTGGGCATCTAGGGTCCAGGCGAAACTGAGTGGGCTGCAGCAGAGGAGGGCCTGGGGAGAAGGCAAGCCAGCCAGACCACAGCATCTCGTTTCCACGTCATTGTCCAGCGGAGCGTGATTTGAAGGACAGTGGCGGCCACTGAAGAGTTCTGCACAGAGGAGTGATTTGAGGGAGTGTGAGTGGGCATGAGTATGGGTTGCAGTTGTCCCCCTGTAGGTGACAGTGGCCTGGACTTGGGGGCTGGCAGTGGAGATGAAGAGAAGTGAGTCAGATGGTACTTATCAGTGAGGACAGACAGGACTTACTTGCTCATGGATTTAATGGTGGAGGATGAGTGGAGAGGTGCATCAGGCATAGAGGAAGGAGAGAGATGAGATAATGATTTTTCGCTTGAGAAACTAATGCATGATGGTGCTAATGCCTGAGAACGTAACGTGGTGGGGGAGTGGGCTGTGTGTTCCCTAAGCCTAGACTAGGGGCCGGGCAGGTTGTAGGCCACGTGGACATCCGTACAGCTGGCATCTCTCTTTCAGCCTGCTCTCTTGTTTTACAAAAAAGATAAAAGCCACCAGATGGACTCGCCATTGCCTTTCTGATGCCACACGCCCACACCTGCCTGTACCTGCACCTGTGCCTGGCCTCTGCTCCGTGCCCCTCAGGTTAACTCTGATAGAAGAAATGTTCACATATTGAGGTATGGGGAAGGCATTCTGGCTTATACATGAGTTAACTTGGATTTTCTGCTAACTAAAACATCCTGTTTGTGGCCTATCAAACATACACTGTACACCTGCTTTAATTATTAAAGAAAAGGGCACATTGACCAGAAGTAAAGAATGTCCATGTTAAAAATAAAGATTAAATGCCTCCCTTCCTGGGACGCCAATGCTGGTACTCCTTTCATGATAAGATTCCCTTCCCAGGTGCCAAAGCCATACTGACTCACTGTGTACTTGCTGATCTGTTTTTTTGAAACCTTGAAGGAATGTATCCCTGACTTGTTTGTGGTTCTTTGTTCTGACAAGACATAAAACTGTGCTGAAAACCATGCTTCTCTAAAGCAGTTTCTCAGAGTTATCTGTGAGGCTGGCTTCTGGGCTATACTCCTCAGTTTGGCTCAAGTAAAACTCTTTTCTATTCCTTTTATAGATTGTTTATTGATTATTTTCATTGACAACTCAGAGGAGCTGACCCGCCTCCTCCTTTTGGGACCCTGCCGCCCCCAAGCTCCCCTGGTCAAGCCTGCCCTTCAAGCAGATCCTTCCCCACAGCTCTGAACACGAGAAACCATCCTTTGTTCCACGCCCTCCTCTGTTCCTGCCCCAGCTCCTCTCTCCCTCACAGCTGCACTGCTGGAAGGAGGGGGTCTCCTCTCACTCACCTTCCACTCACCTCATGACCCTACGGTTTGGATTCCATTCCTATCCTTCCACCAAAATGGCACTCACCATGTCTCCAACGACCTCCTCCAATCAATAAGCCTGACAGGATTTCTTCTCCTCCTTGGACTCACCTTCTCCCTCCTTCTACAAGTGCTCTCCTCCTTTGGCTTCCAAGATGACAGACACGTCCTCCCACCTCCCTGGCTATTCAGCTGACTCAGTCTCCTCTCCCAGCCTCACATGCCAAGGCTCCTCAGGGATCAAGTCTAAGCTTTCTTCTTTTCAGTTCCCTGCTCATCAGTCTCCTCTCTCCATCTTTCCCAAGGAGCTCTTCCATGCTCATGGCTACAATAGGTGGAAGTGTCCCAAATGTAGATCTCCAGTCCTGACCATGCCTTGAGGCTCAGGCTCCCTTTTTGAGCTGCCTGCTTGATTTCCCCTTGAATAATCCCATGATTCCTCAAGCAGGGATGCACAGTCCCACTCACAATCTTCTGCCCACAAATGTGCTCCTCTCCAGCTCCTGGTCTCTGTGGATGGCATCCCCTCCTGCCCAGCTGGTGAACGGGGAAATGAGGAGTCCTTCTCGACATGCTCTATTGGCACATCCACTGTTTGTTGCTCTGAAGCCCATCCCCTTGGGTCTCTCCCCAATACCACAACCTCATCCATGTTACCAGCACCTCCTGACTTGCAATAGCTTCTTCACTCATCACCCTCTTCACTTGTCCCACAGACACTCACTGAGTGCCTACTGTTCTAAATGCTGTTCTGGGAAAGTGGGATACAGCAGTGAAAGTGACAAACATCCCTGTCCTAAGCATCCCTGTCCTCTTCTAGTGAGAGGACAGCTGAGATACAATAAACATAATAAACAGTACATCACCTGGAAGGCGATAGTGTCATGGAAAGAGACAGGCAGCAGAGCAGGGTAAGGGGCACTATTAGTGCTGGGAGGCAGATTGGGGGGGCCTTGTAGGTGATTTGTAGGACTTTATCTTCTTTCTGAGATGGGATCCCTTGCAGGATTTTGAGCAGAGATAATATGACCTGGTTTATGTTTTAAAAGGGTCATACCATGTGGGGCAGCTATTGCAGTGATGTAGGGGAGAGGTGATGGTGGCTTGCAGCCAGTGGAAGCGGTGTAGGGGGTGGAAGTGGCTGAATTCTGGATTGATTCTGCAGGTAGAGCCAAGAGGATTTCTCTAGACTGTGGAGTCGAAGAGACATGAGTCAAGGAAGATTTTAGCTTGAGTGACTGAAAGGATGCTGTTGTTGCCATCAACAGAAGTGGGGAGACTGTAGGTTGGCAGGTTTGGCTGGAAGTATCAAGAGCTCAGCTGTGCACCCCTGGCCCTCGGGGGCACTCCAACAGTTAGAAGGGGGTGCGAAAGAGAAGGAAGTCCTGGAAGCTGAGTGGAGGGAGTGCATCAAGGGGGATGGCATAATCCCCATGCTGATCAGTGCTGACAGTCACGTGAGGTGAGGACTGAGACCTGATGGCTGGACCTAGCAATGCAGAGGCCACAGACAGGAAGGGTGACAGGAGTGGACATCTGATGGGAAGGGGAGGGGAGGAATGTGGACAGTGAGAGCTTTCTAGGAGTTCTGCTGCAAAGGGGAGAAAAGATGGAGTAGTTGCTTTGGTGGCGTGGAGTCCAGAGAAGGGATTTCTTCAGGATGAGAGGCACAGCAGCATGTTTGCACAATCAGCTGGAAGGGGAAGACTCGATATGTTGGAGAAAGGGGGATTCCTGGAGTGATGCCCCTGAGGAGGCGAGAAGGACTGGCCCTGGCATAAGAGGTGGCACTGGCTGTGCTCAGGAACCTAGATAGTCCGTCTGTGGCAATAAGCAGGGAGGCAGTGCATGCAGGTGTGTGGCTGTGCAGGTGGGGTTTGTGGAAGTTTTCTTCCAACTGCTCCAACTGTGCCAGTGAAGTAGGAACTGAGGCCGTCAGTCACGAGTGAGGTGTGAGAGGCCGAGGGTATGAGGGGCTTCTATGCGGATATCAAGATCCCTAGGAGTTCACCCAGAAGTGGTGTTGGAGAGAGGGCTGGAGACCCAGGAGCTGAAACCCAAGAGCAGTGAAAGGGATGTGCCTGGGATCAGAGATGGCTTCCAGTATGCTGGCCCAATGCTCTCCAGTCTCCATTCGGAGGCTAGATGCAAATCTGATCATGGCACTCCCGTCCCACCACTCCTCACTTTCCCATTGTTCTTAGGACAGAGGCTCAAATCCAAAGCCCCATCTATGCTGTGATCTGCCCTTGCCCCTATGCCTGAGCCCCTCGAACTGCTGGATGAGAGCTGTTATTAATAGAGGGTGGTGGGCGGGCCGGTGGTTATCAGGACAAAGTCAAGTTGGATTCATACCTCCTCATGAACCACGATAAATTCCAAGAGGATCAAAGATTTACATGCTTCAAAAAATTCATAAAAATCCTAGAGGAAAATTTCCTTTCTAACCATGGTGAGGGGCAAACTTTCCCAAGTACAGTTCATAATCTAGAAGCTATGACATAAAGTCTGATCCAACCATACAAAAACAAAAATGTCTGCAAGGCAGAAAGCACTGTCAACAAAGTCAAAAGCCAGAGTGGAAACATATTTCTGACTCATGTCACAAAGGCTAGATACCTTGATATAAAAGTGCTCCTACAAATCAACTCTAAAAACATCAACAATCAAATAGAAAAATGGTCAAAAGATATGAATAGAGAGTACACATAAAATACAGCCCTTTAGGTTGCAAAACAAAAGGAAATCTTCATTCACAATAAAAGAAATGAAAATTAAAACTATCATCATATCAGATTAGAATGAGTGAAAAAAATCTGATGACTTATATCAAGGGAAGTGAGGACAGTCACCTCACACATTGGTTGAAAGGATAAATTGGTACATTCTCTACAGAGAGTGATTTGGCAATACTAATTAAGATTAAAAAATTTTGTGCCAACTGCTCTAGAAATGTATTCCATAGATATATTAACAAATATATAAGACAGGTGTATAAGAATACTCATTGTAGAACTAATTGAGATGATAAGACATTAGAAACAGTACAAGTGGAATTGCTTAGAAGAAGGGATGGGGCTTCCCTGGTGGCGCAGTGGTTGGGAGTCTGCCTGCCGATGCAGGGGACACGGGTTCGTGCCCCGGTCCGGGAAGATCCCACATGCTGTGGAGCGCCTGGGCCCGTGAGCCATGGCCGCTGAGCCTGCGCGTCTGGAGCCTGTGCTCCGCAACGGGAGAGGCCACAACAGTTAGAGGCCCGTGTACCGGGGGTGGGGGGGAGGGAAAGAAGGGATGGGAGGCTTATCTAAATGGGATACTATGCAGCTGTGAAAAAGATTAAAGTAGTTCTGTATTTCTGATATGGAATAATCTCCCAGGCATATTGTTACATTTTTAAAAAGGCATGTCTTTTAATTGGCAGCCATTTGTGCTAAAAAAATTGGTAGACTTTTGTTTGTATAAACATGGAACATCTCTGGGTGTGGAGAGAAGAATGTGGTCATCAAGTTACTTCCGAGTAGGGGAACGGGATGGTGGGAGGACAGCAGTGGCAGGGGAGACTGACTTTTCACCATGGACTCTTTGATGCCGTTGGATACACGTGTATAGCTACCAAGTCAGACAAGGCAATAAACTTTAACTTGAAAACAGCTGGAGTAAGCTCTGTGTTTCTGTCTGGTCCTTCAGCTTTTCCTGCCTTTCCTCACACTCACTTCCAAGCTCTCTCCAAGAAAGCTCAGACTGCGATTTTCATTCTGAGGACCTGGGGTCCTGAGAGTGGAGCCCGGGGCCTGGTGTGAGGTGCAGCTCAGGAGATGAAGGAGGAGCTGCAAGAGTAACCATCACTTACTTAGGGCTCATCATCCACTGGGAATTCCACCATCAGCTTTCATTTAACCCCTGCTGCAACCTCACCAGCACATTTTACAGATGAGGAAACTGAGGCTCAGAAAGGTTACCACGCCCAGGGTCACGTCCTGCTGAACCCAGGCCTGACCCAGGCAGCTTGACTTCAAGCCTAACAAAGTGCAAACTATTTTGGCAGAAAGAGCTCTGACATTCACCGAGTGTCCCCTGAGGTCTCCGGGAGGATGCGTGGCATGTCTGAGGTCACCTAGCTAGTGGGGAGCAGTTCAGGATGGAAGCAGCGCTGTGGGACCCCAAACCTTCCACCTTCCACTGTCCCCAGAGGGGTGTTCAGAGTGGGAATGGCAGCATTCCAGAGACTGATCCCATCACTGGTGGGACAGGACACATCTAGCCCATCTAAGAGATTCTAAAACACACCAAGCCACCACCTCTCTTGAGCCCTGCTGGCACCGTATCACCAGTCACCATCACTTGGCATTGGCACCATCATTACAGCCTCCTTCTTCTTGGCACCTCAACCCCACCAACCAGCGGGGCCTTTTAAAGATGCCCACTCCTTTCCAGGGCTTCCCATTTAAGTGGAATAACATCCAGACTCTCAGGAGGCACAGCACTCCCATGTGGCCCTGCTCCTTGCTCCATCAGCCTCGGCTAAGCACTGGGTCCCACTTGTCTCTCTCAGTTCCCCAAGGGGCAAGCCCTCTTCTGCCCCAGGACATTCACACTCCCCTTTGTGACTGCCTTCATGACCCTGAAACTGAAGACATCTCCTCACCCTTCTCACGCACTTGTTTCCATCACAGCTGGCTGCTATTTCCTTCCAAGCACATATCACTCTTTACTCCTGAAATCCACTTACTTGTGTTTTGTTTATTTTCTGTCAGCCCCACCAGTAAGGCAGTTCCCTGAGAGCTGGGGCCCTTTGTGCCTGGCTTCCCGCTGCTTCCCCGAGGCCTAGAACAGGGCCAGGCAGGCACAAGCACTTCGTAAATTCGTGCTGAATGGACGAGAGGGGAGAAGGGAAGGAGTGCTGAGCCCTTGGTTTCTGGGAAATCGGTTCCATGACTCCCCAGGATACCCAAATCCAAGGATGCTCAAATCCCTTGTATAAAATGGTTATATTTGCATATAACCTATACAATCCCCTGTATATTTTAAATCATTTCTAGATTACTTATAATACCTCACACAATGTAAATACTAGCTGGTGCACAGCAAATTCAAGTTTTGCTTTTTGGAACCTTCTGGAAATTAAAACAAAATTCTTATACGTGGTTATTTGAATCCATGGATGTGGGACCTGCAAGTACAGAGGGCCGGCTGTACAGGGTTTGTGCTGTGGCTGCCGGAAGCCTCCGGATATGGACTTGCTGGCCAGCCAAGAGTGACACGTGGGACAGACGGCTTGGCTCAGGTTGTCTAGGGGTTCCCTGCTTAGAAAGTAAGGCTGGCTTCAGGGCCTCCAGGAGGCCACGTGGTGGTCTGGCCATGGCCCGCCCCATTCTGCACACAGCTTTCAAGCATGTGTTCCAGGCACTGGCTGGATCTGCTGCCTTTGCTGTCAGGAATGTGGGAGCAATTAAATAAGAGCCAGATGACTTGGAAGATAAATAAAATGGGTCTGAGGGAGCAGGGGGTTCAATGATTCTGGATCCTCTTTAACTGAACTGATGTGGCCCGACAGGGACAGCGTTTTCCAAACTGGGAGCCAATCCTCTCACACCTCAAGGTTCGGAGGGTGCATGAGCTGCTAGTTGACAGGTAAGCAGAAGTGGGTGGAGGGTCTGGGGCCTATAATGCCTCCCTAGAGCTCTTAGTCCTTCTGGGGATGATCTTTTCCTGAGTGTTTCCCAAAGCCTATATTCCTGGAAGAGCAAACTGGGAAGAATTCCCACAGCCTGGCTAATTTGCAGCCTGCACTCTTGGAGCTGGGGGCTGGCCTTAGTGCCTGAGGCTGCTGGGGTCATTGTCCCTGCTCACAGCCCACACCTGCCCCTCTTGGGCTCTGCCTGGACTCCTGACTCCACTGTGCCTGCTCCCTGATTTTCCCAACAGGCCCTGGCTCAGATCTAGCCCTCTGCCTCTTCCCACTCAGCCAGCTTGGGTTACAGGATCCTGGCTCTTGACCCTTGGAAACCCACTCACCCATGAGGAAATGACCTTCAGCCATGCTTCTCTGGGGTTTCCCCAGTGGAGCAGAGTAGGCCGAGGCTTTTCAACTGAGTTTGCAGGTAGATGAAATAAGGCTTAGAGGTTAGCAAATCCAGAGCCAATACTGAGTCAGCGAGCCCGACACTTAGGTCAGGCCTCAGGCCCTGGATTTAATCAGGCCGACACTGCCAGGGAGTGTTGAGGCCTTAGAACCTGGCTCTCCAGCTGATGAGCTCTAGACCTTGAGCAAGTGCCTGTTCTCTCTGATGCAAAGTCTGCTTCTGGGAAACGTGGGGAGTAACAATCCCTGCCTCTCTGGACTGCTATGAAGATTGAGTAAGATATTGTGTATACGTAAAGTGCCTGGGACAAAGGTGGCACACAGGAGGCACCAAAACCCAATGCTGGCTGCAATCACAGTATAGCATTCTTTCTCTTTCTCTGTTTCTAATGCACACACGCATTCTGTGCAGACACACACACACACATGCAGAAAGAAGAGAAACACAGATGGTGGCTTTCCATTGTTCGGCTTCATGTTGCCGAACAAACCCTGACTACACAACAGGTTTGAAGAGTCTCCTTTTGAAACGGCACCTCAGATGGGCCTCCAGCATTTTGGCTGTGATGACTCTCAGGTACAAGGCTATATCCCTGGAATTCCGGGTCAAGTTGGCCAGCCTTGGCATGGAGGTTTGCTCTGGCAATCACCCTACTCAGACACTGCAGGGTAGACAGTGGTGCTGATTAGAAGCCTAAGTGAAAAGTAAACTCATTGGATTAAAAAAACCTCAAAAAAACTAGTTCTATTGAGATTAATTCACATACCATGAAATTCACTCTTTTAAAAGTATAAACTTCAATGATTTTTGGTATATTCACAGAATTGTGCAACCATCATCATTATGTAATTTTGTTTACCCTTCATTTTTGAAAGAGAGTTTTACTGGACATAAGATTCTAGGTTCTTTTAGTCCTTTGACTAGGTCAGGTCATCCCACTGCCTTCTGGCCTCCATTATTTCTGGTGGGAAGTCAGCTGTTAATCTTATTGGGGTTCCCTTGTATGGATGAGTGATTTCTCTCTTGCTGCTTTCAAGATTTCCTCTTTGTCTTTGACTTTCAGCATTTTACTGTAATGTGTCTGGGTCTGTATCTCTGCATTTATCTTACTTATAGATCATTGAGCTTCTTGGATATGTGGATTAATGTTTTCAGCAAATTTGGAAAGCTTTCATCCATTATTTCTTCAAAACTTTTTAATGCTCCCCTCTCTTTTCCTGTCCTTCTAGCACCCCCATTGTACATATGTTAGTGTGCTTGAAGGTGTCCTACATTTCTCTGAGGCTTGGTTTATTTTTCTTCATTCCATTTTTTCTGTGTTCTTTATATTGCATACTCTCTATCCATCTATCTTCAAGTTCATTGCCGGTTCAACTCTACTGCTGAAACTCTCTAAGGAATTTTTATTTTGGTAAAGTCCAATTTATTTTTTTGTCACTGTGATTTAGGTGTCACATCTGAAAAACCATTGCTTAACCCAAGGTCATGAAGAGGTGATGTTTTCTTAAAAGGACTTACAATTTTACCTCTTACATTTAGGTCTATGATACATTTTGAGCTATTTTTTGTGTATCATAGGAGGAAGGAGTCCAACTTCATTCTTTTGCATTTAGTAGTCCTACCGCTATTGAATTGTCTTGGCATTCTTGTAAAAGAAATTTGATGGTAAAAGTAAGGAGTTATTTCTGGAATCTCAATTCTGTTCTGTTGATCTATTTGTCTATCTTTATTCCAGTACCATACTATCTTGATTACTGAAGCTTTGTATAAGTTTTAAAATTGGGAAGCATGAGGCCTTTACCTTTGTTCTACTCTTTCAAGGTGTTTAGACTATTTTGGATTCTTTGCATTTCCATATAAATTTGAGAACCAATTTGCAATTTCTAAAAAAAAAATCCAAGTGGGATTTTAATATAGATTGCATTGAAACTATAAATTAATTTGTGGAATATTGCCATATTAACATTGTATTGTCTTCCAATCCATGAATATGGATGTCTTACCATTCAATTAGGTCTTCTTTCAACAATATTTTATAGTTTTCACTATACAAGTCTTACACTTATTTTGTTAAATTTATCCTTAAATATTTTTATTATTTTCCAAGCTTTTATAAGTGAAACTGCTTTCTTAATTTCATTAAGAATTCTTCATTGCTAGTGTATAGAAATATGATTGATTTTTGTATATTGCTCTTGTAGCATGCAATCTTGCTAAACATCTTCATGAGCTCCAATAAATTTTTTGTGGATTCTTTGTGTAAGTAAATAAATAGCATAATCCAAAAGACATTCAACATCATTAATTATTAGGGAAATGCAAATCAAAACCACAATGAGATATCGCCTCACATCTATCAGAATGGCTACTATTTAAAAACAGAAAAAAAAAAGACAAGTGTTAGTAAGGAGGTAAAGAAATTGGAAACATTGTGCACTGTTTGTGGGTTTATTTCTGGGCTCTTGATTCTGTTCCATTTGTCTATGTGTCTGTTTATTACTATAGCCTTATAGTACAGCTAGAAATTAGGAAGTATGATGACTTCTGCTTTGTTCTTCTTTCTCAGGATTGTTTTGGCTATTTGGGGTTTTAAAAATCCATTTACATTTAATGTAATTGCTCAGAAGGTAGGATTTATGTGTGCCAATTTGGAATTTAATTTCTATATGTCTTATACCTTTTTTATTCCTCTATTACTTGATTACTCCTTCTTTTTTTGTTAACTAGATCTTTTCTAGTGTAACATTTAAAAACTTTTTTATTGGAACATAGTTGATTTACAATGTTGTGTTAGTTTTAGGTGTACAGCAAAGTGAATCTGTTATACAAATACATATATCCATTCTTTTTTAGATTGTTTTCCCATATAGGCCATTACAGGGTATTGAGTAGAGTTCCCTGTGCTATACAGTAGGTACTTATTAGTTACCTATTTTATGTATAGTAGTGAGTATATGTCAATCCCAATCTTCCAATTTATCCCTCCCCCTGTAGTGTACCATTTTAATTCCTTATTTCTCTTATATTTTTTGGAGTTATTTTCTCAGTCGTTGCCCAGGGGTTTATAATTAGCATCTTAATTTAAAATAACCTGGTTTGGATTAATAGCAATTTACTTTCAGTTGTATACAAATACTTTGTTCCAATATAGCTCTGTTGTTATCTCTTCTTAGTACTATTATTGTCATAAATTACTGTTTTATACATTATAAGCCCATCAACACAGTTTTATCAAAATTGCTCTATGCAATTGACTTTTAACTCAGAAGAGAGAAAAGAGTTACAAATAAATACACATTTTGGCCCTGAACCAAGATGGCGGAGTAGAACGATGTGCTCTCACTCCCTCTTGCGAGAACACCAGAATCACAATGAGCTGCTGGAAAATCATTGACAGGAAGACACTGGAACTCACCAAAAAAGATACACCACATCCAAAGACAAAGGAAAAGCCATAATGAGATGGTAGGAGGGGCGCAATCATAGTAAAATCAAATCCCGTAACTGCTGGGTGGGTGACTCACAGACTGGAGAACACTTATACCACAGAAGTCCACCCACTGGAGTGAAGGTTCTGAGCCCCACGTCAGGCTTCCGAACCTGGGGGTCCGGCAATGGGAGGAGAAATTCCTAGAGAATCAGACTTTGAAGGCTAGTGGGATTTGACTGCAGGACTTCGACAGGACTGGGGGAAACAGAGCCTCCACTCTTGGAGGGCACACACAAAGTAGTGTGTGCATCGGGACCCAGGGGAAGGAGCAGTGACCCAATAGGAGACTGAACCAGACGCAGCTGCTATTGTTGGAGGGTCTCCTGCAGAGGCGGGGAGTGGCTGTGGCTCACAGTGAGGACAAGGACACTGGCAGCAGAGGTTCTGGGAAGTGCTCTTTGGCGTGAGCCCTCCCAGAGTCCGCCATTAGACCCGCCAAAGAGCCCAGGTAGGCTCCAGTGTTGGGTTACCTCAGGCCAAACAACCAACAGGGAGGGAACCCAGCCCCACCCATCAGCAGTCAAGTGGATTAAAGTTTTACTGAGCTCTGTCCACCAGAGCAACAGCCAGCTCTACCCAACACCAGTCCCTCCCATCAGGCAACTTGCACAAGCCTCTTAGATAAGCCTCATCCACCAGAGGGCAGACAGCAGATGCAAGAACTACAATCCTGCAGCCTGTGGAACAAAAACCACATTCACAGAAAGATAGACAAGATGAAAGGCAGAGGGCTATGCACCAGATGAAGGAACAAGAAAAAACCCCAGAAAAAAAGATAAATGAAGTGAAGATAGGGAACCTTCCAGAAAAAGATTCAGAATAATGATAGTGAAGATAATCTAGGAGTAACAGAAGCTTTAAATGACACAAAAGACCAGATAGATTTAATTGATATTTATAGGACATTCCATCCAAAAACAGCAGATTACACTTTCTTCTCAAGTGCACATGGAACACTCTCCAGGATAGATGACATCTTGGGTCACAGATTAAGCCTCAGTAAAATTTTTTTTTTTTCTGTACATGGGCCTCTCACTGTTGTGGCCTCTCCCATTGTGGAGCACAGGCTCCAGACGCTCAGGCTCAGCCGCCATGGCTCATGGGCCTAGCCGCTCCGCAGCATGTGGGATCTTCCCGGACTGGGGCGCGAGCCCATGTCCCTGCATCAGCAGGTGGACTCTCAACCACTGTGCCACCAGAGAAGCCTGAGCCTCAGTAAATTTAAGAAAATTGAAATCATATCAAACATCTTATCTGACCACAACGCTATGAGATTAGAAATGAATAACATGGAAAAAACGTAAAAAACACAAACACATGGAGGCTAAACAATACGTTACTGAATAACCAAGAGATCACTGAAGAAATCAAAGAGGAAATCAAAAAATACCTAGAGACAAATAACAATGAAAACACGATGATCCAAAACCTATGGGATGCAGCGAAAACAGCTCGAAGAGGGAAGTTTATAGTTATACAAGCCTACCTCTAGAAACAAGAAAAATCTCAAACAAACAATCTAACCTTACACCTAAAGGAACTAGAGAAAGAAGAACAAACAAAACCCAAAGTTAGCAGAAGGAAAGAAATCATAAAGATCAGAGCAGCAGTAAATGAAATAGAAACAAAGAAAACAGCAAAGATCAATAAAACTAAAAGCTGGTTTTTGGTTTTTTGGTCCGGAGCACAGGCTCCGGACGTGCAGGCTCAGCGGCCATGGCTCACAGGCCCAGCCACTCTGCGGCATGTGGGATCTTCCCGGACCGGGGCACGAACGCGTGTCCCCTGCATCGGCAGGCGGACTCTCAACCACTGCGCCACCAGGGAAGCTATAAAAGCTGGTTCTTTGAGAAGACAAACAAAATTGATAAACCATTAGACAGACTCATCAAGAAAAAGAGGGAGCGGACTCAAATCAATAAACTTAGAAATGAAAAGGGAGAAGTAACAACTGACACTGCAGAAATACAAAGCATCCTAAGAGACTACTACAAGCAACTCTATGCCAATAAAATGGACAACCTGGAAGAAATGGACAAATTCTTAGAAAGGTATAACCTTCCAAGACTGAACCAGGAAGGAATAGAAAATATGAACAGACCAATTACAAGTAATGAAATTGAAACTGTGATTAAAAATCTTCCAACAAACAGAAGTCCAGGACCAGATGGCTTCACAGGTGAATTCTATCAAACATTTAGAGAAGAGCTAACACCCATCCTTCTCAAATTCTTCCAAAAAACTGCGGAGGAAGGAACACTCTGAAACTCTTTCTATGAGGCCACCATCACCCTGAGAGCAAAACCAGACAAAGATACTGCAAAAAAAGAAAATTACAGACCAATATCACTGAGGAATATAGATGAAAAAATCGTCAACATTCAATGTGATACACCATATTCACAAACTGAAGAAGAAAAACCGTATGATCATCTCAGTAGATGCAGAAAAAGCTTTTGACAAAATTCAACACCCATTTATGATAAAAACTCTCCAGAAAGTGGGCATAGAATCTACCTCAACATAATAAAGACCATACACGAACAAACCCACAGCAAACAACATTCTCAATGGTGAAAAACTGAATAAAGGACTAATCTCCAAAATATATAAACAGTTCATGCAGCTCAATATTAAAGAAACAAACAACCCAATCCAAAAATGGGCAGAAGACGTAGTCATTTCTCCAAAGAAGACACACATATGGCCAAGAAGCATATGAAAAGCCGCTCAACATCACTAATTATTAGAGAAATGCAAATCAAAACTACAATGAGGTATCACCTCACACCAGTTATAATGGGCATCATCAGAAAGTCTACAAACAACAAATGCTGGAGAGGGTGTGGAGAAAAGGGAACCCTCTTGCACTGTTGGTGGGAATGTAAATTGATACAGCCACTATGGAGAACAGTAGGGAGGTTCCTTAAAAAACTAAAAAGAGAATTACCATATGATCCAGCAATCCCACTACTGGGCATATACCCAGAGAAAACCATAATTCAAAAAGACACATGCACCCCAATGTTCATTGCAGCACTATTTACAATAGCCAGGTCATGGAAGCAACCTAAATGCCCATCGACAGATGAATGGATAAAGAAGATGTGGTACATATATACAATAGAATATTAGCCATAAAAAGGAATGAAATTGGGTCATTTGTTGAGACGTGGATGTATCTAGAGATTGTCATATAGAGTGAAGTAAGTCAGAAAGAGAAAAACGAATATCGTATACTAACGAATATATGTGGAACCTAGAAAAATGGTACAGATGAACCAGTTTGCAGGGCAGAAATTGAGACACAGATCTGTCTCAGAGAACAAACGTATGGACACCAATGGGGGGAAGCGGCGGGGGGTTGGGGATGGTGATGTGATGAATCGGGTGATTGGGATTGACACGTATACACTGATGTGTATAAAATTGATGACTAATAAGAACCTGCTGTGTAAAAAAATTAATAAAATTAAATATATATATATATATATATATTTTGGGACTTCCCTGGTCGTCCAGTGGTTAAGACTCTGTGCTTCCCCTGCAGGGGGTGTGTGTTCGATCCCTGGTTGGGGAACTAAGCAAGGGTGCAGCCAGAAATTAAAAAAAATAAAGACATTTATACTGTCTTTCATATTTACCTGTGTAGTTACCTCACTGAAGCTCTTTATTTCTGTGTGTGGATTTAAATTGCTGTCTAGTGTCCTTTAATTTCATGCTGAAGGAGTCCCTTCAGTATTTCTTGTAGAGCAGGATGCTAGTGATGAATTCTCTTCATTTTTGTTTACTTGGGCATGTCTCAATTTCTTCTTCACTTTTCAAGTATAGTTCTTCTGGCTATAGATTTCTTTGTTGACAGTTTTTCTTTTTTTCATCACTTTGAATATGTCATACCAACTGCCTTTTGGCTTTCATGGTTTTTGATGAGAAATCAGCTATTAATCTTATTGAGGATCCTTTTTCTGTGATGAGTCATTGTTCTTTCGCTGCTTTTAAGATTCTTTCTTCCGTGCGTGTCAAGAAGTGGGAGGATCCAGCTCTCGGCCACGGAAGTTGCCAAGGTCAGTGGTGAAGTGGCCACCATGGTGTTTTTTAAAAAAAAGATTCTTTCTTCATTTTTTTCCTTTTGGTAATGTGGCTATGATGTACTTAGATTTGGATCTCTTTGAGTTTATTCTACTTGGAGTTTGTTGAGCTTCTTAGATGTGCAGATTAATGTTTTCTTCATATTTGGGAAGATTTTGGCCATTAATTCTTCATATATTCCTTCTGCCTCTTTCTCTCTCTTATCCCCTACTGAGGACCGCATTATATAAATGTTGGCACACTTGATAGTGTCCCACAGATCTCTGTGATTCTGTTCATTTTTCTTCATTCTTTTTTTCTTTCTCTTCCTTAGACAGGATCATCTCAATTGACCTGTCTTCAAGTTTGCTGATTCTTTCTTCTGCCAGCCCAAATCTGTTGAGCCCCTTTAGAGAATTTTTCATTTCAGTTATTGTACTTTACAGCTCCAGAATTTCTATTTGGTTTCTTTAAAAAATACTTTCTATCTTTTTATTGATAATCTCCATTTGGTGGCACATAATTCTTATGGTTTCCTTTAATTCTTTAGACATGGTTTCCTTTAGTTCTTTGAACATATGTATAATAGCCAATATAAAAATCTTTGTCTAGTAAGTTCATCTGGGCTTCCTCACTGACAGTTTTTACTGACTGCTTTTTTTCCTCTTTTCTTTTTCATTGCCATACTTTCTTGTATCTTTGTGTGTCTTTGTTAAAAATTGGGCATCAAATAATCTAATATGGCTACTCTGGAAACTAGATATCCCTCTTCCTTTCCAGGGTTTGTTGTTGTTGTTGTTTGTTCAGGGGCTTTTTTGAGCTAATTCTCTGAAATGTGTACTCTTTGTCATGTGCAGCTACTGAATTCTCTGCTTGCTTTGCTTAATTGTCAGCTTAAGACAGAGGTTTTCTTTAATGCCCTGATCTGGTAAGTCTCCCATTCTGTTCTGAGGGGCTCTTTGTGTGTGTTGAGCATAACTTCAACACTCTATCAGGTTACAACTCTGCTTTTGCCTTTACTTCTTGCTTGAGTGGAGACTCAAGGTCAGCCAGAGGTGAGAGACTGGGGCTCTTTTAGGTCTTTCCCTGCATGGGCATGTGTCTTCTAGATCCCCAGGTATATGGGAGCATTTCAAAGCCCCTTTGGACAGCTCATCCCCTAGATTTTCATTTAAGTTTTTGTGTCAGCTTCTTGTTTGCTCGGACTTGTATTGCCACCTCAGGCAGCTGCAAAGTTAAACAACTGCTGCTGAGTGGATTTGGCAAGCACTCTGGGGATAGGGCTTTTCCCAGTAAGTGAGCTCTGCATCAGGTCAAAAAAGATGAGTTTTGTGTATGGGCTTTTCCAGGGAGCTAACAGACAGTGACAAGTTTCAGAGAATGAGCATTTGGGGAGCTTCAAAGTTGTTCTGCCACCTCCAATGGCTGCTAGTGTGCACAGGTACTGTGATTGTGAGGCTGTGATGGTTTTTAAGGCTACCATGGGGCTGGGGAGATGGGCAAATTAAAATGCTACAAACCTCACTGTTCTCAGCAAGTTTCAGACCTTTTTCTTAAATTAACATTTCTTAGGTTGTTACCAGACATTAATTTCCAGGATTCTGAAAAGGTCAATTTTTCCTAGTGTTCTTGCTGCTTTTATGGAGGAGCAGATTTTCAGAAGTCCTATCTCTACCATCCCAGTCGTGATTCTTCCATGTATTTTTAGAAAGGGTTTCTTGGGGCCAGGGTGGATAAAAAGCCCTGACACTAAAACTGCTGACCTAAGGCTGGCGGCTGCAGAGGTTTGGTGAGTACCTCCTCTTGTCTCTGTAGCTTTAGCACAAGCATCAGCCAAGCAGGATTGGATTGTTTTCATCCTTGTCTCTTCCTGCCTCCTAAAAAGTCCCTCTTGCTGTCTCCCTCCTCCCTTCCCTCCCTCTTTCCCGTCAACAAGCATTTATTGACCATATCTTTAGTGCCTGCGGGTCAAGCTCCTTCTCTGAGGAGCCTGTGCTTTGGTGGAGAAGGACATGTTGGCAGAGCAGACCACCAGCACTGCAGGGAGTGCTGCGACGGAGGGAGGGATCTAGGGGGCTGGGGGAGCCAGGGTAGAGTGATGGATGCTCTTGGGGAAAGGGAAGTCTGGAAGGAGAAAAAATACTGTCTAAGTTCCCTAGAAAGGGAATACCAAGGGTAGTGCTCGGTTTCCCCAGCTGAGAAATAGGCCAGTGGGGAGATGAAAAATCCACTCCACTACAATAGAGACACAAAAACACTGTAGGACCTGTGAGCCATATTCCAGACAAAGGTTCCCACTGGGAGCTGGAGAGAACCCATCCCCACAGGCGGGCAGGGTTGGCTCTGTCTGCAGGTCGGCAGCAGCAGCAAGAAGCCATCTCAGCCAGATATTGTCCCACCAGGCAAAAAGAGCCTTTCTCCCTGGGGCGAAAAAAAGCCTGGTTTGTACAAGGGAAGGGCCCAAAGCCAAGAGGTGCATGTGTGGGAAACTATCTAGAAATAAACACGAGGGCCAGCCAAAGCTAATCAGAGAGGGACATCTGCTCTGTGTTACTCACACCATTCTGTGACAGGCAGAGAATCAGGACATCGCGTGGGAAAGGGCAGTGAAGGGGAGGAGATGCTGCCCATCCCTTGCCCAGCAGCTGACCTTAGATGAGACACTTCTCCCCTTGGAGCCTCAGTTTCCTTATCTGCAAAATGGGGATAATAACATATTTTTATCTTTTGCAGAGCTCTGTGAGGATCACATGAGATGAAGGACTTGAAAGGACCCAGGGCAGTGTCAGGGGCCCAGTAAGTCCTTGTCTTTCTTTGACTTTTAGATCAGTTGTAAATTGGAATCATAATTCTAATGGGTTTTTGAGTAAGTTGAGTAATATTATACTTTGTCCTAAAAAAAGTCACTATGTATTCCTCATCTCCTTCCAAAAAGGACTTCAGTAGCTTACAATAAAAGGCAATAAAACCTTTTACGAGGGCAGAAATAAGAACTGAGTGATGAAGTGTGTATTTGGCCGATGGTGCAGGGAGGTGATTACACACAAAATCCATTGCAATCAAACACAAAACAGTCCTCAGCTTCTGGAAGTCAAAGCAAACAGAGTGCCAGGAAAGGTGTTTCCTTCCAGTGAACTCTGGGGAGTTTATCTGGAGGGCTTCTATGTAGGGACCTAGATAGCTCAAGCACGCAGCAAAACGCGACGACAAGAGGCCCGTGCCCAGTTTCAGAAAGAAGAGTCGGAGGTTCAGAGAGAACCTGCCCCCTTTCTCCCAGGCTCAATCTGCCTTTACCACCATGCTCTCTTTATGAATTTGCTTAGGGGCTGAGCACATGTGTATTCTTTCATTCATTCACTGCTCTGTGCATTTCCATTCCCTGGAGCCTCCTCTGCACCAGGCTCTTGGCTGGGTTGGTGATAGCCCCAGCCAGAGGGATTAGATATAAGCCTTTTTGGAGGAGATGCTTGAGCTAGACTGAAAGGACAAAGAATAGTGAATTTGGGGTAAGAGTCCAGGTAGAGGAGGAGACATTCTGGGGGTGGGGAGGACATAAGAGTACAGGCTCAGAGTGGGAGGGCCCCAGACATCCACAATGAGGCTGGAGGTAGGGGACATGGGAGGAACAGTGGTGAGAACTACAGGAGGCTGTGCTGATGAGGACAGTGCTGTGACATACTGAGGAGGAGGCTGATGGGGATTTGGTGGGGGAGTGGGGAGGGAGGGATCAAGGATGATGCCCTGGTGTCTGCATAGGGAAGCAGGCGGCTGGAGGCCCCCTCCCTGCAATGGGGAACTGGAGGAGAGCATCTGGGGGAAGTGCTGGGTTCACTGGGGCCAGGTCCAACCTCTGGGTCCAGAGGAGATGACTGGCTGGAGGCAGGAAGTGGGGGCGTCATCAGCATTATGGGGGTGCCGGAGCCACAGGGGTGGGAGAGAGAGAAGAGGGCCAAGGGCAGATCCATTTAAGAGGCAAGTGGGCCCCATAGGAAAGGCATACGAGAAGGGGTCAGAGATGTGGGAGGAAACACAGGCAAGAGTCAGAGGGGGACCCAGGGGAATGGCCAATGTGAGGCCCAGGAAGAGAGACAGCAACGCATCTGTGTCTGCTGGTACGGCCATCAGGTAGTCAGTGGTAACTCTGGTCAAAAGGATGTGAGTGGCGTGACAGTGAGAAGAGACTGGAGGGGCTGGGAGGAGTGGAAGGCAAGGCAGAGGAGATGGGAGTGGGGTAGGGGTGTGTAGCCTCTGAGGGAAGCTTCACTGTGAGTTGGGGGAAGGGTACACGCAGAGAGAGTGCATTTTGGGTGAAATGAAGGTGGCAGGAGGGAGGCTGGTGGCGAGTACAGGTGAGTCTGCAGGTTGCATGGAAGGTATGGAAAGGATCTTCTCCTGGTGCCTCTGCCAAGGGAAGGACAGGCCATGTCAGGGAAGGGATGGGGACACACAGGAGAACCATCTTGTGTTGAGGGACCCACAGTAGCGAGTCCCGCAAAGACAAGAGGCCATTTCAGAGTGGGAGACCAGGGATTAAAGTTTCTGAGGCTGATAATGAGATTTGGGGGGTGGCCAAGGGCATAGAGGGGACTGTCACTGGAATTGTAACACTGGAATGGTGTCAAGAAGCCAAGAAAGGCAGCACTGGGCACTGCAGCTCTGGGGACAGTGGCTGGAATTGGAGGGGGCACAAAGACCTGGCCCAGGACCAAAGGTCCTGAGTTATGGGGTGGTGCGAGGATTGGCACCTCCAGCCAGGTCCCAGGTCAAGGGCAGACTTCCTAGGCCTGGGTTTAGTAATTAAGAAAACCTGGGACTCACCGGGATCGCCTCTTCTTCCAGGCTTGCCACGCCGTCCAGGGGGGCCTAGACAGGAAAACAAGGACGGACTCATTAAGAAGGGAACCCAGTGAGCTTGGGCACAGCCTGCCTGCTGCCAGCACCACCGCATCACCACCCCCCAACCCACACCCATAACAGCAGCCTGGGGGCAGCCAGCTCACCACCTTGCTGGCTGGGGGAGGGGAGAGGAGTGGGGAGAAAGCTCCATCTCCTGCCCCTCCCTCCCCCCTGCTCCTCTGGATCCTCCCCTGTTGGCTGCGTTCTCATCCCTCACTCATTCATTTAGTTATTCAATTAACTGTTCATTATTTCATTCCCAAGTCCTTTCCCATTCAAAAAGGTTTACTACCTAGAAACTCTTGAGGCAGAAGAGTTTTGCCACTGAGAAACTTCAGACTTTCAAGAAAAATAAGGCTGAGGGTGGGAGTTAACTTACAAAAGCCCGGACAAATGCTTTTTAATATTCACTAAAATAAAACAACAGAGACAACGCACCACATAAAGACACTATCATGGCATCTCAAATGTTTAAACTCGGTGGTAACAGGCTCTATCCTATCCATCTACTTCCTTCCTTTTGCTCACTAGACCTTTTGGCACCTCTCTCCCCTCCCCCACAGCTCCAGGGAGCCGCTTATAAATTTCTTGTGATTTATTGCACATAATGTGCACTCCAATGCACATTCTTTTCCGTATCCAGTCTCATCCATACATTTTTGCACTTTCTGAATCTGATGCAGATCATCCTGCCTCTGCCTTCTGCCCCTCGGCCCATGTCAGCCCCCGAGACCTGAGTGACTGCGATGCTGAAGAGGAAGAGGGCTCTGGGTCGTGGAACCCAGAGCCTGGCGGCAGCAGGGCCCAGAGCACAGCTCGCCTGGCCTGGGAGTGGAGGGCTGAGGCCTCAGCCAGCGCGCCCTCATCCCGGCGCCGTTCCTGGAGCCCTGCTGCAAACCTCCCTGATGCTCCCTTGCCTTCCCCTCTCTGCCTCCGTTTTCACTCCCCGTTAGTCTAACTACCCCTGATTCTTCCTCCTGTTTTCCTTCTCTGTGCAGAAGTTTTAAAGCTTGATGTAGTCCAATTTGTCTATTTTTGCTTTTGTTACCTTTTTGACCTTTGAGTTAATTTTAACCTTTTAACCTTTTGAGCTAATTTTTGTATATGGTATAAGGTAAGGGCCCAACTTCATTCTTTTGCATGTGGGTATCCAGTTTTCTCAACAGCAATTGTTGAAGAGACTATCTTTTCCCCATTGTGTAGCCTTGGCGCCTTTGTCTAAAATCATTTGACCATATAAATGATGTACCCCTGAATTCTGGGAGTAGAAATTCATGCCAGTTACATAGCCCTTGACTTTTCCCGAGACCAGACAGAGACCTTGAGTTTTATGCTGGAATGGCTCAGGGCTGTGTTGATTAGCGAGGCTGAGATTCTGGCACCCCCATAACAAACAATAGCTCCTCACACCAGTGTAACAGCTTATGAAGAGCCTCCAGGTCAGTGATCTCAGCCAAGGCCTGCAACACCTGCAGTGCATGGACAACTGCCTTCAACACCTCCATGTGGGTGTCTCACCAACATCTCAGACCCCTCACGGCTAAACATGCATCCTGCTCTCCTCCCAGCTCCTTCATGGGGCTGACAGCGCCTGGAAACCTCGTGAGGCTGGCCGGTGTTTGGCCCGTTCTATCCAGGCACATCTGTTTTCAGGGTGAGCGAGGGTGTGGGAAGAGGGACCCCAATGGCACACCCAGCATCACGCTCCTTTGGTTGTAGGAGAGAAGAGGCCCAGCTTTCACTCACAAGGTCCAGCAAACTGGTCCCTGGCTTCTGTGCTCTCATCAGGCTATAAAAGGCCTGTGCTTGGCTCAGCAAGGTCGCTCACTCGCCCTGGGCCTCAGGCTGATGTATGGGGCATGGCAGGAAAGGGGCCCAAGAGTGGGAGAGTAAGCCAGGCTCTTCCTGGACATGAAAGCTAAAGCAGCGCCATGGTTTTCTAACGGTCATTACTGGGTACGACTGTAAAATTCTCCATCTGGGAAACTCAAGCCAGATGAAGACATTTACTGCCGCTGAGGTGGCTGAACTAATGGATTTTTCTGGGTGGGTCTCCTGGGTGGCATGGTTAGGCAGAAGGCCCAATGAGGAAGATGCTAGCAAGTGGGCAGCTGCCCAGGCAGGGTGGAGTGCCCCGCCTCCCAGGGCTTTTGGGGGAAGCTCCCAGCAGGCCTGGACTGGGTGGGGGTCCTGGGGGCTGCTGAGTGCACAGGGCCTGTGGGGCTGTAGCCCTGGCAGGCTGGACAGGACTCCCAACTGCAAGGGCTTAAGTAAAGGAGACTGAGGCTCGTGAATTCTCTGCAGGCCAACTCAAACCAGATCCTGGAGGCTTCTGTGTGAACAGCTCACAAACTGACAACTGGTCAACCCACTCTTCTAAGATTCAAACTCATTCAACTGTCTCCAAGATAATTCTATTGAGAGGCAACATGTCCAAACCCAAAATCATCTCCCAATTCTCCGTGTGCTCCCAACAGCGTTCTCTTCTCTCCTAGGTGTAGGTATGATCAGTACCCACAGAGCCAAGCCAGAAACCACCTGGGAGCTGTCCGAGGCATCCTCTTGCCCCACACTTAACTGAGACCCCTTCCTCCTTGGTGTCAGGCAAA
Source organism: Neophocaena asiaeorientalis asiaeorientalis (assembly GCF_003031525.2). Lineage (NCBI taxonomy): Eukaryota > Metazoa > Chordata > Mammalia > Artiodactyla > Phocoenidae > Neophocaena > Neophocaena asiaeorientalis. The sequence goes on along the minus strand of NW_020173241.1, from coordinate 434,181 downwards.
GGCTGCCCCCACACTTAGCCTCTTCCACCCACCCTTCCTGCTGTGACTCGTTTGTCCTCCTCCTAACAGAAGGTAGTCCACTGCAGTGTGCAGTCCGCACCTTGTGCAGCCTAAGGTCCCTCCTTACCATTTCTTGGCAATCTCTTTAAAAGACTGTCAAATCTAACGAGATCCATGGCTTAGAAGAGATGCAAGACTATCTAATTTGATGGGCAAAGCTGCTGAGATGAAGGATACTTTCTCTCCTTTCTCCCTATGGCAGGTGATGGAGGTGGTGAGGCCTGCCAGGCTTGATCAAATAGAGGCCCTGGGAGCGGGGAATGCCAGAGCTGAGTCCCATGCTGACCACTAGGCTCCCTGTCTGCTGCTTTTGCAAGCAGGGAGGCCTTGCACACACAAGGCCTGGATTGTGGAACCTGTAGTGGGGAAGGCAGGAAGGACGGCCTTTCATAAGTTTCTAGATTGTCAGGTGCTGAGGGCCGGCCATGGGCAGCAGCCCTGGTTCAGCATCTATTAGGTGCCAGGCCAGCTACTCATCCAGCAAATATGAACTTGGAACCCTTTGTGCTCCAGGTCTCCTGTGGCTCATCCAAGGAGCTCATCTATTCCCTGCTCAGCCCTCTGAAGAAGATGCTGGTATGCCCTGTATAGAGGGGAACTCTGAGGCTTAAGTGAGGTGAAAAGATTTGCCTAAGGCCACACAGCTGGCGCCTTGAGGAGCCCTTCATCATCAGTCTGTGATTCTTAAGGTGCAAGGGCAGTTGTGCCAGATATGTCGAACCCCCAGGCAGGCAGCCTTGACAGTGGAAGGGGTGGCCACCCTGGGGCGAGCAGCAGGGCAGATGGGTTGTGGCCCTCTGGCATCTGGGCCAGGCCTGCAGCAGATTGATCTGGGCTCCCAGGGATAGCCTGGCCAGCTGGCTGCAGCTCAGATGTTCTCCGAACAAGCAAAACCAGGCTCCTGGCCTAGCAGTTTGCCTCAGAGCTTTCCGCTTCTTGGTTTTCTTCTGTTCCTTCCTTTCTACAGTGGCAGAATGTTTCCCACTTCTGGCACAGACTCAGACACTCAGGCTGCTCTGGAAGGCACCTGGGAGTCTGTCTTGATCGACCTGCTGATGTATAGATGGAGAAACTCAGGTCTTGCCCAAGGATGCTGCTGGAAAAACCGTCCCGGCTGGAGAGTCTCCAGGTGACGAAGACCAGCTCAGGCTGTTCTCACCTCTGTGTGACCCACACGGCTCTGGGTCAGGCGCTGGCAGCCATGGGGACGCTGGTGTTTCACAGTGGGTGCTGCCATGGTGGCACCTGCAAAGTTTCCTTCCAGAGGCTTTGAGCAACAGATACCAACAGGTGATGCTGGTGCAGAAGGGGAAAAGACATGACTGAAAGGAAGCTGTTTAACCTGGAGCAAGTTACTCAACCTCTCTGAGCTTTGGGTTCCCAATCCGTGAGGATAAAATTTTAGGGGTGATGGCAACTATACCTGCCTTGCAGAACTGTTAAACAGATGAGCTGGCAGCAGACACACCAGCTTGGGGGCACAAAAGAGGGGCCTATTTGGGACCCCAAGAAATAACTGGCTGCAGGCGCCTCTGGGCCATTAGAATCTGGGGACGTGATGTACATTGGTTATGTGCTTCCCAAGGTGGGTGAAGCCTGAGACAGGGCAGCTATATTTCAGTATAGCTCAAGTACGGTATAGAGGGCAGGGTTTGAGTCCAGAGGCTGGCTAAGCCCTCATTACACCCTGACCTTGAGCCCACAGGGGCAGGGACAGTCTGGAGCTTTTCCAGGTCCCTAATCACAGTCTGTCTGTGGACCTAGGGATCAGGATGCCCGGGCTGAGTGGTCTGGGAATGAGATTTCTCAAAGAAATCCTGAGGTTTCAGGCATCGCATGGGCTGGTGAGGGCTCCAGCTTGCTGCTAAATGACTCTTGTGACAACTATCTGCACATTAAATAACTCCAGGGAGGATGATGCTTTTCTCAAGCACTATTCGAGGCCAGACAAACTGGAACCATTTCTAACTGATAAAAATCTCATCTCTGGTTGGGCTGGAGCCCTCATGTCACTGACCAACTCCAAAGGGGGCCTGAACGCCAACAGGCTCCAGGGAGGCCTGAGCAGTGAGGACCTGGTTCTTGCAGTGGTGGTCTCCCTCAATCCTTCCCGGCACCTCCCTCCCCTGAGGATACCTCCTTCAGCAACGCTTGCTTTATTGCTGTCCTCTCACAACCCTGGGGCCAACCGGGGGACAGCCTGCCCAGGCCCCTCCCTCTCCCTCTTCCCCTGGCTCCAACAGTCACTCAGCAACCCACCCCCTCCCCGCCCAAACCCCAGCCCCTGCTCCTCCCTCCTGCCAGCCCCTAAGGGCAGGAGCTTTTGTGCAATTTATCTAATTGAATCTATACTCAGTTCTGAAAAATGCTTTAAACCCTCTCCATACTTTTTTCTCTAAAGATTGGGGAAACTGAGGCTCAGAGAAGTCAAGAAAGGCTTTTTTATAACTTTTAAAACTTTTTTATCTTTTTGAGCAAAGAACGATTCCAGGTGCCTTTTACAGTCTTCCAGGGAATTGAAAAATTTTCCATTAAGAGAATTTTTTTTGTGTGGCTGCATTGGGTCTTCGTTGCTGTGCGTGGGCTTTTCTCTAGTTGCGGGGAGCAGGGGCTACTCTTCGTTGCCGTCCGTGGGCTTCTCATTGCGGTGGCTTCTCTTGTTGCGGAGCACGGGTTCTAGGCATGCTCAGTAGTTGTGGCTTGCGGGCTTAGTTGCTCCGCAGCATGTGGGATCTTCCTGGACCAGGGATCGAACCTGCGTCCCCTGCATTGGCAGGCGGATTCTCAACCACTGCACCACCAGGGAAGTCCAAGAGAATTTTGTAAAGACCAAAATGAATGGAAATCCGAAGGTGCAACGTCTGGTGAATACGTCAATGAATCAGAACTTCCCAGCCAAGCTGTAACAGTTTTTGCCTGGTCATCAAAGAAACATGCAGTCTTACCTAGAGGGGTGGGATAGGGAGGGTGGGAGGGAGATGTAAGAGGAAGGAGATATGGGGATATATGTGTATGTATAGCTGATTCACTTTGTTATAAAGCAGAAACTAACACACCATTGTAAAGCAATTATACTCCAATAAAGATGCCAAAAAAAAAAAAAGAAACATGCGGTCTTGCATTATCCCGATGGAAGATCATGCGTTTCCTTATTGACACTTTTCATCGAGTGTTGCTTTCAGTTGGTCTAGTTGGGAGCCGTACCTGTTGGAATTAATCGTTTGGAAGGAGCTCATAATAGAGGATTCCCTTCCAATCCCACCATATTCACAACACCACCTTCTTTGGATGAAGACCTTTATTTGGTGTGGTTGTTGGTGGTTCATTTCACTTGCTCCACGATCTCTTCCATTCCACATTATTGTACAGTATCCACTTTTCATTGCCCGTCACAATTTGTTTTAAAAATGGAATGTTTTCATTACGTTTAAGTAGAGAATCGCATGTGGAAATACACTCAAGAAGGTTTTTTTTCGCTTAACTTACGTGGAACCCAAACATCAAAGTGATTGACACAACCAAGCTGGTGCAAATGATTTTCAGCACTTGATTTGGTTATTTTGAGTATGTTGGCTCTCTCCCATGTGGTGTAACGTTGATTGTTCTCAATTAATGTCTCAATTTGATCGCTATCAACTTCAAATTCAACTGGTCTACCTGACCGTGGAGCATCGTCCAGCGAGAAATCGCCACGAGACTTTGCAAACCAGTTTTGACACGTTCCATCAGTCACAGCACCTTCTCAATACACCGCACAAATCTTTTTTTTGCATTCTAGTTGCATTTTTACCTTTCTTGAAATAATAAAGCATAATATGCTGAAAATGTTGCTTTTTTTGTTCCATCTTCAATATTAAAATGGCTACACAAAAATTCACCAATTTTGATAAGTTTTAAAAAAAATGCACAGATATGACAGCTGTCACAATACAATCTAACAAAATTGTTTTGAATGAAGTTAAAGACAACTAAGCGCTACTGGCTAGAGCCATCTTATGGAAAAAACAGAGCGAAATTTTGGCCAACCCAAATATTTTATTTTTTTAAGCCTAAAAGCCCTTCATGTGAGCTTTGGTTTCCATGAGAATTCCTCGTAACCTACATGTTAAAAGTCCAGTCAGAAGGTCCTAGAAAAGAGCAAGTGAGGCCTTCAGAGCATGGCCAGCACGCTGGTGGACATGGACTTAGGAAGTGACCCTCAGGGAAAAGCTGGCCACTCAGCTTATCCCACCCATTCCAAGGCAACTTGACCCTAAGGGCGCTGGACCCAGGCCTCCCACTCCTGCGAACAGGAGAACAGAGCTCTGCTGAGGGAAGGGCATGCCAGATCCCAGAAGGGCCTAGGGTACTTTCACTTCCGCATCCAGGAAATAAGGGAAGCAAGTGGGCACTAGCGTGACCAACTATCCCAGTGTGCTCAGGACTGAGGGGTTTCCTGGGCCTTTTGGTGCTAAAACTGGGACAGTCCCAGGCAAAGCAGATGGTTGGTCACTTCAGTGGGCAGCCTGTGAGCAAGGAGGCTCTCCACACTGCCCCATCTCCCACTGCTCCCCCCTCACTCCCCACCTACACCCCCTGCCACACGGCCTTCTTTCTGCTTCTCAAGCCAGCCAGGCCGGTCCTAGCTCAGGGCCTTTGCACCAGCTGTTCCCTCTGTCCTGGGGCTCTCCTCGCATGGCTGGGGCTATTCTGCATGGTGGACTCTTTGTTGAGCTTCCTGGACACCTTCACTGATCACCCTCTCTGGCATGTTTTCTTGTTTTATTTTCTTCCAGTCACTTATCTCTAGCAAAATTACCTGGTTTATTTATTTGCTTTTTAGTGTTTATGGTTTCTCTCTCCTCACTAGGATGTCAGCGCCCTGAGGATAGGGCTCCTGTGTGCTGGTTCATGGCTATCGCCTGATAGGTAATAGTGACACATGGGTTGGTGCTAAACAAATGGTCAGAGCATGAATGAACTCTGTTCTGGTGGTAGGAGGGCACCAAGGTGTCACTGATGAGGTACCTGCTGCCATCACCTGCTGGCACCTCACATAATTCTTGCAGCAGACCCATGAGGCAGGGACACCAGCGTCCCTGTTACAGAGTGGGAGAGGGGTTGCCCAAGGTCAAGTGGCCCCGCAGCTCGGGCTCCTCTGCTGCCCGCTGACAGGACTTTAAGTTCTGAGGAAGCTGCTCCAGCTTCACTGACCACACACCCCAGAGCAGCCAAGAGGCTGAGTGGAAAAGTTCTGCGGAGGCCCCTGCTGGGCTGCTCCCAGCATCCTGGCCCGTGAAGCCCCACACAGTTCCCTGCACTATTGACTCACACTCCCAAGGGGCCCAAGTGAGTCACCATTTGTTTTTCTTGACCTCCAGGGCCAGGGCAAGGACCACGGCTCCCACTGGAGAGTGTCAGCAGTCAAGAGCTGGGTCTGAGTTCCCTGGCCCTTGTCCACTGAAGACAGGCTGCTAGGGGGTGACTCTGCCGTCTTCCTGCTCCTCCTTCCCTAGTAAAGCAGTGGCTCCCTGTCCTTCAGCCACTGGCCCCTTATGGGGGCCTGGGGGTCCCATGGCCCTCCCCGCACACTCAAACGCTGGGGTGTGGGCAGGCCCATGTGCTCCAACATCTGCAGTTCTTTATCCTGGCCCTGGAAGGGGCGGCACACTGTGTCCAGCAGTGTTATGAGCAGCATAATTCTTTTAAACAGCTTTACTGGGATATAATTCACATACCATATGAACCACCCAATAGTTTTTGGTATATTACATTATATTTTAAAAAATGTTAATATTTTTTTAAAATTGTGATAAAATATACATAAAACTTAGCATCTTAACCATTTTGAAGAGTACAGCTCAGAGGACTTCCCTGGTGGTGCAGCGATTAAGAATACGCCTGCCAATGCAGGGACACAGTTTCAATCCCTGGTATGGGAAGATCCCACTTGCTGTGGAGCAACTAAGCCCGTGCACCACAGCTACTGAGCCTGTGTGCCACAACTACTGAAGCCCACGCGCCTAGAGCCCGTGCTCTGCAACAAGAGAAGCCACCACAATGAGAAGCCCTCGTACTGCAACGAAGAGTAGCCCCCGCTCGCTACAACTAGAGAAAGCCTGCGCACAACAACGAAGACCCTATGGAGCCAAAAAAAAAAAAAAAAGTACAATTCAGTGGTATTAAGTACTTTCACACTGTTGTACGACCATCCCTATCATCCCTACCTCCATAGCTCTTTTCATCTTGTAAAACTGAAACTCCATACCCATGAAACAATAACCCTCTATTCCCCCTCCCCCAGTCCCTGGAAACCACCAGTCTCCTTTCTGTCTCTATGAATTTGCCTACACTAGGTACCTCATATGAGTGGAGTCATGTAGTGTTTGACCTTTTGTGTCTGGTTTATTTCACTTAGAATAATGTCTTCAAGTTTCATCCATGTTGCAGCTTGGTTATAGACTGAATATTTGTGTCCTCCCAGAATTCATATATCAAAATCCTAACTCCCAATGTGGCAATGGTATTAGGAGATGGGGCCTTTGGAAGGTGACTAGGTCATGAGGGTGGAGCCATCATGAATGGGATTAGTGCCCTTATAAAAGAGACCCTAGGGAGTTTCCTCATACCTTCTGCCATGTGAAGATACAAGAAGATGGCCATCTATGAACAGAAGTGGGTTCTCACCAGATACCACTTTTGGCAGTGCCTTGATCTTGGACTTCCCAGCTTCCAGCACTGTGAGAAATAAATATTTGCTGTTTAAGGCACTCAGTCCATGGTATTTTTGTCATAGCAGCCTGAACGGACTAAAGCAAGCATGGAGCAGGACTTCATTCCTTTTTATGGCTGAATATTCTTCCACTGTTCACCATTTTGTTTATCCATTCATTTGGTGATGGACACTTGGGCTGTTTCCACCTACCCTGATGCTTCAGTGAACACTGATGTACAAGTATCTCTTTGAGTCCCTCCTTGCAATTCTTTTGGGTATATATCTAAGAGTACAATTGCTGGGTCACATGGTAACTCTGTTTAGCTGGGCAGCATTTTTCATTTCTAGCAGAAAAAAGGCTTGCCCTGTGCTTGGTGTTCCTGTTCATTCCTGGTCTCCTTGGGAGAAGATAGCCCTCCTCTCCCTCTCTGTCTTTCTGGGATCATAGGCCATGCCCTACCAGGCTGTCTTCCCGAGCAGCTGTGGAAGGGTATAAAACTCAAAAGACTGATTTCATCCCCTGTACCTTTGTAAACAAGACAGACAGGGTCCCTACCATCACAAAGCATGTTTTCTAAAGAAGAAGGATTGTATTTGTGTCTTAGAAATTCTGCTTTCACTAGTATGGCCTGGAGCAAGCCAATCCCTGCCTCAGAGTGTCTGTCTCCTCACCTTTGGACTGGAGATAGTGACCCCAGGTCCTAAGGTCCTTTGAGATAACACATGACATTTAACCTCTCAGACCCTCAGTTTCCTAGGCCCCAAATGGGGATTTGAATACCCAGTCCTCAGTCTGTCACTCAGGTAGTCATTCCCAAAACATCCACTGGAGGCCCTGCAGGCACTGGGAATCCCGTGATGGACCCGGCATGGGTCCTGTCTCTGGTTTCTGTGGTCCAGAGATACTGGCCCACTGAGGCGCTAACCATGACACAGTGTGACAGGGTGGGGACTGGCTACGTCGCCAGTGGGACCACCCCATGACACGCTGTCCCTGCAAGCTCAGGTGTGCTCATGCCATCATTGTGCCACTCTCCATCTGTAAGGACCTTCTCTGTGCCTGGAAACCAACCTCTCCAGGACCTGCTCGACTGTCCCCTCCTCCCCACAGCTGTCTGGAGTCAAAGGAGGCTGGACAGGTCTGCTCCCTGGCTGGCTGGAGGACGTTGGGGGTGGAGGATGTTGGACTTATGTGGCACTACCTGAGAGGGAGGCACTGGTGGGCAGGGGCCTGTGGGCTGGGGCAGCTGAAAGCGGGGTGTGGGCAGGCCAGCTGTGCACAGCCATCAGGACTCCTAGGCTCACCTGGTCCCCAGGGCCCCTGGCTGTGGGGACACTGGGGACTCCCTGGGACCATCTCCCATCTATTCAGATGCCACAGTCTGGCCAGAGAGGCCTGGTGTCCTCAGACACAAGTGGCCCCTTTCTTTCCCTCCCTAGGTTCTGTGCTGCTCTGGCTGGGGCTGGCCTTATCTGGAGGGTGGCCCCTGGGTAGGGCATGCAGGAGCCCTGCCTGGGAAGCTGGAAGTCCCCTGCTGAGAGTGGCAGCTCCCATACACAGGCCCCAGGTCCTGCCTACAGCTCCAGGTCAGACTTCTGCCGTGGGGAGACGTCACCACCACTTTGGCTGTTCCCAGAGCTCTGGAGCAGGGTATTGGAATGCCGTGGGAGGAAGGTGGCTCCTGCTTGTGGACCTGCAACATGCCAGGCATTGTGCTCAGGGCTGTACAGGTGTTCACTCTTCTGTTCTGCTCAGCACCCCTGCCAGGGAGGTGGTATCTACCCTACCCTACAAATGGAGTACAAGAGAAGGGACTTGTCCCAAGTCATACACCTGGTGTGTGGCAGAGCTGGGATTCAAACCCTGCTGTGTCCAATTCCAAAGCACTTGCCTTTTTTCTTTCTTTCTTTCTTTCTTTTTTTTTTTAAAGGAAAAGAACTAGGACTGCCTGGGGCTTCTCCCCTCTATCCAGATGCCATCGTCTGGCTAGAGACGCAGACACAAGCAGCTCCTTTCCCATCCTAGGTCTGGTACTGCTCTGTGGGTGCAGGAGGGCCGGGTCACCCTCCAAAGTGCTCAGGGGTCCTCGGCCCCACCCTTAGTTTCAAATTCAGTGGCGCTGGAGTGATCGAGAATTTGCATTTTTAGTAAGTTCCCAGGGGATGTTGTTGCTGCTGGTCCAGGAAACACACTCAAAACCCAACTGTTTTCTTTCTCTCTCTCTTTAAATATTTTCTTTCTTCCGAAAGACTTCAAGCCTTGTACTTTCCACATTACCTTCTGTGTGCTCAGGGGATGGGGGGTTGGAGCCAAGCTGTGAGTTTACAAAACCCAAGGAACACCAGTTCTGGGTTCATAAACCACCAGCAATGATTTCCACTACAACCACCACCGCCACTACTACTAGGACTACTGCAGTGCACACTCACTTAGAACTTACTGTGTACCAGGTGGCGTTCTGAGCTCTGTCATGTCAATCCTCCTGTAATTCTCACAGCCACGCGTCATCTCATTCTGTTGAGGAGAAAACTGGACCCAGAGGGGGCAAGTCACTGGCTTGGGGTCACACAGTATCAGTGGCAAGGTCAGGACTTGGCCAGGTGGTCTGGTGCCAGAGATCACACTCTGAGCCACAGACTATTCCGCCTCAGGATTAGATGAGGTGGGACAGAAGCTCCTCACCACTCCTAGTAGAAACTGGCTGAATGGCCTAAACCAAAGTCCTTATCCCCTGCCCCACCAATTCTCCATCTGAATTCCCAGTCTCTGTGAACAGCAACACCATCCACCCAGTAACCCCCAGGAATGTGGGTGGATCCATCCCATTCACACTTCCTGAGCACCGCCTCCAAGTACAAACGACGACAAGCCTACTGGCTGACCATGTCTTGGCCTTGTCCTGGCATTTTACGTGGATTACTGTGCGCCACACAACAACTCCATGCGGTGGGTGCTATTATGCCCATTTTACAGAGCCAAGAGGTTAAGGAACACGCCCCAAATGACAGAGTCAGAAGAGAAAGAACCCGAGTCTGCCCCTCTCTGTCCCCACCAGGTCTGGTACCAGCATATCTCCCTGGGTCAACGGTCACAGCCTCCTCCGTGGCTCCCTTGTTTGATTTCATTCTCTGCCCCACAGTCAGTGCAGTCCTTCTAAACCACAAATCTGATCATGCCACTTCCTTTAAAGCCTTTCACAGGCTTTCCACTGACCTTGAGCCACAGTCTGAGCTCTTTGGCCAAGGCCCTTCCAGGTTGAGCCAGACTTCCCTCTTTGGCCTGCTCTGCCCATCCCCTACTTGTCCTCCATACATCACTCCTGGCCCGGAACACACCACAGCCCCATGTGTTGCTCATGTCTCCAATGTCATTTCTCCCATTACTTGCCAGAATAACTCCTACTCATCCTTCAAGACCCAACTAAGACATGGACCCTCCCCTGGGAAGCCTTCCTGGCTGCCCACCCTTGGGCCAGGGGTATTTACTTGCTTCAGCACTTAGTGCACTGGGATGGAGCTGTCTGCCCAGCTCTCTTTCTCTCTCTGCTAGACTGTGAGCCCCACAAAGTGGAGACCATATTCAATTTGCCTTGGTGCTCCTGGCCCTGGCTCAGGCCAAATCCAGTTAAACTGGACTAAGGTGGATGGTCACCAGCGGCAATGCAAAGAGGCTCTGGACGCTAGGGTGTCCATCAGCAGCTTGTCTCCGGGTCTGATCTTTGCTGGGCATTGGGAAAGGGAAAGATGTGATCTTGTCTCCTTTATTATTTAGCACATGTGCCTCACCCTCTCTGCCCGCTGGGGTAGGAAAACACCCATTGATGAACCAAGGGCAAGCTGCCACAGTCTTTCTAGCTGGGGCTGTTGGAAACCACTTGGCGCAGATTTAGCCCTAGTAAACTGCTCTTAACCACTCTCTGAGGAGATCCATGAGCCCCCAGATAATTAGCCGCATGTGTGTGGGAGACAGGTCTATTTTTTCCCAAGGATTTATGAGAAGGGGGAGTATTCTCATTGACCTCCATTTCAGGAAAGGCCTCTTTCTGGAACTCTTGCCGAGTGTTCCATCAACAGTACAGCACATATGCTTGCAGTAAGCCTGCTTGACATCATCATACCCAGCATATGTTTCTTGTCTTATACGCATTTTAGCACTTGCTTTGGGGACTGTATGTATTTCTGAGGGTCCCTAAACAGAGCTCCGAATGAAGCACTTATAATTCATCCTTCATGAATGTCACCACTGCTCTTTCTAAACATATTTGGAAGTGGATTCAAAGTTTATTTAGAGAAAAAAAATTTTTTTAGTAGACAGAGAGTGTTTGTGAATTCTCCTCCGGACCTCCTCCCCCTAGGGACCTTGGGAACAACTCCTTCAGCTCACAGACACTGACATCCTCAGAGGAGATCGTGAACGTGTGAACATGGGCCGTCTGTCTGCCCAGGCATTTCTCCAGTTCCTCCTCGGTTTATTCACCTGTTATGCTGTTTCTCCCTCCATCCAATTTCTTCCTTTCCTTCTACTCATGTGCTCATCCATATATCCCGCTGTAGAAAAACTACTCACTACATAGTTCTGAGTGAATGAAAGACTTTATTCACCCAGACAATCAAATATTCACCTAAATATTTGTTCATCTATTCACACATCTGTTAAGTTATCCATCTCTGTTTCAGTCATCCTTTTGATCACCCATCCTTCCATCCACCCATCCATCCATCCATCTATCTGTCTATCTGTCCATCCAACATTAACCCACTCTGTGCCAGGCACTGGGGATACTCAAATAAATACATCTCGTTCTTGTTCTTGCGCAGCTCACGAGGAGCTGGGGGATGATATGCAAACAGCCAATTACAGCCCAGCATGGGAAATGATCTTAGAGAGATGTGCAGGCGCTGTGGGGGTCTGGGGAAGGAGCATGGATGCCTGGAAGCAGGGCTGGCACAGAAGCAGAGATAAAGCCATCCACAAATGGAAAGCCTGCCCGCCCTGCCTATAGCCCAGAACTAATGAGGTGGCAGCTTGGGGTGAGTGGAGTCAATAGCCCCTCTAAGGCTTGAAATTCCACCTCTGCCTTGCAGATATTTTCTGTCAGAAACAGACTTCTTGATGGGGCCCACTCAGATTTATCACTCTCTAGTGATCTTGCATCCCCATTCTGCAGAGGACAACCAGGGACTCAGGAGAGGGGACAGGCAGAGAAAAAGCAGCAGAACCTCCATATCAGAGTCTGAGGACTGGCGGACAATCCCTGGAGGCTGCTGCAGCTGTTGGCCATTGGGTAGCCCTCAGGACAGCACCAGCCACTGGCCTATCTGCTCCCACTTTGAAAGCTTCCATGGTGCTTGGGACCTGGGCCTGATCATTTGGGATCAGGGCTCTCCCTGTACACCATGTGTCCCAGAGTTAAACAGAAACCCCTGGCAGGTAAGTTGTGCTCCCTCTCTGGGAAGCAGAGACCTCAAAGGACCCCTCAAACCCTGATATTTTAGCACCTCCCTTCTCCTGTTCCCATGCCAAGGGCTGAGAACAAGGACCTTGCTTGCAGAGCAGGGACCATGCCTAGCAAATTCTAGGCTCTGGCCAGGCCTTAGGCTCTGGAACCTGCAGAGAGTGGCCATGGTTCAACAACCATCATGGGAGCTGGACTGACCGACACTGCCTCACCTGGGTGACGATGGCAGGGCCCTCCACAGGGTAGGGCAGTCCCTCTGCCCTCTCTGGCTGAGGGCTCCCCCTTCATCACAGGTTCATCTTCCATGCCTCCCTCTTCCACACACACCCATTCAGTTATAAGTCCTGCCCATGGTCTCTGTAATCCCTGTCAAATGGGCCCTCTCAGCCTCACTGCCTTCAACCATCTGCAGCAGCCTCCTCATATGGCCTCCCTTCCTCCAGGCTGGCTTCCCCATCTGACCTCTTCCCTGGTCCCCTCATCCAAGGCACCTTTCTAAATCTGGGCATGCCACTCTTCCCTAAGAGAACAAAATCAAAGCCCATGGCAACTTCCTTAGCACAGAAGCAGGATGGTAAAAAGAGATCTGGGTTCAAATTTTGCTCTCTCACATACTATCCAGTGAGCTTGGGTAACTCTGGGCCTCAGTTTCCCCATCTGTAAAATGGACATATTGATACCTTTCTCACAAAGCAGTTTTTGTTAGAATTATGGCTGTAATATAAAGTAAAGCTTTTTCCCAAAACAATGCCTCAGAAAGGAAGGAGTCATTTTATATTCAAGTCTTTACAGAAGTCTTTCATTTTATATGGTGTGTGTTCAATAATTTATTAAAAAAAATAACAACAAAGTACCATTTGGTGAAAACACACAACCTAAACCAATCCTAATCAACATTAGTTCTAGATGCTTATAGAGGTAACCCAAGGGATCTATTTAAAAAAAAAAAAAAAGAATCCAGGTATTTAAGGATGGGAGATGGAATGTATACATTTATCTCTACTACTTCCAGAAACCTGAGCTCCAAGGGCAAACAGGTCAGGAGAGGAAATACTAGCAACAATATTTAGGAACCTGGGAAGTAGACAAATGAGGGATTACTGCCTGTGCAGAAATGGGACAGCCAATATATATATATTTTAAACATCTTTATTGGAGTATAATTGCTTTACATTGTTGCGTTAGTTTCTGCTGTATAACAAAGTGAATCAGCTATATGTATACATATATCCTCATATCCCCTCCCTCTTGCGTCTCCCTCACACCCCTCTAGCTGGTCATAAAGCACCGAGCTGATCTCCCTGTGCTATGTGGCTGCTTCCCACCAGCTATCTATTTTACATTTGGTAGTGTATATATGTCAATGCCACTCTCACTTCGTCAGCCAATATTTTAAGACAGGATTGGGGACACCTCAAGGGCAACCCAACCTACAACACAGAACAAACATCCAAAGCCCAGGAACTGGCAGCACCAGGTATCTGATGAGCTGGAATCTAGACCAGAGGTCTCAAGCCATGGCCCATGGGCCAAATTTTGCCCACCCTCCATTTTTGTAAATAAAACTTTATTAGGACACAGCCATATTCATTTGTTTATGAACCGCCTATGACTGCTCTTATGCTACAAAGGCAGAGTTGAGTAGTTGCGACGGAGATGGTATTGGCAACTAAAGAGCCCATGTGTTCTGGAGCCCGCGCGCCACAACTAGAGAGAAGCCCGCGTGCCTCAACGAAAGATCCTGTATGCCGCAACTAAGACCAGATGCAGCCAAACATAAATAAATAAATATTAAAAACCCCATGATAGCAAAGATTAAAATTCCACTGGAAAGAGTTGTGAGAGAAAGGTTGGGGGAAGTCTCCAAGAAAGGAGAACAAGACAAATAGATGCAGATGACTGGAAAGAAGAGATAAGAAAATCAGTCCAGGAAATGATGATTAGACAAGGGACTGTCCCCCCTCTCCTTGCCCCTCAATAAAAAACAAGCAAACAAAACAAAACCAAAAACACCCACCCAACCAACCAAGCAAACAAACAAAAAAACTTCAGAAAAAGGGAACAAAGAAATTTGCAGGAGAAATTGTTAAAAAAAAAATTCAAGAAATTTGGTTTTCTGAGAGTCCAGCTCAGTGAAAGAAAACAGACCTCGGTAAGGCACTTCAAGTTGAAATTTCAGAACTCTGGGGTTAAACAGATGATTCCAAAAACATCCAGAGAGAAAACGGCAGGTTTCACACAAAGGACTGAGAAAGAAGGAAGGCTTTGGACTTCTAATAGATAATGCCTAAAATTGAAATATCAAGAAGCTGCAGGATATTCATGTTATTTAGAGGAAGGTGATCATTACCAACAGACCCCCTCTATTTGTCAGGTGCTATGCCAGGAACTGGGGATAAAGTGGGAGTAAGATAGCATAGCCTCCACCATCATTACAGACTAGTGGGGGAGACAGGCACTGGTCCAATAATGCACCAAATTACAAACTGGTAAGTGCTATGAAGGAAAAGTATGGGGACCTCTTACAGTATATGATAGGTGAACACAACCTGATCTGGAGGGTCTGGGCTTCCTTGAGAAACCTATGCTTAAGATGAGGTCAGAGAGATGCCCGGAGCTGACTGGGCAGAGAGGAAGGGCATTGCAGGCAGGAGGAACAGCAGGTACAAAGGTTCTGCAGTGAGAGGAAGTAGCAGGGCTTCAACTTTGCACCCCCATTGGAATCACCTGAAATGATCTTGTAACAGATGGCTGGGTCTCACCCCCAGAGTCTCTGATTTAGTAAGTTTGGGAATTTGAAATTCCAAAAATTCCCAGATGATGTTGATGCTGTTAATCCAAAACCACAGTTTGAGAAGCACTGACCTAAATGTCTGCAGAGCCTAATCGTAAGGAATTTGTATTTTATCCTTCAGGCTAGCGGTTCTCAAACGGGAGAATCGTCTCGGCACTGGTTGAGCTTACAAATTTCCAGGTGCCCCCCCCCTCCCCCTTAGGCTGGGCAGGGCCTGACAATGGGTATTGACTTGGATGCCCATGGTCCCAAAGGCCACTTGAGGGCTGGGAGCAGGGGTGGGGGGCGGTGGGACGGGCAGGCACCTCTTGCAGCAAAGCAGTGAGGAGAGGATGGGGCCTCACTAACCCCAGCAAAGGGACTCAGGTGGAAAGGGCAGGATGGTTCTCGAGACAGACAGGGCAGGCCTGAATATATAGCTTGAGGACAACAAAAGCCGAAGAGTATGTAGGAACCCAGCCAGCCCGGAGGCTCTGGCCTTGGGGGTCCCAGATCAGATTTCAGGCTCCCCAGCCAAAAAGCACTGTTAGCTTTTTTGTCAGTCACAAAGCCCTCCTCTAGGTGGCCAATTTCAGGTTTCAAGTGTCAGCTGGATTTCTGCTTCTGGTCCCCTCAAACCCTCCTGAAAGTTCACTGCCAAATTGATTTCCAGATTTTGTGAAACAAATTTATTCCCAGGTGAAAACTACTCTATCTGATTTCTTCTGTGGATGACTCAGCCAAGATAGAAATCTGCTGTGTCTGACTTCAGAATCCACCAGAGTCAGCTTCCATTTCTAAGACAACTGGACGAAGCCTCAATTCCAACTGTATCTTATCAGATGGAGTGGGCCAGCCTTGGCCTCTCCAAGACCCAGGCCCCAGGATCCTCCTGCCAGCAAGGAGGGAGTCAACTGCAGACCCTGCAAAGCACTCAAGCCTCCCCAACTTCCCACTGGGAAAGGCCTGCTATTTCTTGGCCAGAATAAGAGCCAACAAAGGTCCAAAAAGGCCCCACACCCATGAGGCCTTTATTGACCCTGAGTCATGCCTGCCCCTTGGACCCTCCCTGGGCAGTCTCAGTCCACCCACATTTGGACACAGGATGAGGCTCCAATGAAAGGCTGCCCACATAGCTGCCCATGTGACATGGTGCCATCAGGAGAAAGTTCCAGTAATTGGGGGCCTGTGCAATTCCTCCTGGCTGGCTGGTCCCAGGAGGGCATGTGTTTGATGGGAGATGTGGTTCCTGAAGGCATCTCAGGGACTCTGGGACCCACATACTGCTGTCCTCCCTCTGCAGGGCCTGTGAGAGAAGGGCCTAGGGACTCCTGCCATTTTCAAAGGCCCACCCCCACTTTATGAAGCACCGACCTCCCTCCACCCCTAACATAGTGTACTTCTGTGAGTTTTGAACTCCTTCTGTTTCTTCAATCCTCAGAGCAACCCTGTGCAGCATTACTCATGCCTTCTATGCCACTTAGCGTAGGTCCTTCTCCTGCTCAAGTGCTCCAAGTCTTCCTCTGCACCCAGGTCAAGACCCGTCACCTTGCCCTGGCCTAACCACACTGTTGAATCTGTCCCATGGTTACATCTTTGACCTCATTTCAAATCCCCCCAGTAAACCACACAGGCCTCCTTCCTGCTAGAATGTAAGCTCCTCAACAGGCCAGATCTTGTCTATCTTATTTCCTAGTGCTTGGCATAGAGTAGAGCTCAGAAATATTTGTTGTGCAAATGAAAAGAGAAAACAAAGGCCCACAGAGAAGTGACTTGCCCCACATCACAAGCTGACAGAGGCCTGTCAGGCCTGGGCATTGGCCCGGTACTGGCTTGGCCAGCTTGGGGTGGCTCTGTGTGGCCAAGAACTCTGATGAGTGTTTCCTGGTCAGAAGAACCTTGTGGAAGGCAGAAATGCTGCTTCTGGGCTTATCTTGCAGAGACAGTGGTTGCAGAGCCTGCAAACCAGGTAGCAGAGTGCAGTGGTCATGCGCAGAGACTCTGAAGCCAGACAGACCTGGGCTGGCCCCTAGCTCTGCCACTCCCTGGCCGAGTGGCCCTGGGAAGGTCACCTAATCTCCCTGAGGCTCAGTTTCCCAGTCTGTAAACCTGGGATGACACAGCATCTACCTTCTCAACTTGTGAGGCTTATGTAAGACTTGGAGTATCAAGCACCGAGTACAGTCTTGGCCCTTAATAACACTGCAGTGAAAGTGAAAACGCTGCTCTGCCTGCCAGGGGCTGAGACGTGGAGCCCACAATCCAGGCCACGTGCCACCAGGGCTCTATAAGTGGTCCACAGAGAATCAGCAGCCCCCAGAGCAGGCAATGGTGGCACATTGGGAAGGGTCCTTAGGGGAGGGCTCCAAGGACAGAGACAGCCACCAGCAGGAGGGTGGGGCAGGCACAAATGCCACAGGCCCAGGAGTGTGGACACATACACTTGGTTTCTCAGTTTCAGGCACAGCTGGGACATCCGCATGGTTTTTCATCTTTTAATCTCATCTGTTATCGGCTGCTGCGAAATAGCCAAGCCTAGTCTCCAAGCTGGCAGAACTTTCCTCTGAATTCCACAAAGAGAACAAAGAGTTCTGAAAGAGAGACACAGCTGTCCAGACTGGCAGGGGCAGGGCCAGGCTGGAGGAAGGCACATGAAAGCCAAGCAAACTCACTTGGCCAGGAGGATGGGCACAACTGCCGGGAGGCTGACCAGCTGGCCTGCCAGGGACAACCCTGGGCTCTGGGACTTCAGGAGTCTGGGAGGTGTCTTCTCTTTGAGGAATACCTTTTGTGTTTGGGAACTCAGGAGGCACCTGGTGGTGTGAAGTTCCTGGTCCAAGACCACCCCAGAATGCAAGGGGGGTGGCTTGGCTAGGTCCCCTCTGGGTGACTTCCCAGACACCAAAGCTACCCCCTTTCCCAGAGCTTGGAGTAGTCAATGGTCATTGGTGGCTGCTCTAAACCTTCTGATCACCTCCTCACATTTGGATGCTTTCCCACAGCATAAACCCAACTTTCCAACACTGGTTACAAACTTCCCTCCTTTCTTGGGGTTAGGGGTAGGTGAGATTTACATTCCACGGCTCAGACCCATCTGACTCAGAGCTGAGTTAGGTGAGGGCAGAAGCGGGGCTCAGGGCTTCCGATCTGCAGGTGGAGGTAGTGTGATTCTAAGCCAGCAGCCTTGAGGAAGCTTCCTGATCTGGTGGGAGTGCTCCTGGCAGGCTGGTTCAGAGGTGTGGTGCAGGGACCCATTCCCAGAAGCTCCTCCTCCTAGGGCTTCGTATCCCTTAATAAATCTTTTTCCTTTCTTCTTAAATTAGCTAGAGTGGATTCATGTCTGCAACCATGAATTCTAGCAAACTCTTCCGACGACTCCCTGTCAGAGTTTCAAGCTCTCCTGCCTACATGCATAAGCAGGTTACAGAGGTAGACTCATTTAGCAAAAATCACAAGGCTGCCATTTTGGTCTATATTTGATTTTTTGACAGAGGTGTGCTTCAAAGTAGGCTTTCTTTACTAGGAGAAAAGAGAGTGCAAGCTGCAGAGTAAATGGTGACTGACAGTCAATTTCAGGGCCAGAGAGACAATAAGGAGTGGTGGGGACTGTGGCACACTGGAGATGGTATACTCTAAGGGGGCAGCTAATACGCAGTCACAACAGACTGTTTCCAGATCCTTCCGTTTTCTAAGAGAAGGAGGAAATCAGGATTTTTATGTAAGATGTCCCATATCTTTAATTATTTTGCAAACAGAAGGAAGGTCAAAACCAAAAAAACCCCAGAAGCAACACATTTAAATCTGGGTTTGGCCTGTGGTTGCCCCTTTGTGACCATAGGATCAAGTTCCAGCCTTTTATTGTGGCATTTAAAGTACTTTACATAAATCCAGCCTCATTTCCTCCCACCCGTTCCCTTCCTCCCCTCCCCCACCTCTGCATGCACAGACCCCTTACCCTGTGCCCCATCCTTTCCTTATTCCCCTGCCCGGCAAAACATCTATGCATCCTCTAAGATTATCCGAGTAATCAATCCTTTGTGAAATGCATCCCCATCTCTTGAATCCCAGATATCCAGTCTTGGGGCTCCCACAGTCCCCTATATGTCCTTTCATCCTGATGCTTCTCATCCTGTGAGAATCACCAGGGCCTCTGTGTCCCCAGCCCAGTGCCAGGAGCGTGTCCACCTTTAGAGAAAGCCCAGGTGGTGGGCTGGCCCTCTGAGGAGGTGGGCTGCTCCCCGTGTCTCAGAGCATGCCCATCCTAGTGGAATGGGGTGTGTGGGGTTCAGTTTAGAGAACCCAGCATGGGGAAGGCAGACCTGCCCTGCTTCTTCCTGCCTCAATGACATGGGGATCCCCACACCTGGGTGGGGACCTTGAGGGTAGCCACAGGGCAGCTGGCCTCACTGTCTGATGAGTGAGCCCCTGGCCAGCCCTCCTTCCAGAGCTCGGAAAAATCTGCGCACCTTCAAGGAGAGAGTTTCCCTTTCTCCTCTGGGGAGAAGCTGGGCCAGCACATGGCCTTGTCCCTGTCCTCCACCGCCTGCCCTCAAGCTGCAGCCTCAGCAGCCATGTCCCTTCTCTGCCTCCCTCTCTAACTGCAGATTCGCTCTCCTCCTGTTCTGCTGAGTGGGGTGGTTATGCATTTCAGTTCACCCAGCTCTAACCAGGCTCACCTCACATTCATTAAGCTCCGACTCTGTGCTTGGCAGAGGGCTGGGTGTGCTCATATCTCAGGGAAGCCTCACAATGACGCCTGACGTTGGTTTCATGCCTATTTTACAGACAAGAAACCCAGGCTCAGAGCGGTAAAGTGACCTACCCAAGGAGTGCACCTGACCATGGCCCTGATGCCCATTCTGCCCTCTTTCCAAAAGAAATGATTCCCAGCTGTGGGGCAGGAAGGGAGCCACCAGGAGGACTGGCCCACCTCTCCGCGTCTCCTGCTCCTGCACTGAATGGAAACGAGCTCATGGGAACATGTCCAGGTCAGCATTTCATGGGGTGTGGCTCCATGATTGCCACCTGCACATGTGAGAGCCTACAGCTGGGGAGCACTACCTACGTGGCATCCTCAGAGTGCTTTTCCTAAGTTGAGCTTTCTCTTGAACATGGGAAATCTGAAGGGAGGGACGCTACCCTAGAAAAGCACTACTGGCCCTTGACCTTAACTTTCCTCTGCATTCAGACAACAATGAACCTCACAGATGACAGACACCAGGAGTCTAGGGTAGTGCCAGTATTTTCAAATGTTGTTTCCTCGAACTCTTAGAAGGTGCGGATATTATTACTAATTTTACAGATAAGGTGATAGAGCCCAAAGAGGAGGCCTTCTTGAGGCCTTACACATGCCGTAAGAGACGGCGTTGGGACTCCCAACCCGGGCAGTGGACCTCCAAGCCCATGCCTTCCCCACAGATCCCCAGATCCCCGGACCTGGATCAGCCTGGGCACAGTCCCAATTTTCTTCAAGGCAAGAATTGCTCCCTCAGTAGATGGAGATGGCACCCCCTAAGGCAAGGGGGCTTGGTTAGTGGGAAGGCCCTATGCCAGACCCAGAGCTGGTCATGGCTAAGGACAGATGGAACAAGATGGGAAGGTGAGGATTCCGATTCCTGAGGGCCAGCCACTGTGCACCAACCAAGAGGGGCTTTCAGAAGCAAAAAGTTTTCTAATTAAATGAAAGGTGGGATTTCACAGGAATGTCACATTTTGAACCTTCTACTCACTCAGACCTTTGAATAAAAATTATGTGCTCATAATTATTTTGGAGTAGATAACATAATTTCCAAATCAAAACTGTGCTTTTTGACTTAAAGTGATAGAAGAACTTTCTGTTACCTCTTGGTGACTAGGAATCTCGTGGGGGCATAACGAAGTTTTCATCCAGTGCCAGGGGGAGAACGTGCCCCTTGAGCAGGTGTAAGGACCAAGGAAGACAAAAATTAAGGCGGAAAAAAAAAAGGCAGCAGCTGCTGAGATCACATGAATGAACTGGATATACTTGGGCACACACTGGTTATTCCCTCCTGAACCTCTGAGCCAGGGCAAGTGGTCTGGTCTACATTTAATATATGGAGGTCCTCATGCCAGAATTTGCCAGTGCTTCCAGACATATATGAGATGGCAGCTTCAGTATCTCTCTAGAGAAGAGAAGAGAGTTCAAAAGGAGTTTCTGCCCAGCTGTTGTCAGTACAGACTGACAAATCAGGGGGGAGGGTGTGCAAGAAGCCTGGAGGAGTCAGAATTACTGTTTGGACACTGATAATTTGCAAAGTTATTGCAAAATGCTAGTTTGCTCATATTATGTGAGCTATAATTAATCTACCATGTCTTTGCAAAGAATTCCAAATGATCCAGAGTGTGCAACTAACTCTCACCTATCATCAGCTTTTTAGGTGGCCATGTCTGGTGTCTGGTTCTGAGCTTTGTGTTGCCCTATACGAGCTGGTAGGCTAATCAGGAAAAAAGCCCTCTGTGACATGAGCAGGATAAGCTGAGAGGGGCACAGAGTTTTGGTGCTCTGGGGAGGGGAAGGTGAAGTCAGGACTTGGTACAGGCTGTATCTTAGTCTGTTTGAGCTGTTATAACAAAGATACCATAGACCAGGTGGCTCCTAAACGACAGAAATTTATTTCTCATCGTCTGGAGGATGGGAAGTCCAAGGTCATGAGCCAGCAGACTGAGTATTGGTGACAGCCTGTTTCCTGGTTCATAGACAGCCATCTTCTGCTATGTCTTCACATGGCAGAGAGAAAGGGTAAGGGAGCTCTCTGGGGTCTCTTACAAGGGCACGAATCCCAGTTTTGAGGGCTCCACCCTCACCACCTAATTGCCTCCCAAAGGCCCCATGTTCTAACACCATTACATTGGGGGTTAGGATTTCGACATATGAATTTTGAGGCGACATAATACCTTCAGCCTATAGCAGGCTAGCACACACACTAGGTGTTAAGTAACGTCTAAAAGAATCCAGCTGTTCCTAAAAAAGTTAAACATAGAGTTACCGTAAAACCCAGCAATTTCACTCCTAGGCATATAGCCCAAATAATTGAAAGCTAGCATTCAAACAACTGCTTCTACATGAATGTTCATAGCAGCATTATTCACAATAGCCAAAAGGTGGAAACAACCCAAATGTCCATCAATGGATGAATGGATAAAGTGTGGCATATCCATACAATGGGATATTCGGCTATAGGAATGAAGTACTGATACACAGTACAACGGGGATGAACCTTGAAGAGAGCTTGCTAAAATAAAGCCAGACACAAAAGGTCACATATTGTATGATTTCACTTACATGAACAGCCCAGAATAGGCAAATCTAGAGACAGAAAGTAGATTAGTGGTTTCCAGGGAGTAGGGATCGGGTGGTAGGGAGTGACTGTTAACAGGTATGGGGTTCCCTTCTGGAGTGCTGAAAATGTTTTTGTACTAGATAGGAGTGATGGTTACACAACACTGAATTGTTGTGTAAATCCCACTGAATTGCTCACTTAAACTGGCTAATTCTGTGTTATGTGAATTTCACCTCCATAATTAAAAAGAGAGAATCCAGCCAATAGTTCATCTTGCTTCTGGCAGTGCAGCCTCTGTTTCATCTCTGGCCTAATGATGCTTTTAAAAATAAACAAAAATTAAACTGGGAGAGGGGAACTGGCTAGGATAAGAGTGTAGAAGGAAGAAAAGAGCAAAGCCAAAACAAGTGCAGCTTTGGTGCAGCTGGTTTTCCAATCCCTCTGTTTTCCTGAGGGATGGTTTTCACTTGTAAAGAATAAAAATACTTCTCTGGAAAGCCAACGGCTCAGAGCAGCAGGTACAGGAATCACGCAGATTTCTCCCCTCTGTCGCTGCCCACAGTGGAACTCGATTTTCCAGGGGGGGAGGCCCAGAGGACATCAGGAAATCAGCAGCCTGCAGGGTGCAGCCTCTGGGGGCTGCGCTTCTCAGAGGGGTCTGAGTGTGGAGACATGGGTGCCTCGGCTGCCTGTCTCGCTGCCAGCTCGCTTCATACATAACGGGTTTCTACCACTTTTTCGCACTGGAGGCAGGCTCTAATGGCAAAGTCCAGACATCATCTCTCCCCAGCTTTATGATTAGTTCCATAAAATGGAGTGAATTCAAACACATGAGACCCTTCCACAAGCTGGGCTGGCTGCCAGGCTCTCCAGAGCTCCAGAGTGGGAGGTGCATCCTTCCAGATCCACGAGCCCCTGCTCTGGGGTACGTGGGTTCTGCAGGGTGGGGGTGGCACTGCGGGGTAGGGAGCACTGAAGGGGCTGGGGGCACTGCAGGGTTGTGGAGTTGCACTGCGGTGTGGGGGGCATTATGGGGTGGGGGGCAATGCAGGGGCTCTCCGTGGCACCCGAGGATTTGGAGGTGTCTTCCCTGCCCCAGAGACTGGGGCTGCTTCCCCGACTCTCTTCCTCTGGGCACAAAAGCATCATTCACTGTCGACCATTAGTTTTCGGTGATGAAAAGAGGTTCACGGGGTCATGGAGGAGTCAAAATAATAATAATGAGAATTAGGGTACCTGATATTTTTTAAGCAGTTACCATGCATGCGGTGGGCACCGTGCTAAGTGCTTTGTGTGGATCGTTGCATGCAGGCTTCCAGAGAACTCCATGAAGTAGGAACCATTATCCCCCTGTTATCATTGAGGAAACTGAGGATTGGGGAGGTTGAGTGAGGTACTCGGGGTCCTGTATCTTGGGCTCAAACTCCTGAGGTGTGTGGCCCAGGTGTGTGTCTGGCTGATTCCAGGTGGAGGGGAGGGGGAGGGGGTGGGGTTCCACCCAGGCAGTCTCTCTCCAGGGGCCTTGCTCTTAACTACGACTTTCTACACCCAGAACCCTTGGTGCTCCCAAAGCTTCTTTGCACACCACGCTGGAGGAAGCCAGACAGTGCAGAGAGCATAGGCGAGAAAGCCATACAGACCTGCCCTAGGGGGACAGTGACACCTCAGCTGGTCACTCTGAGCCGAACTTCTATGACACTGGGAGGTGCAGGGAGATAAGAAAGGCTAATCAGGCATCCAGATGTGCCCCAGGCACAGACACGTGTCCCCCCCTCTTCAGCCTGTGCAACTAACACCAAGGGCAGGCTTCCCCAAACAGTGTGGTGCGGTGGTTTAAATCCAAAGGCAGCAAGTCAGGCAAAACGAGCCATGGCTGAAATCCTCTTGGGAAAGCCTAAGGAAGATGTCCTGCCTGAAGTAGCATCCAACCCCTTAAGGAGACAGACCAGCAGGCTTTTCCTCCCTGAACTGGTTGCTCCTGGGTGTGCACTGACACCAGATGAAACAGTCGCTTCTTTCTGGTGGAAACCATGTATTTAAACCCTAAATAATCCCTTGGGACCATACAGAACAAACCCAACCACCCCTCACAAAGGCTCCAAATTGACAGGCAAAGCCACAACCCTAGTTCTGCATCTCTATGAGATGTGTGTTCCTCAACCCTCTGCCATCCTGGAAGCCTTCTTCTAGCCCTGTCCCATCTAATAGCATCCTTCCCTCTACACTGTGGTTCTCAGAACTGAGTCCTCAGGGCAAGCTTCAGAGGGAAGCAGGATAACCTCCCTTGTTGAAGATATTATGCTCCTGTTATTATAGCCTCAGATCCTGCCCTAACATGCAGGCAGTCAAAGCCAAGATGAGTTTCTCACCCAGCCTTTATGCTGCTCCTCTCCGGGTCTCAGCTCATCCATATGTAAAGTGTGCACAGGTCTGCCCTGTTTCTGTCCAGCTGATCTGGTATGGGGGTATGAGTGGGAAGGTGCAGGCTGTAGGAGTGAGCCCCTCGGCATCCCTGGCTGTGCAGTGGAGATGCATTCTCACTAACTTATAGCCAACTAGACATGGTTGGGAGGGTAGACAAGAGATATATGACTTAAAATACCAAAGATTCACTAATGTGCTGGAGTAAACATGAGCTGGGGCCGTGAGTCTGCCTGTTCCTTAGTGGGCCTTGATTTCCACAGACCTGGTGTGGTATGAGAGCCTCCAGCTGGGCTCCTGAGTTTGGTGGCTAAGGACTTTCTAGTACTCAAGGGCTCCTGAATGCAAGCTCAGGCTGTTTTTTAATTTTTTCCCCCCAGCACTGGAGCGAACACTTGGCTCTGCGGAGTTTCAGAGAGATGGTGCATTCTGGCATCTTATGGGTACGCTGAGGGATTTTCAGGAGAATTTGGACCATGCAAGATTTTTGCCTTATGTAATTACTTTAGAACAAAAATCCCACCTAAAATGTGACTTTGTAACAATGACTTATTTTATATCTGCCCCCTGGCAAGGCAGGGGTCTGGGTATTTTGGTTACTCATATCTCTAGGGCACAGTTTAGTCACTGGGATGTCTCAGGAGAAGGGCTGGCTGGCTGGGTGCATGGATGCGTGATGAATGGATGGGTGGGGGATGATGGAATTGGAGCTTGAGGCAAGGATGGGCCTGGCTGAGAATGAGGACACCTCTCTGACCAGCATCACCAAAAATGCACACACATAAGAATAATAGACAGTTTTCCGAAAGGCGTGTGTCAGAACAGCTTTACTCGTGTCTCCAGAGCGGAAGTCATACAAAAGGTAATGAAAGTTGGTCGTCTGGGCAGTTAACTTTCACTCCCGCTTTTGCCTTGGAGGCAGGAAGAGCCCCACTCAATACATGCACTACAGCAACAAGCCGGCTTTTGGCTGCAGTCGGGGTTGCTCCTCCTCTGCTTTCCCATCCTCTAGGTCAGGGCCTCTCAAACCCATCTGCAGATCTTGTTAAAATACAGGGTCTGGGGCAGAGGTCTGAGGCAAGGCCCCAATTTTCCCAAGAGGAGCTGACGCATGGCTAAGGGCACAGGGGGACTATCTAC
This sequence comes from Neophocaena asiaeorientalis asiaeorientalis, assembly GCF_003031525.2. Lineage (NCBI taxonomy): Eukaryota > Metazoa > Chordata > Mammalia > Artiodactyla > Phocoenidae > Neophocaena > Neophocaena asiaeorientalis. Next base: position 408,333 of record NW_020173241.1, on the reverse strand, counting down.
CAAGATTCCAGGAGTGGCAAACAGTACGGTGCAACTGTGAGTCTCACCCAGGTGAATTGAGAGAGTCTAGTCTCCGAGATAGAGGTGGACATGTCCAGCTTTTCCTAAAAAATGCTCCCACCTTCCATCTTAAAAAGTCACACCATCATTGTTCTTTTTTTGAAAAAGGACCGTGAGATAAAACACCCATAGCTGATGTATACTGGTCAGACGAGCCGAGATGAAAGTCTGGATTCAAGTCAGACTAGACGTCTCGCCAACCACTCCCACTAGCTCTACTCCTCCATTCTGATGACAAGGAAGCTAAGTCCCTTGTGCTGAGACACTTGGGCTGACCTCCCCCAGGCCACACAGATGGTGAGCAGGGCCTGGCCCCATATCCCTACTCCCTGTCCCCTGCTCTCTCTGCTGGTCTTTACAGAGAGAATGGAAACCTTGACTGGGGAACAGAAGACAGCTCCTGCTTCTCACTGAAAACAGCCCTTACCCACCCTGAGCCGAGACCCCCTGGCAGGCCCTGCAGTTGCCCAAGGACCACTGGCCCCTCTCCCAGACTCCAGCCCGAATTGGCGCTGCAGAGCATTTATAAGCCTCTGCCCCACTGTGCCACAGAGCCCACATTTTGTTTTCAAAATCTATACGTAAACATAGACAGCTGACAAAGACAGGGAGGCAAATGTTTTTCCATGTAAGGCTGTGCTTTGGGCTTTGCTCCAGGTTCTGGGCGGGGGAGGCTGGGGGAGACCAGGAGTGTGGACGCTGAGCCCCATGTGTGGCCTGCCTGTGTGACCACAGGCTGGTCCCTCTCCATCTGAGCCTGAGTGATCTGGGCCTCTGTTATCCCCTGACCCCACTGGCCACCACTTGCCTCCCCTCTCCCTCACCTCCAGCACATTATTCTCTGTGCTGTTCCTCTAATACAAGGCACCCTCTCCTACCTCAGGACTTTGCACTCACTGTTCCTGTTGCCTGAAACACTCTTCCTCCAGATGGCCACCTGGTGAATTCTGTCACTTCCTTCACTTCTTTTCTCAAATGTCACCTTCTCATTGAAAACTGTCACGTCCTCCCCTGCAGCCCCCCGCCCCAGCACTCCGGGCTGTCTTCACTTTATTTATTTATTTATTTATTATAATGCACTAACCTTCCAGCATATTGAAACCTTCTTTACTGCCTATCTTCCCCAACCAGAATACAGCAGGGATTGCTGTCTATTTTGTTACTATCTCTCCAGGGCCCAGACCTGTGCTGAGCACACAGTAGGCACCCAATCAGTATTTGTTAACAATACCTGCCTGTGATGCCCACATGGTCACCTCTGGGAGTTGACGTTTGTGAACCAGATATAAGAGCCAGAAGGTGTGAGCATGTAAGGTGCCCCGCACGACACGGTGTTGTGTCAAGTATGTCCAGCACTAGTGAGTAGCTGATCTGGCACAGAAAAGGTCTGGGGAGGGGGTGGTAGTTCCCACGTTAAAAACGTTCAATGTGCAGTCTCATTGCATTGTGCCTGCACTTGGTGGAGTGAAGCTGCCAAGCCCAGCAGGTAGCCTCGGACGCTCCAACCAGTGGGACATGGGAAATGCAGCATCACTTAACCTGGAGCAACGAGCTGTGCTTCTGCCTAGGGCACCCGCAGACATGGAGGGGGCCCTTGCACCCCTGCTTGGGCTGCCCCTGCCTGGCTGGCTGGACCTGGGCAGGCATGACCAGGAACACAGCAGAGACCTGCAGCATCCTAGGAGGCCACCTGCACACCAGTGAGGGCCAGGATGGTGAGACCAGAGGAAACAGGCTCAGGGGGGCAAATACAGGAGAGGTGGTATGGCCCAAGGAGAAGGATGCTTGCTGCTACAGATTCCACAAAGTGGAATTTCTAGAGGCTGTAACCTGGCCAGAGGGTACTCCTCATACCAGGCCTGCCACAGAGCTCCAGGTGAGAGACACTGTTCTCAGTGCAAATGTCCCTTTGTCTCAGGTCATGGGGGAACCACAGTGATACCCAGCAGCCCTCAGCAGAAGCAGTTCAGCAAAGGAGTCAGAGAACTTCCACTCTGACAGTCCCCTGCCAATCAAAGAGCTCAGCTGATGGAGTCAGGAGGACAGAGGTGCATACCCATCACTGCCCATGTCCAGCTGTGTGACCTTGGACAGGCCCTTCACCTCCCAGTGCTGTACTCTCTTCGTCTGCGAAGCAGGACCTAGTATGAAAGGCTGATGTGAGTAGTAACAAGAAAACCCCCACATAAAACCAGCACAGGATGAGGATGGAGCAAGCTCTCGGGAACATTTATTTATTTAAAAAAAAGAAGATGGCTGTGATATGCCTGTAATTCTCAACCGTTTCTTTTTGCAAGTCCCCCTTTCTATTTATACGTACTCTTATTAAATAAGAAATCAGGCTTTATTAATATATAATATGTAGACCGCCAATAGTACCTGTAGGAGGAAATGATTAAAACACAGGGGAAGGGCTTCCCTGGTGGCGCAGTGGTTGAGAGTCTGCCTGCCGATGCAGGGGACACGGGTTCGTGCCCCGGTCCGGGAGGATCCCACCTGCCGCGGAGCGGCTGGGCCCGTGAGCCATGGCCGCTGAGCCTGCGCGTCCAGAGCCTGTGCTCCGCAACGGGAGAGGCCACAGCAGTGAGAGGCCCACGTACTGCAAAAAACAAAAACAAAAACAAAAAACACAGGAAATACTAGAGACAGATTTCCAGAATTAAACAAGATGAACGCTCTCAGATTGCAAAGGCCCACAGAACACCAAATAGAGTTAAGAAAGAACTCATACCTCAACATGTTATAGTGAAACTGAAGACTATCAGAGACAGAGAGAGGCCTAAAGGTCTCCACAGAGAGCAGAGCATGTGATAAAGGAACAAAACACAGATGGACACCACGCTTTCCAACAGCAGCATTGCCTGCAAGATGATAAGGGAGCAATGGTTTTGGGAATCAGTGTGAGTATTGAAGCACTAAGTACTGAACTTTGAACCTTGAATTTTACATCCAGTCAAACTGGCATCCAAATGTGAGGAGATGACCAGGACATTCTCAAATACAGAAGGCCCTAGATGGTCTGCCACACAAAGACCCATGTGGGAAACCATCCTGGAGGAAGATCTCAGACAAGAGAATAGACAAACCCAAGAGATGCCCCAAGAGTCGTGATCAAGGGGTGGTCAGATTCCCAAGAAAAGACTGTTGGCCGGCCACCCCTTCCCCACCCCACCACCTAATTAGCTAAGACCAAGAAAGAAAATAGAGGAAGCATGTCCATAATAACATGATGGAAACTGGGTGGAGGGGACATCAGGGACGTGAGGGCACAGTACAGTTCTTGTCTTGACAGAGGCACATATGGATTACAATTTTATTTACAAAAAGAAAGGATTAACAAAGGAGCATAGAAAAAGCAGAGGCAAGCTGAAACCATAAACTTCTCAGTAAAAAAGGCAGACAGTTGATTGGCTAAAACACAAAATCCAGCTAAGGCTTTTTACAAGACAGACGACTAAGCCATAAATCAAAGTAATGAAAAGGAGAAGGGGATGTGGATGGGGTAGATTTGAAATTCGTTGGAGCTGGATGTGTGTCCATGGGAGTTCATTATGCTATTGCTGTCTATTTTGCAAATGTTTGAATTCTTCCATTACAAAATGCTTTTTTTTTTTAAAGCACGTTTTTGACCAAGATTTCTCTCTTCTCCAAAAGTTCAAGACAGCTGTAAATTGCTTATTTTTGCACTGTACCATCACTTGAGCTTTCAGAAATGGTTAAATAGAAATGAGCTCAGGGCTTCCCTGGTGGTGCAGTGGTTAAGAATCCACCTGCCACTGCAGGGGACATGGGTTCCAGCCCTGGTCCGGGAAGATCCCATATGCTGCGGAGCAACTAAGCCCTTGCACCACAACTACTGAGGCTGTGCTCTAGAGCCTGTGAGTCACAACTACTGAGCTCACATGCCACAACTACTGAAGCCCGCGTGCCTGGAGCCCGTGCTCCACAACAAAGAGAAGCCACCACAATGAGAAGCCTGCGCACCGCAATGAAGAGTAGCTCCTGCTCGCCACAACTAGAGAAAGCCCGTGCGCAGCAATGAAGACCCAACGCAGTCAAAAATAAAATAAATGAGCTTAGAGGAACTGGTTTTATTGAGTAATGATATAGTATACCCATTGCCTTTGGAAAAGCCCCCAATTTCTATTTAGAAAGATCATTGTAAATTGTCAGGGATGTTTTGTGTGTTTAAGTTGTGTGTATAAATTGATCTTTTAAAATTAAACACAGATATATACATACATTTAAATACCATACATTTATGCATATTTCTATGTGTGTACCCTCATGCACGCCCCAAAATCTGAATCTTGAGGCTATCAACAAGATAATAATGGTTGCCTCTAGATGGTAAAATCACACAAGCGTCCTTTTTATTATTCTCCTTCCCCCTGAAAGGATCATGTGTCTCAAGCCGTGCTTATGTACTAACAGTTAACTTATTTTCCCATCATTATTAATCAGAGTTATTTGCAGCTGCCAGTCAGAGCCTCTGATGGCTGCAGATAGGCAGACTCCCACATCGCTGAGAGAACTCTGGCTAAAAGCCAAGAAACCTAGCGTTGGGTTGGCCTGAGAGGCTGATTCCATGCAAGGCATGATTTTCATCAGTTTTCTTTTTTAGGCGGTACACGGGCCTCTCACTGCCGTGGCCTCTCCCGTTGCGGAGCACAGTCTCCGGACTCGCAGGCTCAGCGGCCATGGCTCACGGGCCCAGCTGCTCTGCGGCATGTGGGATCTTCCCGGACTGGGGCATGAACCCGTGTCCCCTGCATCAGCGGTGGACTCTCAACCACTGTGCCACCAGGGAAGCCTATCAGTTTTTGAAATAGCAAAAATCATCGGTGGATCCCAATTATGACCTCTGGGGACCTGAGAAGGGGATCTGGTTCACATCTCTTCTTGTTCCTCACTTACTGTCCACTGAGGGCACTCTGGAGGAGCACTGCCCCAGAGAACTTTCTGTGATGATGGACATGTTTGCCAAGCTGTACCATGTGGAAGCTAAAAGCCACATGTTGGCTATTGAGCACTTGAAACGTGACCAGCTCAGCTGGAGAGCTGAATTTTTAATTTCATTGAACTTTAAATTTAAGTAGCCATGGATGACACTTGAAAACATTATGCTAAGTGAAGGAAGCCAGGCATAAAAGGCCACACACTATATGATTCCATCTATATGAAATGTCCAGAAGAGGACTCTGGATTTACAAAGACAAAAAGTAGATTAGTGGTTGCTGGGAGTTGGGAGAAGGGGGGATTGGAAGTGACTGCAAGGGTTTCTTTTTGTGGTGATGGAAATGTTCAGGAATCAGGTAGTGGAGATGGTTGCACACTGTGAATACACTAAAAACCACTCAGTTGTATACCTTAAAAAGGTGAATTTTATGTTGTGTGAATTACATCTCAATTTTAAAAATATGAAAAAAAATCAATAGCCACATGGGCTAGTAGCTACCGTATTGAACAGCACAGTTCTAGAAGCTGTTAAAAGAGGGGTCCAAGCCTTTGATCATCCTCTCCTGCCCCAAATTCATGCCTCCTAGCCCTAGTGGGGCCATTCGGGGGTCTTCCCTGCCCTCCATGGGCTCCCCACTGCCTCTGTTCCCCTCACACCCCCTTGCTTCCACTCTAGCTCCAGTTGCATTTGAGCCCTGATCATGCCCCTGGGCTCCTCACCTGCTGCCCTTGGCTTGGAAAGGCTCCTCCCACCAGTTCTGCCTCACCTTCAAGTCTATTGCAAAGACATCTGCTCCTGCCGTACTTGGTACAGACGACCTCAGCTACCATCACCTGCCACGCTCTTCTCATTATTTTGCTCAAAACACCCCCTCCCAGTGCTATTTTCCCCTTTGTGCTTACTGAGGAGACTGAAGCCAGGAAGTCACCCTAAACTGGCCCTGGCTAGGTCAAGGCCCTCTCTGACTCCCTCAACCCATGCCCCCTCCTCATTGGAGCCCTGGTCACATTGCTTCCTGATCCGGATCCTTCACTGGTCAGGAGGGGCCTGCTGGGTGTGTGGCCTCAGCGCTCCTCACAGTCTGGGACAGGAGGGCATCGGCTCAGATTTGCTGTCGGACAATGGACAGCAGTGATGACATTGTCATGGCTGGTTAACAGTACACAAGGCGCCTTCACATCCATTCATTACTTGGCTTCTGGGCTGAGCTCTCTGCCCTGGGAGGGGAGGGCTCTCCTTCCAGGACCAGCCCTCATGGATGCTTGATGGCCCCTGCATTCCTAAGCTTAATTTGGGGAAGGGCTTCCTAGAGGTCACATGCTCCAAATCCAGCATTTCCTATCTCAGACCTCCAGGCATGCACTGCACAGGGCTCAGTGGGGGGACCATGGGGCCGCTGACTATTGGCAGGAGGGAGGCCCAACTCCACGTTGCAGCTCCCCTCACTGCAGAGGGTCAGCCCCCCTGTCGGCACCAGCAGGACAGGCTGACTCCCAAATCCACCTGAATCCAAGCGGGAGTGGGGGTGAGTGCGTGCAAAAAGGTGCTTCACTAAACACACAGAAGGCGGCATTGTTTCCCTGCGTCTCGTCAGGCAAAGTCTGGAAGGGATTCTTGGTAGGAGCTCTGATGAGGGCTTACCAAATTCTCAGCACAGCAAGGATCTGGGTGATTGATGTGGAGAAAAACATTTTCACCAGCCCCCTCATCTGGTTTGTATTAAGAGGTTTCCATGCCTGGGTTTTTTTTTTTTTTTCCCAAGGTAAAAAAGCATGATTGAAAAACATTTTCACCAGCCCCCTCATCTGGTTTGTATTAAGAGGTTTCCATGCCTGGTTTTTTTTTTTTTTTTCCCAAGGTAAAAACCCATGATGAGTTGGGAGCAGAGAAAGAGCAGAGGAGACAGGCAGCTGGATGGTGGTGGTGGGGCGGGGGGAGCTGCGGGGAGCCAGATTGAAAGATGTGACTGAGGTGGAGGGAAGCCCCTCACTCTTCAGGGCTAGTGGGAAACAGAGGCCCAGCAGGCGGGTAACCAGTGATGATGGAGACCCTGGGACTGGCTTCCTTTCTCACATTATTAAGGTCCCAATGGAATTGGCAGCAAAAAAAAGTGGTCCCTAGCAGCACTTACCCCATGGCAGTGCCACCCCCACTCCTCACCCCACACCTGGCCTGCCATTTCCTCTCCCTTTCCTACCTTATCTTTCTCCCCAGCACCATGGGCATCAGATGTAACTAGAGGTTGTTTTTTGATTTCTGTCTCCCTGCTGTAGCAGGCAAGCCCCACAGGGATGCGGGATCGTTGACTGCATGAATGAATGAATGACCAGGTCCTACTGTTGCCTTTTCAGCCCCCACCTGGGCACCAGGGTCCTCCTCCTTGGGTGGGGTGTCTCATTAATGGGTGTGGCTTGAAGGAGGCAGCCCCCTGCAGTGGCCCTGATGGGGGTGAGCCTCCAGCTTCCTCCTGGGTTTTTCTCCCTCTTAGGGCTGGAGACGGTGGGTAAAGTTGGGAAAAGCCCCCACAACCCAGTGAAGCCAGGGCACGCCCACACAGGGACCCGGCTCTAATGGTGTCTCTCGGCCTTCTAGGTCCTCAGGCTCTCTGACTCTCCTCTCCAGGTACCCTAGGATCAGGTTACTAAGCAGGGTTGGCTGAACCCCCAGAGACTAGGTCTGGGACCCACTATTCCCCTGCCTAGAATGGCCTTGAGAACTTTCCCACTTAGCTAGCCTCAGGGCAGAGTGCTTACGTCACCTCCTCCAGGAAGCCTTCCTGGTCCTGCCCCTCTGTTCCTCCTTGTTCCTGGAACCACCTTGCTCTGAAGCATGGCCTATTTCTTCATCACAGTCCTTGGTGCTTGGATATCATTGGCTCACCCAGTGACAGCTCCCTGGGATCCCAGAACCCATCACAGCATCTGGCACATAGCAAGTGCTCACAGAGGGTCTGCTGGGCTGATGCATGAAAAAGAAGAGCGGCCAGCACAGTGCCCCAGTACCTGGCATGGGGTCAGGGCAGAGCATGGGGCAGAAAACATGACTGGATGAACAGAGGGAGAACTGGGTGGGCTTCCGGCCACCACTCCCTCCCCTGGCCTGTTAGGCCTGTGCATGGCCTGCCCTCTCTGCCTCCCTGGCCTTGACTGAGGATGGTTTACTTCTTGTCCAAGGGCACCTGCTCACAGCTCAGGTCTTTCCCTCCAGTGGTCAAGTGGCTCTCCCTGACCACGGGCTCAGCTGAGTCCAACCCCCATTTTTAAAAATACCGAGTGGCACAGCAGCTGCTCGCATGATCACACTGCAGGGCCCTGTCCAGATAGGGACAGAGCCAGCTGTGGCCGTCTCCAGGGGTGCCAAGAGGACCAAAGCTGCTTCGAAGCTCCATGACCTGTCCAGACCGTTTGGTGCAGGAGTGACCTCTGGCCACACAGAGCCTCGGTAACCAGCTGCCTGCACAGCGTGGGACCGTTCAGTGATAAACCAAGAGAGAGACACACAGTCAGCTGCAAAGGTGGGGCAAGGAGGATTCTGACTCTAGGTAAAGAAGGAAGGGAGGAGAAACAAAGCATGATAAGGACTGAGGGAGGACAGCTCTCAGCTCTGGTGCCAGCAGTTAGCCAGCAGTTTGAGATGAAGAGGGAAGAACTACATTTTCTGCCATCACAGAAGTGAGCCTTCAAGTGAGCAATAGCGTGTGTGCACAGCGTGAGTGGTCTGAGAGCAAGCACCGCCTGAACATCCACTTTGTGCCAGCCCCTGTGGGATGCTGGGGACACATCTCAGTGGGCCTCTGCCCAGGGAACTTAGCTCAGTGGAAAGACATCCCAGATGGTACAAGTGGTGCCCAGAAGGATGTGCATGGGGTTGTCAGGGTGGGTAACCTGGGGCCTGACCTGGTCTTGGGGGTCAGGAAGACCGTGTAGGGTTTGGATAAGGTGAGGGTATTCTGGGTGAGGGATACATGTGGGGGCATGAAGCAGGAGAGGGTATGGTCTGAGGGTGGATCTGAGAGAAAGCGGTATGTCCGCAGTGTAGGGGAGGCACGAGGCTGGCAGCACAGTCAGGAGCCCAGTCTGGGATCACAACAGGGACCGTGGATTTCATCTCACTGGGGTAAATGCTGATTTCATGATGCTCGGCCTGTGGGCTGCATTTTGTGTCCTAGGCTGTTAGGGACAAAATTGTGTCCCCTCCCATCCCCCCAATTCATATATTGAAGCCCTACCCCAGAGGGCCTTCAGGGAGGTACTTAAGGTTAAAGGAGGTCATAAGGGTGGGGCCCTAATCCATAGAATTGGTGTCCATATAAAAAGAGACAGAGATACCAGAAATATCTCTCTCTTTCTCTCTCTCTCTCTCCATTACGTGAGGACCCAGCAAGAAGGTGGCCGTCTACAAGTCAGGAAGAGAGCTCTCATCAGGACCCGACTCTGATGACACCTTGGTCTTGGACTTCCAGCCTTTAGAACGTGAGAAAATAAATTTCTGTGTTAAAGCCCTCAGTGTGTGGTATTTTGGGATGGCAGCCAGAGAAGACTGATAACGCAGGCCCCAAGTTAGATACTTTCACCCATGCTTTTCTTCTCACTTTCCAGGCAGCCCATTGTCTTCACTGTCCTTGCTCTGAGCAAGGAAGCCAACAGACTTTGAGGGGTCAACAACTTGATCAAGTTTGCAGAGCTGGTTGTAAAAACACAAAAGGTGTAAAAACACCTTTGTGCTTTGGGTCTTTTCTCTCTTAAATGGAGAGAGACGATGGCTACCTTTAAAATTAGCAAGATGGAAATGCTATTAAACAAATTTCACAAATAAAAATAGACATCAGCTAATGATGAGAGAAGTTCTGCTAAAGAGAGTGAAGATGAAGGGGGAGGGGATGAGACAAAACCTCAATGGTCTCAAGTATTTAGAATGATTACTCTTAAAATGTGTAAAAAGAGCAATAATTCAGTATAAAGAAGGGTTTTAATTAGAGGTAAAATATGGAAGTGCAGTTCTTTCAAACTTCTGTCTCTTTCCAATACAACATGAAGACAAACCTCTTCACTTTCTCCTCCAGAAAGGAAGGCAGCATCCAGCTAAGAGATAAGGGGCATGGAGTTTCTTGTGGCCCAATAGACAATTTATGCGAAAATCTTTTAAAGACATGTTATATATTTGATAGTGTCTTTTTGAGGGCAGCCACAGGCTGCCCATCAGGTATCAGGATAAGACAAACACACTCACTAGGCCAGCCTGCTGAGGAAGGTCTCTATCCCAAACATTCCAGCATGTCTGCTTGTCCATTGTCCACACACTGAATATTTTGAGAAGAAAATAAACAAAGATGTTTCTCATTAAAAAAAAAAAAGAGCTGGCAAGGCCCTCTCATATACAACTGGAAGGAGGAACGCAGGACAACCTCTTTGGAAAGTAATTTGGCAATATGTTTCAAAATCTAAAATGCACGTACTCTTTGATCCAGCAATTCCACTTTTAGGAATGCCTCCTCAGATATGCTTCCACATGTGCACCAAAGTATCATGTACGAGGGGACTCACAGCAGCATCACGTTTAATAGGAAAAGACTGGAAACAAGCCATATGCCCAATAGCAGAAGAATGGTGAAGTAAATTATGCCATACTCATACCATGAAACTCTATGCAGCCTCTGAAAAGAATGAAGCAAATGAAGCCAAAAAAGTACTAAAAGGAGCCATAAATTTCTTTTATAATCTCTGATTTGAGGAGACCCTTCTATATATGACACATACTTCAGAAGCCATTTAATAGAAGGCTGATAAATGTGACTTACATTAAAAAATTTTTTGCATGCGGGACTTCCTTGGTGGCGCAGTGGTTAAGAATCCGCCTGCCAATGCAGGAGACACGGGTTCGAGCCCTGTTCCGGGAAGATCCCACATGCTGTGGAGCAACTAAGCCCGTGCGCCACAACTACTGAAGCCTGTGCGCCTAGAGCCCGTGCTCCGCAACAAGAGAAGCCACTGCAATGAGAAGCCCACGCACCGCAACGAAGAGTAGACCCCGCTTGCTGCAACTAGAGAAAGCCCATGTGCAGCAACAAAGACCCAAAGTAGCTAAAAATAAATTAATTAAAAAAAATTTTTTTTGCATGACCCAAAAGAAAAATAAAAACCAAAAGCAGTCAAAGAAATAGTATAAAACTGTGAAAAAATGTTTCCAACTCATATGACAATTTCCTTAAAGCAAATCAATAAGAAAAAGAACAACCCAACAGAAGAATGGACCCAGGATAGGGTCAGGCCATTCGCTGAGAAGAAAATAGAAGTTTCTCTGAAATATACGAAAAAAATGCTCAACCTTAGTCAAAGAGAATTGCAAATTAAAACTCTTCTGGGATATTGTTTCTCATCTCTTAGAATGACGTACAGTGGAATAGTACCATGCTGCTTGGGCAGGTCCTGGAGGAGCATTGAGAAATGAGGGGGGTGGGTGTGGAAGGGGATCAGCACTCTCTCCACAAACGCTTTAACCCAGCAATCCCACTTTTAGGAATTCATTGCTCAAATGTAGTCACCAGCATGCAAACCATTGAATGCAGGCATTCAAAAGAATGAGGCATTCAAAAGAATGAGGAAGCTCCGCCTGAGAGACGAAAACATCTCAGGTATTCTATTAAGTAGAAACAAGGGAAAAAACAGTGTGTGCTTTGTTATTACCACTGAGTTAAAAAAGAGCTGGAAAAGACTGTATTTATACATGTGTTTGTTTGCATGGGCCAAAAGCACCCTTCAAAGGATGCAGGAGAAATGACTAGGGAGGGAGGGGTTGCTACAGGACAGAGGTGCAAGGACTTTCCTCCCTGAATACCTTTTTATACCGTTGGAATCTTGAATTATAATATCTTGCCTACTCAAATTACTAGAGTAAAATCAAAAGAATGAGGCAATGTATAGGTAGGTGATTTATATGTTCTGATATGGGACGATTTCCAACTTATCTTGAAGTACAAACAACAAGGTGCCCGAACATGCTACTACATGGATAAACTTTGAAAACATGCTGGGTGAAAGAAGCAGGCACAAAACCCCACATATTGTGTGATCTCGTTTATATGAGTGTCCAGAACAAGCAAACCTATAGAGACAGAAAGTGGATTAGTGGTTCCCTAAAGCTGGGGGTGGGTAGTGATTACCAATGGGTCCAGGCCTTCTTTTGGGGGTGATAAAATGTTCTAAAATTGATTGTGGTGATGGTTGCACAATTCTGTGAATAGCCTAAAAAACCACCACTTGTGCACTTTAAATGAGTGAATTGGATGGTATATTGGATGGTATGTGAATTATGTCTTAATAAAGTCATTATTAAAAAAAAAAGGGGGGCTTCCCTGGTGGTGCAGTGGTTGCGAGTCCGCCTGCCGATGCAGGGGACACGGGTTCATGCCCCGGTCCGGGAAGATCCCACATGCCGTGGAGTGGCTGGGCCCGTGAGCCATGGCCGCTGAGCCTGCGTGTCCAGAGCCTGTGCTCTGCAACGGCAGAGGCCACAACAGTGAGAGGCCCGCGTACCCCAAGAAAAAAAAAAAAAAAAGGCTAGGTACAGAACAGTGTGTAAAGCACACACAGCTTGTCTAAAAGAGGGGAATTTGTTTGTGTAGTTTGGTTTGGCCACAGGAAATATATAGGTAGGTGATCCCATAGCAGAGAAGAAGGCGGTCATTTTCCACAGGCTATGAGAGCCCACTGAGCCCAGAGATTGGCTGCAGTGATGGGAGCCGCAGAGGGAAAGTGTGCCTGTTTAAGATTCAAAATGACGATGACTTTTTCCAGCAGGGTTAAAAAACAGGGCTGTACTTGCTGTTCCAGGCATGGCACAGTGTGTAGTCTACAGCTGCAGGCCTTCCCCTGGGCCCCTACAATAAGAGTGATAAGGATGGGGTACAGACAACGGAAGCTCAAGGAGGTTAGATGACTTGCCCAAGTCACACCAAAAAATCAGCACTGACCCAGCACGCGACACAAGTCTATAGACTCAGAGCCCAAGCGTCCATGCCACTGAAGCCGCCCTCCAGTTTGCAGACATTAACAGGGTGCAGAGGAGCAATTCAACAACAGGTGTGCGCCCCGCTGCTTCAGGAGCAGGCCCTGACATGGAGGGCACAAGAAGAGGACCGGGCTACCTGCCTCCCATCAGAGCGTGCCTGAGTCACTGTCCCCGCTGTCCTCCTCTTCCTCCCTCCCCACCTTCACCTTCATCTCCCCTTCTCTCCACCTCCTGCAACACAAGCAGCAACAGCAGCTAGCACTCCTCAGCACGCACTACATGCCTGACACTCGGTACCCACTGCCTTGCTCACCTCCAAGCCTTCATGACAGGCCTTGGGAACATCTCACACAGAGCCCAACATTTGCAGTCAAGGCCTCCACTTCAAGGTATTCGGGAGAAGCTGTGTGAGTCAGGACTTCTGGGAGAGTGGCAAGGAAGTCAGTGATCTCAGGCAGGGAGTACCTTCATGGCTGTCTAGGTCAGCCTCCCACCAAGCAGGAAGTGTGTCCATCCATCTACCCAACATTTATTTATTATGTATCATATTGTCAAGCAGCAGACTTCGTGCCAGAGATACAGCTCAGAATTGGCCCCACTCATGAGGCCAGTTTAATGGGGTCCAATTCAGCATCCTTTCTATAATGGGTATTCAGCCTATTTTTGCTACTTCTCAGCTGGGGGAACTCACCACCTGGTAAGGAATCACATTCCATCTAATGGAACATTTGGACTATTCACCCCCTTCATTTACTAGTTGAGGAAACTGAGGCCTAGGAAGAGGAATGGCATGGCTGAGCTCATACCGCATTCCAGTGCAGAGCTGGACACTTGACTCAAGGCTGCTTCCTACAGCTTAAAGCTCCCGGAGAGAGAGTGGTGTGTTGCCTGCAGGGACTGTTGAGATACTAAAGAAGTTTACATTGCTGACTCAAACTTCCATTTAGCATTTCGCACAGTGCACTGATGGCTGACTGTTTTAAGTCCAAAGTCAGACAAAAGCAATTTCTCTTTTTGTTAAAAAAAAAAATTCTTTTTTAAAAGATATTGTTTCTTTTCATCTTATGGAGAAGGAACCATAATGGACCAGGAGCTCACCTCCTTCACTTTGTGATCTTGGTCTCCAGCACCGGGCCTGGCCTGTGGACTTGCTACAGAGGAGGAGAAAGAGTTTGGGCTTCCAGCCTCAGGTTCTGGTCCTGGCTAAGGCCCCAGCCATCTGTCCACCTAGCCTCTATTTCCAAACCAGGATACTTGTGCTCGATTCTCCAACTAATCTGAGATACTATGTATCTAAAAAACAACCTAGCATTGAACCTGACACTAGTAAATGCTCTATAAAACAGAGGTTGGGTTTTTTTTTTAAATGCTCTAAATCAAATTATTGTCTAAATGAAGGTAAAGATTTAATTCCCTTTACAAGGTGCTGCCCATTCCCTTCTGCTCTTCCTAAGTGCATTAAGCTCGAGTTCCCTCCCTGGTGACCCTGGGCTGCCCAGCAGGAAGTGACTCTGAGGCCTGCTTGCCTAGAAATCTGCTCTCTGAAGTCCCGGGTGATGTGTCCCCTCATATGTGACCTTTCCTTCTCACAGGCTTCCTTGTCTGGCCCGGCCTGGCTCTTGGGAGAATGCCTTTTTTGTGCTTTTACAAAAGACTGACCACTTCTGAGTTTGGAGTGGGGAGAAGCAGGCCTGTGCCCCCAGAAGCTGATCAGTGTGGCTGCAGGACTAGGGTTGTAGCCTCGTCACTGACAGCATTTACAATGAAATGAGGGTAGGCAGGGTCAGGCCAGGGAGAGATGGGGGTCTTGCTGGGAACAACACACATTGAGGAATTGTGCCCATCTGAGGTTTTAACTGTCTGCTGGGGAAACTCTTTAGTGAGTTCTTTAAAGGAAAACATATTTTGGAATTTTCTCTGAATGATAGCACAAGGGCAGGCAGTCTTCAGAGGCCAGCCCTTGACTCCAGGCTAGAGTTATGCTAATGATGAATATTCCCCTCAATTTCAAAATGTTAGCCCCAAAAGTAAAAGAAATTGCCCATCAGCTGAAATTCTTAGCTTCTATTTTGCTAAATGTCATGTCAAATTTAAAATATGTGAATGTGTGTGTATGTTGAAACATGACACACCCATGTCAAATTTAGTATATGTGTAAAAACCCACACACATATAAAATATCTACATATATGATATATATATATATATTTTTTTTTTTTTTTTTTTTTTTTTGCGGTACGCGGGCCTCTCACTGTTGTGGCCTCTCCCGTTGCGGAGCACAGGCTCCGGACGTGCAGGCTCAGCGGCCATGGCTCACGGGCACAGCCGCTCTGCGGCACGTGGGATCTTCCCGGACCGGGGCACGAACCCGTGTCCCCTACATCGGCAGGCGGACTCTCAACCACTGCGCCACCAAGGAAGCCCTATGATATATTTTTAAAATGTCTGTTTCCTTATGGAAGTTAAAGTGAAAAAAATATTTTAAATAAAGGGAGAAAATGATTTATGATTCCATTATCGTTACATGACTATGGTTAAAATTCAGTGTGTTTTGTTCCAGGACAGATGTCCCATCTTCCCATTTGGTCTGGAAGAGTGAAGGGTGATCTATAGGGAGAGACAGCGCAGAGGGTGCAGCTGTGTGCAGGGTGGAAAAGTGTGGGTTTTCTAGGAGGTTGGACCTGGCTTTGATGCCAGCACTGCACTAATTATTAGTGTGACCTTGGGTAAGTCATTTAACCTCTGTAAGCCTCAGTTTCCACCAATGACCCAGCTGATTTCTGGGGAGAAGGTGGAGCAGGGCTGGAATGCTTCCCAGAAATGAACCTCCTTCCTCAAGGGGTGGAGGGAGGAGAGAGCAGAGGGGCTGGATGGAGGAAGAGGGGAGCTGTGGAGAGGGGTCTCGGGGAGCAAGGGTGGGGTTAAGGGTGAAGTTATGGAAGCAGAAAAGCTTTTCCTGAGGCTGGGGCCTCATGTGAGACATGCAGCCATGCCCTCAAAGTCACAGGGCTATGGCGACAGCTCCAATTTCACAGTTCTCTCCCATGGTCCCCATAAGCTGTCCAAATGTCCTGGGATGCCAGCCCTCCGACATGTAAACCATGTCTCCCAGAGAGCCCATCCTGCCCAGTAATGGCCTCAAATTCTTTGTTAGACCAAGGGTAGGTTTTTCTGCTTAGGAAAAGTAGTCACTGTGAAGGTGGAACAAGAATAGGAACTGCTAAATTATTTTCAAGGAAATGTACGTTTCTTTATCAGATTACAAAACCTTTCCCCAGTGGGAACAGGTCAATTTAAAGTGGCTGCAGTTATGAAGGGATGACGCACACACCCAGGTTCTCCCGCCTTTGTAAACCATGCAACTCCTGGGGAGCCTGGCTGGGCCTCATGTGAGAGGGCTGGGGTCCCACACGGGAGCTGAGCCTCTGCTCAGGCAGAGGCCACACACTGCCAGGCAAAGAGCGTGAGAACAGGCGGCCTGCAACATCTGAATCCCTCACACAGTCTGCTAGCTGTGTGACTCCAGGCAAGCACCTCTCTGAGCTTCAGTTTTCCCACCCTAAAAATAGGCATAATGATAATATGTACCCAGACGGGCTATAGAAAGGATCAAATGAGAAACATATTAGAAACTGGCACACAATGCCTGGTCCATGGAAGTGTTCAGGAAGTGGTGTCCTTGTCATACTCAGGGCAGGTGTTTCCATTGACTGCTTCTGTTTCTGCAGTGAAATCCTTTGGGAACCAGTAACCTCAAAGAGCTACAGATGTTCTAGGCCCCTGAGCTGGAAATTGGCCACCAGAGCAATGATCTGTGGTCTTTACTAGGTCAACAGGCTAGTCAAGGACAATGGAAGGAGTTTTTGACACTCAGCTTCAGAGTCAGTAAACAGGACTGGACTGAAATTCTCCAGGACAAAATTTGTTCCCATTTTGCCATATGCAACCAAGCAAAGGCTGCCAGGAGCTGCTGTGAGAGTCTCTTTCTGGATATTTAATCATTCTTGTGCCACCTGCACCATCTTTCTAATCTTATTTTTTTCTTTAAACTAGCTTTTCTTACTTAAGTAAATATGTTTGGAAATGAAATTCTATCTCTACCACAAAAGGAAAACCAGTCTTCCATGCCATAAAATGGTTACTGTTAAAAAAAAAATACAATGAAAGCTACACAGTACAACAAAGTTCTAGCCAAAACCCTTGCCTGAAAGTGCTTAGCCTAAAGTCTGTTCTCTTTGCAAAAAGGGAGATTAACAGGTATTAAAGGGATGTTAAAGATATAGTAGGACCAAACTGAGATGATCTCTTAGGCCAACTGGAAGGATTGAAAGAGATTTGAAGAAGGGCTTTCTGATACGGAGTCAATGTCTTTCATACTGAATTAATGCTCTTGTGTCCTTGCTCAGAGAAGCTGCCCTGAAACTGTCCTGGTGTAAATGTGGGCACACACGGCCTGAGGGATGTATAAACAAATGCTCTTGGATTCTCATTCATCCTACGTCTCCTCGCCACTCCTCCACCGGCTCCATCTCCCTCTTATTAGGTTCTTCTCCCCAGCTCTACCCCTCAGCCCAAAACTTGGTCCCTCATCCTTGCCTCCCTCACACACCTGACTGCAGAACACATTTCCTCCTGCAGCCTCCACTGGAACCTCAGCGCTGAGCATTCCTGTTTCTCCTACCTCTCCACCCTGCCCCTCTCTCCATTCCTGGGGTCACCCACTCTGTGCTGGATCCTTGTCCTCTTCAGGTACCACAGTCACCCCAAAGACAGATGCTTTCACATATGTGTGTTCACACCTGTGCATGAGCTCTTACTGTTCCCTTCTACAGATGAGAAAAGTGAGGTCCAGTGAGACTAGCTGACTGGTGTGGGTGCCGCAGTTGGTTGGCAGCCAGGTGGTGCCACATCCTGACTCCTGTCCTCCCTCTGGGGTCTTCCCACCATGTCACTCTGGACCTCTCTCTGCAAACCACAAGCTGAAATAACACAGGGAGCCACAGGCATTGCGTAGAAAATACTGAGTGGGCGATAAAAGAGTTTTGATATTTACACAAAGGTTTCCCTCTTCCTCCCAGAGGATATGAGGCCATTATTACCGGCATCGAGGAAGCTCCCTAGGTCCAGCTTCTTCTGGTTGACACACTGTAGGTTTGCAGGGACATGCAGTGGGAAGCATGCTTGGGTGCCCCTTCTGCAACTGACAGCCAGCTGGCTCAGGACAAGCCTTCAGAGCCAATCCTCCTGTCCCTGACTGGGGTCAGTAGGTGGAGACACCTGTCCCATTTCTACCCAGAGCCCGAGGGAATGGAGGGAACCTGAGTTTGGAGCCAGATGGATAAGGGCTTGAATCTCAGCTTCACTGTCGACACAGGGCCAAGAAGAGAAAGATAGGAAGCCTCTATGATGGAGTCCCAGCCTGGAGGTAAGCCCGAGGCGGGAGGGTGTGTCCCACCGAACCCTGTGCCCACAGAATCCAGGCTAAGCCACGGCTAACCTCACATTGGGGGTGTCTGGTCTGCCCAGCAGCCATTCTCTCTTCTTTCACCTTTAGCATCTCAATTTTCCTTGGAGAAATCCCTACTCTCATCCCTCCCTACTCTCAGTTCAATGGATTTGGTACGTCTTGACCCCCCACATACACCCTGGCTTCTGGCATGTAACTTTGGCCTGGCCTATCAGCACACTCTTGTTTTTCTGGCCACAGTGATTGGGTCAGAGATGGACATGCCACCAAGGAGACTCAGGCATGGGACTTCTGCTGGAACTGTTAGGAAAGAGAGGTTCTCTTTGGTTGAGCTACAAGAAAGGAGTGAGCTTTGAGGGCCCCACTTTGTGAAGGTAAAGGCAGCATGGAGCAAAGCAGACCCAAGCACTGGGGACAGGGGGTTCTAATGCCACCAGGGGAGCACCCAGACCCGTCCTACTGAAGTCAAATCAATGATCCACCTTTTTCTTCTCTGTTGGCTTAAACCAGTTTGAGTTGGATTTCTTTGACAGACAACAAAACATATCCTAATAGGTATAAGTGGAGTTTTGGCGGGGACCCACATGGCACAACTATCTCACATTAATCATCAGTCCATTACCTACAGTTACAGTTTATCAAGGTTTTAGTAAATTTTAATTCTGTCTTCTGCTATAGCTACTATTGTTGTCTTGTCATTTGCAAATGTGATCACTGGATACATTTTACGTCTCCAAGTTGTTAAAAACCATGAACAGGGTAGGCCTAAGTATGAACCTATAGTCCAAAAGAAGAAAATTACCTCCTGGCTGACAGTGGCCCACTCATTCACTCATTCATTCATTCATTCATTCACTGTTTATTGAGTCCTCCTATGGGCCAGTCATGCTGTGATTAGACTGCTGTGACTATTAACCATCTAGTTACACTCCCAGCTTGACTGTAGTCCAAATGACTCCTCAGACAAAAAGACTGGGCATTTTGTCAACCCATCTGAAGTACAAATGCGGTGAGATTAAACACTCCCTTGACCCGCGGTCATGCAGAAGACCAGCTTGGTGAATGGTTTGTACCTGGTGGGCCATGATGTTCACTGTCAGCTGGTCACAGGGCTCATGGACCCTTTGCTTCCTCATCTGCTTGAGACAGCAGCTCCAGGTCCCTGTCTGTCTCAGCCACCTGGAGTTTCTAGAAACCATCCTTCTGAAAATGGGACAGTTCTGACGTTACACCCCATCCTCTATTCATCCTTAAAGACAACGCCATATTTCTACGATCACACTAGCAAGTTCTTCCTGTGCTCCGGGCACAATTCACCTGGATCTAGAGACTCAAATTCATGCAATGGGATCCATCAAATGCTTTTGCACCTGCCTTGTGACAGAGCCTCTCACAACCATTCCTGCACGACCCCCTCACTGCTCTCCATCAGATGCTCTCTACCTGGAGCAGAAACAGTAACACAGGACCTGAGCCATCGTCTCTTCTCACTGCTGTCTGTTAATTCCGTGTCTTCGCTCCCTGGCCACATGTCTGGCTCTCTTTTCTTCTCCTCGTGCCAAACAGACTTTTAAGAGCCGAGTGTGCTCTTCTGCACATTTTTGCCATCACTGGGACTGTTCTTTTCTGGGCCACTTCCCTGGCCCTGCTTCTGTTCCTCTTGTCTACACACACACCCTTGCTAAGTCTGAGAAGTGAGTTCTGCACAACCCCCACCCCTTGGGAGACGCTCTTCTTTTTCCTTCAAACATCTTGACATCTGCTTTCCCAATTTCCAGGATATAAATCTTTCGGTTTGTGGGATGGCAGTCCCACGTCCCCAGGATGGTGCGCTAAGTGTGGAGGGGGCCCACGAGGGGGCCCCGCTGTGTGGAGAGGTCACAGCCTTGCCCCTGAAATGCAGGGGCTCCTTCACCCGGTAGGGCTGAGGGTGATGCTGGTTCCTCACAGGCTTTTTGACGCTGCCCCTCCCATCTTCAATGCTGAGAGACACTGGATTATGGTTCTAGAAGTGGGGAGGAGGCCCTTGGAAATCACTTGGTCCAGCAGTTGCACCTTAATTAGCAGAGTCACCTGGAGGGCTTTTCCTGTCTCTATCCCAGAGACTGAGCCATGGGGTTTGGGGTGGGTCTCAGGCACCTGGATCTATAAAAAGCACCCCCAGCTGCTATGATTCTGCTGATGAGCGTCATTGGGAGCCCCCTCACCTGCGGGGTGGTAGGCACCTGGCGCAGGGAACCAACCACTAGGGTTCCAGGGTAAGCTCCCAGAGCCTGCCCAGGACCCAGGCTCCCATGAGTCCAGCCTAGTATTCCCATTACCTTGTGCTGACTGCAGGCTTGGGAACCAGGGCTGGGGGCTGCTTACTTCCACAACCCTCATAAATACAGCCTGGGCTTATTAAGCAACAGGCACCATACAGTCAGGCCAATAAACATATGTACAAACCGATAAATCAATGAAGCAATAAACAGAAGGGGCCACAACGATCTTTTTACAATTCCTCTTTGGGGGTGGGCTTTGCAATGTTACTTTGTTGTTGTTGCTTTAATAAGCAAAATTGTTTTCTTGGGACTCCATCCAAGAACATTAGCTAAATAACTGTGATCCAGCCCCAGCTGCTCACAGGAAACCCTGTTCAGGCAGAGTGTGGGAGAGGGAGGCTGGGCTTTGATGTGCAGTGTGGGGGCGTCCTGGGGGCACCAAGGCCTTTGTGAGAAGCTCAGGCTCCACCATCTCTGGCTTAGCTTCCCAGTGGCCTCCTTCTTCCCCTCACATGAGTTGGATCTGACTAGGTGCCTCCCCCTTCACCCAAACCCTCCTGTGTCCTCTTGATGCCTGAGGACCATGTACAAGCCTCTTGGCAGGTATTAAGGTCTGGCCTGCGCCTGCCTAACTGCTTCCCAGACTGTACCGCATGGTCTGAGTTCGGCACACTGATCACTCAGCATCCACTGGAGTGTTCGGTGCCCTTTTTCCTCCTCCACGGCTACAGAACCATGTGTTTCCTGTTCTCCTCCTGGATAGCCAGGCCCCTCGTTCTCCAAGCCCATCTCTCATGTCACCTTCCTCCCACCCTGCCTGGTGATGGTTTCCCTGCCACAATGGGAGCTCGTTGAGGGCGGAGCCTGGGTCCTCTAAGGCTGAGTCAAGGACCGAGGCAGGAAGGGTAGTGGTCAGGGCGGCAAGGGCTTCGGAGACAGACACACTGGGTTTAAACCCTGCTCACACTCTCACCAGCTGGGTCACTCTTTAAAGCCTGCAAGATGATGCGCGCAGTGACAGGCATCATCTGGCACCATGTTTCCTCCACGCCTGGTCCCTCCTTCCATCAGAGCGGGTATCCCATCTGCTCAAGACCCATCTTTCCGACCATCTTCCCTGTGAGTCCCCACAACAAGGCTGGGTCCGATTCATCTCTTCCCTCCCAGCTGGCCCCAGTGGGCCACTCAGGAGCTCTGCTGGCTGCAGGGGCTACTCTCAGCCCAGCCCAGCTGCCTGGAGAGGAGGTGAGTCCGTGCCTGTGACCAGAGCTCCCTCTGCACCTCATGATGGGCATCGCCCCCTTCCTCCTCTAAGGCACTAATCACCTTTACTCTGAGCCCCTGCTCATCAGCCCCACCCAGCTTCTGTACCTCTGCTGCCCCTCCTCATCTCCCGAGCTGGCCCCCATTTGGTCCCATCTTCTGTCACATACACTTCCATCCACAGCCTCCTCTGTACCCGTACCCTACCTGACCCCTCCAGCCATTTTCCACCCTGCCCCCGGGAGAGTGCTTTCAGAGCACCCCTCCTCAAAAACCCATCACCACGACTAGAACAAGTCCCGACATCTCTCTTTCTGACCCCCAACCACTTCAGCTTCACCTAGAACTGAACAGTGCCCTGCCCCCGACCCATGGTGCAGCCACTCTGAGCTACTCCCGCCTTCCTGGAAGTACTTCCCTCCTCCTTGCCTGTCCCCATGCTTGTCAACATCATATCTATTGTTTAGGCCCAGAGCAGATGTCATAAAGACTTTTCTGGCTCTCTCCTTCACCCAGGGAGCAGGTCTTGCCCTCCTCTGTGGCCCAGGAGACCCATTTTGCGTCAATACTTGGTGTGCCAGGCTTCCTGTCCATACAGCTGGGCCATGCTTTCTGCACCACAAGGCGTCTCATCCAGGTCCGGAATGGGGTGGGCACTTTGCGAGTGTTTGTTGAAACTGAATTTTACACGGTGTGCGTTTAAGACCCTTCTCTGAATGGGTTTTGGTCTGACTATTAAGCAGGCCATTTGCTATCAGACAAAATGCAGTTTGTGGTCAGGTCAAATTTTTTCCTATGGCCAAATCGTTATGCAAGGGTACCGCTGGAATATAAATCAACACTATCTTGATCTGCTTGGAAACAACCAATGGCATTGGCTCCAAGTTGTTTGATGATGTCCAGATGTGGGCTGCTGAAATGCATTTTCTGTAACTGAGCTGACAGGAGCTCCAAGTCTGACAGGGGTGCTTGGCCTTGAGCAGGTCACCCCTCTGTGTGCCCCTGCTTCTCCTCTGTAGCAGGGAGGGAGCACAGCAGGCTTATCGGCAAGTTCACAGAAAACATGAAACAACCTCCATTTTCCTGAAACAATCTATACTTTGAAATCAAGTATTCTGTACATTCACATGGAGCTCTGAGCCCACTGCAGACTGGGTGTGCTCCTTCGTGGGCTTAAGCAACTGGTGTCACCACCATGTTGAACGGAGGGGACCCAGAGGTGGACATTAGATCCTGCTATATAATACAAGCCAGGAGCCCCCAGATGTTAGGGAGGCTAGGGGGCCAAATCTGAGGCCAAGCAGGCTGCAGAGGACTCGTCCTCTTCTGGTTCAGAACAAATGCAGGCTGCCATCCCACAACCATGTCTTTTCTTTTTTTCCCACTATCCAAATGCACCCTCTTCCTACTTTGGGGGACTTCTTGCTCCCAAATTCAGAAACCATACTGGGGCACCAGCAGGTAGATGCACACCTGCGTGCTAGTACAGGCTTACCAGGGGTACACCCACAACTCTCAGGGAGAGTGGAGATGGATGAAACCAAGGAGCTCCAAGCCCTGAGGAGTTCAGGGCCAGGCCAGGTGGCAGGCTGTGCATGCAGGAGAACCACTCTAAGGGAAATGCCACAATGTGCTAAGGAAATTCATGGGGTCAGCGGGCTTCATTTTTGCACAGAGGGGCTCAAGGAAGGCCTTAGCAAGAAGGCAGTATTGGAGCAGGGCCTTGAGGGTGAGAAGGTCTTAGATTTGCTGAGAGGGCAGGCAAGGAACAGCCGTGGGGACAGTATGAGACAAGGTATGGAAGCAGGTAGGCCTGGATCAACTCGTTTTTGTCTAAAACTTGCGGTGTGAGAAAGGTGGATTGGGAAATCAAATCTGCCTGGCCAGGACAGCAGGCTAAGGAGGGGGAACCTCACGGGCTGAGCAGAGAGGATCTAGTGTTTTGTGCTGGGAGCAGCAGGGCCGAGCTGGGCCGTCAGAAGCCATACTCCTCTAAAGTAGCTCAACCAGCAAGCATCGCAGAGGTGAAGTTCCTCGAGAGACCTGGTGCATTTGGCATCACTCCAAGCCAAGTATGGCTGTTTATTTGGACACCAGGTGCTTTTTTTTTGCGGTACGCGGGCCTCTCACTGTCGTGGCCTCTCCTGTTGTGGAGCACAGGCTCTGGACGCGCAGGCTCAGCGGCCATGGCTCATGGGCCCGGCCGCTCCGTGGCATGTGGGATCTTCCCGGACCGGGACACGAACCTGTGTCCCCTGCATCGGCAGGCGGACTCTCAACCACTGCACCACCAGGGAAGCCCGACACCAGGTACTTTTTATTGCTCCTGGGCTATAAGGTCATGAACATGCTTTTCCTCTGACGTGGCCTTGCCTGCTAACAGATTCCCGCTGGCAGACACATGCACACCTGGCACAAAGGGGCTGCCCCTCACTGCAGCAAACCCTGACCGGTACAACCTGAGAGATGGAGTGGTAATACAGATGGGCTGGTGTGGGGAGAAGAAAGAGAAATGAAGAACTGCTCACATGTTATGACCCTTCAAGGTTTACCCTTCTGAGACATGGGCCCCCAATTTACAGAGTGAAGTGGATATGGAAAGCCAGCCATTGAAACCTTTTACAACATACATAGCGTGAAAATGAACCAGCAGCCCAGGAAAAGCACAGCTAGTCCCAGCACTGAGACCAGAACCCAACTGATGCCAAGTGTCCCCACAGTAGGATCCTACATCAACGTCCCTGTGATGAACACAACATCTCTTGGGCGCAGCCCTCACCAGCCAGGCAGTGCTAAGCTAAAGGAATCATGAAGGGCACATGGGAACATCTGCTAAAAAGACACCCCTCCGCCCCTGCAGGAGTGTGTGGAGCCAGGCTATAGACCTTGAGCATGATTTTTTTCTCCTTATGTTTAAAGTGTCAAAGGAAATGCTCTGTGCAGACTTGATGAGGAGTCAGAACCTGAAACTCACATCCAAGTGTCTGTACTTCCTTATCCTAAGTGGGTTCAAGCAGCATCACCAGGCAGCAGCCCCCAAACCAAGACAGGTGCCGGCATCTCCTGCTCATAGGCTGAGAGGGGCAAAATGACGTGCCCAACCAAGTTTACATAACTGGTCCAATTTACTCTAAGACCTTTACATTAAGGGATGCTGAGCAGGGAGGACAGCTGAAAGAGGGACAAGCTGTGGGCCTTGTTTTTCTAACTGCAGGTGATGGGTCGTCTCCAGGGATTCAGCTCCAGCTCCAAGTCCCTGATGCCCCTTGGCTGAGCTAGGTGACGTCAGGCTGGCCAGGGTGACACTGGGAGGCCAGGACCCGAGCAGCCCAAGCCTCCTTCTGAGGTACCCTGGCTTCCTGGGCTGACTGACCCCACCACCCACCTTGCCCTGACTCACAGCTCTCCCACCCACCTGCCTCTCAACAGAGAGCCCCGATTCCGTGGTCCCTTTTGGGCGGTCTGTCTCCTACCAAGGTGGAAACGTCTTCCCCTCCTTGGATCTCTGAGCCCCCAGCTGAGCCTCTACTGTCCTCTCCACACAAAGCCAGACCCCACTCCACCCCACTCCACCAGGGGGTTCCATTAAGTCCAACTGTGAACCTGAGGCTGAAAATGTTTCTAAGTGTTAATTTTATAGCTATTACCAATCTGAGTTAACTTCTTCTGATTTAGCTTAAATTCTGGAACTACAGTTCTGAAGATCTAATAAGTTAGTTAAGAAGGATTTTAGGGAAAAAAAAAAACTGACTAACTTTAAACTAGGAAATCCAGTAAAAAAATTTTAGATTAGAGGTTGCACAATGATAGTCCACAGACATATTTTGTATGGTCTGCAGAGAGTTTTAAAAACACGTGAATTAATTGCTCAGAGTTAAAAGACAATTTTGCATACAGCTCAGGATTTCTGGTTCCTCTTTAAGAAATAAGTTGGGCAGCAGAGGCTAAACCTCTGAGGATGGGGACTGACTCAGGAGGGTGAAGGTGGGTGCTGAGAGGTGGGGCAGCCCCACCATGCTCGGGAAGCACTGAGGGAGAGTGTTGCTCATGAGAGAAGTGGCGCTGAACATTCCAAGTTCCCAGCACAGACCTGGCTTGGCTGTGAGCCTTGGTGTAATTTACAGACTTGGCAGGAGGGCCATTTCCTCCAGTTTTCTGTTTCTAATTAAAGCTTTTAGGCAAAGGGCTTAGTTGCTGATTTTGGTGCCAGAGTTAGCCCTGGCCTTATTAAGTAGAAATATATAGCCAAGAGGAAATGAAGGAGGAAGGACAAATGATGCCAAAGGGGAAAAAATGGGACTAAGAAACCAGAGCAGCATCTATAGGAATAAAATATCAGGGGGTGCGTTTGGGGGGGGGTGCTGGTGGAAAGAATGGGATGGGAAGCAGGAGCTACAATGACTGCAAGGGGCAAGGAGTATCACAGCTTCAGATTTCTTAGAACTGAAAAGTACTGTAGCAGCAAGAAATCAACCTCCTTGGAAAGAAACAAAGGCTTAAAAGATCCCCAAAACTTCTGGCCCAGTTCGAGCACCAGGGCTACCGCTCACCAGCTGGCTTTGTACTCTCAGGGCCCGGGTGGGTTGGGCACCTCTCTTAGTCTTGATCTTCTCAGCTATTAAATGAGCACAGCAACAACTAGACAGGGGTTGCTATGGGGATGAGATGAATGCATGATGTGAAAGCCCACCATCACCTGAGCGGTGGGATTCGGGCCACTTCTCAGGGGCGAGACCCTCGCTCTGCACCTGGGTGTGGCAGAACTGAGTCTGCTGTTCCCATCACAGCTGCCTCCAGCTGGAGGGAGCCCTCCAGGCACCAAGCTCCACAGTTTGGTCATATGAGATCAATCTGCACAAAACCCATTTGAAGGCACAATCCCACAAATACTTCTCACCTGTTCTGTTGGGGCCCCCTCCCATGGGAGGGTGAGTACCAAAGTCACCACCTGGGGTAAAAGCGGAGCAGTCGGAGGTCCTTTAAACACAGCTGAGCAGGATGCTCACCGGGGGAGAGGTGTGGCCAGCTCAGGGGCTCATCTGTTGCTTAGGCAGGAGCAAATCTCCTTCTCACCCTCACTCACTCTAGGGACTCCAGGGAGCACTCTGGGGGCAGGAGGGCGCGTGGAACGCCAGCGCTAAATAACGTCTGTCTTGATTTTCTGTTGGTCGCACACGGACGAGTTCACTTAGGCTGGGTTCGCACATATGAGTCCTCCATATGCTAGGAGGTCTTCAAATAACTTGTTCACTTATTTTATAATCAGGTGGACTCTGGAGGGTATAATTCTCAGCACACACTGGCTTCTAGTGGAACTGAAATATCTGATCTAAAAATATTCTGCTGAAGTGGATAACAGAGTAGTAGGATTGTTACGAGGAGGTGGCAAGGGTCTGGCCACCTGATCCCCTGAAAAAGACCTCTGCTCCGCACACCCCTCTGCTCCTGCAGTGTCCTTCCAGTCACCTCTCTCCACTTGACACACTCCTACTTGCCCTTCCAGGCCCACTTTCACTATCATCCCCTCTCTTCCTTGATACCTCATCGTCCCCACAGGCTTTCCCACACTCCCTACACCAGAGCACCTATGGAGTTATCCTGTGGACAGAAGTTCACAGCGTGTCTCCCACTCCTCTGTAAGGTTTTTGAGCACAGTCAGGAACCATACTGCCTGGGTTTGCATCCCAGCTCTGCCCCTTGTGACCTCTCCGTGCTTCAGTTTCCTCATCTGGAAGGTGAGGCTGGGAGCAGCACCTCCTCGCAGGGCTGGATGAGTGAATGCACTAAAGGTGTTGACAGCATCCAGCTTTAGCAAGCAGTGAAAACCTGTTAGCTAAAACCACAGTGGGTACCACCTCCTACCCCTAGGATGGCTAGAATCAAGAAGTCGGATTAATAACAAGCGTTGGTGGTTCGGGGAGAAATGGGCAATGTCATACCCTGCTGGTGGGAATGCACGTTACACGTCTCACTTGCCTTCCTCTATCTGCTCTTTTCCATAGCACACGCCATCTTCTAAAATACTATTCGATGTACTCCTTCTAGTTCTTATTTATTGTCTGTCTCCTGCTAAATGGGAGCTCCACCGGGTCACGGTAAATCCTCTCAGATCCAAGTGGTAAAAACAGTGCCAAAGAGAGGGTTAGAGCTGGAGGTAATTCATGCCAGTCTGAGAGGGAAAAGGCAGCTGTGGAGTTGGGAGAAGTCCTCGTGTGACGATGAGAGTCAGGAAATCTGTCAGGCTTGGGAGCGGGGCTGGGAGACAGCCTGAAGGATGTGTAGGGACAGGCTGCCCTCCCCAGTCCCCACACCACACTCCCTTCACTGCCAGCCCCCAAAGGCCGGGAGAACAGAGACAGTGAGACCAAGGACCCGGAGGTGAGGGGACCCTGCCTCAGCTGCGTTTGCCCAATAGGGCTGGATGCGCGAGGACTCCGTGCAGAGGCCTGAAGCCCTTGTCTTATTCCGAGTCCCAGAAGCTCTAAGCAGAGACGCTGTGTCCGATTGCTGCAGATTCATCTGGAGACAAGTCAGACTTTATGTGAGGCTATTTAGAGACTTAAGTTATCCCACTTTGGGGGCATATTTATGCATTTCATTGCAGAAATGTTAGCGTGTCTGATTACGGGTGTTGCCTCGTATATGTCCAACCTTACCTTTCATTATAGAACAGTTTTGAATTCTGACACGTCAGGTCCCAACGGGTGAGATAACAGACTGTGAACGCCTACTAGGGAAGGTTTGATTAAATTACTGTACATCTGTCTGGAAGTCAAAGACAAAACACAGAAAGATCTCTAAGACGTGGAGGCAAGTTAAAAAAATAATTCAACCATGCAACAAAAATTTGCGAAGTACCTAATGAGCTAGGCGCTGCTATTAGAAAAGTGAAAAAATGTAAAAATACTAAATAAAACTCTCTACATGCACTGTGCACACATGTGTATATAAATGTATAGAAAAAGGCCTGCATGCACCCACACGAATCTGGTAATAGTGGGATCTGAGGGGACAGAGATCACACAGGGATGAAGGTGGATTTTGACATTTTATTTGCTACACTTTGGTATTGTGTGTATATATAAATAAAATCTATTTGTATATATGTCTATATATTGCACATTATTTGGTATTGTATATATTTGATATATATATTAAAGTGCTACAGACCGAATTTGTGTCCCTCCCAGATTTCTATGCTGAACCTAACCCTAGTGTGATGGTATGTGGTCTTTGGGAAGTGCTTAAGTCATTAGTGTGGAGCCCTCAGGAACAGGATTAGTGTCCTTATAAGAGATCCCAGAGAGCTCCCTCACCCCTTCTGCCTGCCCTTCTCGCTGTGAGGACACAGCGAGAAGACGGTCATCTATGCACAAGGAAGCAGGTCTTTGCCAGACACCAAATCTGCTGGCTCCTTGATCTTGGACTTCCAGTCTCTAGAACTGTGAGAAATAAATGTCTGTTGTTCACAAGCCACCCAGTCTATAGTATTCTTTACAGCAGCTCAAACAGACTAAGGCAATAAGCAAGAGGTCATGTATTACTCCTGTAATTAGCAGAGAAAAAAAACTAGTACTATAAAAACAAAAGTAAAACAAGGGGAAAAGAAACCATGCATTGAGTCCAACCTACTTGTTTTACAAATGGAGAAGCTGAAGCTCAGGGAGGCCCCATGGGCTCAGGTCCAAATTAGAACCCAGATCCATAGAGTCCCCAGGGTTAGCTCCTGAACCCATGCTGCCCGTAACACAATCCCCCAAATAATACAAGGGATGTAAAGGTGCTTTGTGAACTGGGATGAGCTCTACGACCGTGCCATCTTTTGAGGGGATAGAAATTTTTTTTTTTTTTTTTTTTTTCAAAGTCCTTTTTACCACCAAGGAACCACTCTATTTGTTATCTGTAGTAGCCACAGGAAAGAGGCTTTGAGAGCAGGGGAAGGTCTATAGGTCAAAGGCTGCCCAGAGTCGGAGCAAGATAAATTCTATAACTGGATGGTGGGACCATGACCCTGGGTCACAGGTGACCTTGGGGAGGGAGCCCAGCGTGCGCTAGTGTAGCTGTGTAAAAATTAACATTCTTGGATTTCCAGCGCATACACTATTTTTTGCGGGTTTCTTTTTCTCTGTTTGCTTTTGCATTTCTCTCCTATTTTCTTTCTTTTTCTGAAAGGGGAAAATATGTTGCCACCCATCACACCTAATTTTAAGCTCTAAGCTTTGACTTTGTAATTGCAGTTGATTTCACTCATTATTCATTATTTTTAATGTAATGTATTAAGTTTTTACATCGAAACATTTTTTTCCAACATTCTGAAAACCAGAAGGGGTGAATGAAAGGCAACATTTGAGCTGGGCCCCAAAGGAATGGCTGGCGGAGGAGGCCAGCCCTGGTGGAGAGGACAGCCTGGACAGCATGGAGGTCCAGGTCTGTGCCAAGTTTGGGGACCAGCCCCGGTGGGAGAGAGGACATAGGACGCAGAGGTGTGGACTCTACCTGTCCCTGAACGACTTTCACATGGACGTTAACGTAAGTGCTAGAGACAGGGGAGACCCTCCTAAGGGCAGTAGACATGGAGACTGAGATGAGGGAGAGGATGGGATGGCCATCAGGGGAGAGGCAAGGCAGAGACTGCATCCTGGGGTCTGGCTAGGCCCACTGCAATCTGTGACCAATACTGTGAAACAGGTAGGGCAATTTCACGTTAAAGTCCTGATTTCCCGCTTGAAAAATCGGAAGCTCTGGCCTTCCTGGGCCTGCCAGTCGGTGTGGCCACATTCCCTGAAGTGGACCCAGGCTCTGACTCCCTCTGGTCCCTCACTCACCAGCAACACCCATCTGAGCTGGTGAGGTCTGCCTTTAAGAAATAGTTAGGAAGTGGCTTTTATAGGCTCCTTTCAACTCCAGAGGGAAGACAGTACGGTCGGCAGCCAGCTCTTGCCAGGACTTAGGGAGGTATGGAGGCTGCATGAGGTGGGTGCTGCCAGCTCACCTCATCCCCACCTCTACTG
The DNA here is from genome assembly GCF_003031525.2 of Neophocaena asiaeorientalis asiaeorientalis. Classification (NCBI taxonomy): domain Eukaryota; kingdom Metazoa; phylum Chordata; class Mammalia; order Artiodactyla; family Phocoenidae; genus Neophocaena; species Neophocaena asiaeorientalis. The sequence continues at coordinate 377,301 of NW_020173241.1, read as the reverse complement.
GGTAGGCAGGGAGGGCACACAGCAGGCTCCCCTGGCTACCCCCAGACAGACATGGTGAAAGCCCTGTTACCGGGGGATTAGCACCTAAAGGCGCATGTGAGGGGATGGCTGGGTTAATAATTACCTGGAAAGTTCCTTATACTGCCCAGAAAGTGCAGTGGCCATGGATATTACATCTCTCCAGCACTAACCAAACGAAGGATGCCCTGGCCTGGGTCTCTTTGATCAAATTGGCACATTCTCTCCTATGGAGACACCAGGGACTTCCCGGGAGCAGCACAGTCTTGACCCTGACTCTCCACATGACATGGTCTGACCAACACAGAGATGCCTATTTTGGGGCTTCACACTACACTGGAGTCTTTCTGGAGGAGAACGTGGTTCTGGCACAGTCCCTGTGGGGCTGGGGTTTCTAAGCTAAGAGGCTGAAGCCCAGAGAGATTGGGTTGTCTTCCCAAAGTCACACAGCTGGCAGGGACAGAGCCACGGCATCAGCTGTTTGGGGCCAGAGAGCACCTCCGCTCTTGATCAGAGGCACCTACATTGCCTGGAGGGAAAGTCAGGTTATTAGGGTGGGAAGGAAAAGCTCAAGAAAAAAAAAAAGTCAACTTCCACGTTTTTTGTTTGTTTCCAAATTGGTTCTTTTGGGAATCCAATGCAGGCCTATGAGTTTATGTCATAACAGTGGAATGAGGGTAAAGTTGGGAACCCATCTACTCCATCTTCCTCGTGTGATAGGGACTAACGGGGGCACAGGGTGGGGGAGGATGTGACCCTGAGGAGGTGGAGGCCTCAGGCGGGGCATGGATGCTCCACTGGTGGCCCCAGTCAAGGAGCCTGTGGAGGCCCAGCCGAGCTCAAAAAGTCAGGGTGAGGGGCTTTGCCAGTGTGCCCTGGGCTTTACTGAGTCTCATGGAAACTATCCCCACCCAAGGTACCACTGTGTTCTTAAGCCACAGGGGTGTGGAATGGAAACCAGAGTCCAGACCCAAGGACTCAGGTGGTACTGCAGATGGAGAAGCCCAGCCTGGCTTCTACCACTGGGACCACACTCCTCCCACCCACCTCCTCCTCAGAGCCCCCCCAAACCCCTGCACCCCCTCCCCCGCCACTCCCCGTCTCCTGGGGGCCGGGGAAGTTGTAAAGCTGAATGTCAGTTGTGATTTAGGGCAGCCTTACTTCTCCGCTGGCTGGGAAGTAAGTGGATCCAGCTGGCAACCAGGGCCTGCCAGGGGGAGTGGGGAGGGAAGCGGGAGACGAGGAGATGGAGGTGCACCTGAATGCAGACCTGGGAAGTGATGAGACCAGGCGGCTGGCCTCAGCCTCTGGCCTGGCTCCTAAAAAACTGGCAGGAGCAGGGAAGGTCTCTGTGATCAGGACTGTTGGCCTCCAGTATAGGGTTCTCAGACTCAAGATGCGTCAGCAGGATCACCTGGCACACTTGTTCACACACACAATGCTGCCCCCTCAACCTGACCCCCCACCTCCTAGCTAGGTGTGGATGGAGCCTGATAATTTCCAATTCTAATTTTTGGAACCTTCCCATCCCAGGTGATGCTGCTGCTGCCACTGCTGCCACACTTTGAGAACCACTGCTCTAGGCCTAATGCTCCGCTCAGGCTGGAACCAGCTCGTCCCACGGGGACTGGTTGTACCTCACCCCTATCCCACCTGATCAGAATTTTCCAATCAAGAGCCCAGCCCTAACCCCACCTGTGTCTGTGTCAGGAAACCCAGGACAAAGTCACTCAGAGGGCTTGAGCCTGGCTTGTTCCCCAGTTTCAGCTGTTCCCTTGCCCTGTCTCTGCAGGCCCAGGACTCTGCATGGGCTGGTGGCAACCTTGTCCTCCAGGGACTCTGTCAGCCCTAGAAGACTGTCCTGTTCTTTCTTGGTAGGTGGGCTGGGGATTTCAGAAGTCCCTGCTCAGCTGTGACCTTGGGCCCCAGGACTTTCTGTGGAAACCTGGGCCCCCAGCCCGGAGGCAGGTGAGGGTGGAGGGGGCACATGAACCCACCCCTGACTTCTCGAGGAAGGATCCTGTAGCATCTTCCACACTCCCCGGTTGCTCTTCTGGGTTAGAGCAGAGGTGAGTTTGGACCACTTTCAGGCTGAGGTATGCTGTACGTGTGACTTGGGGGCAACCCTAAAGTTGTTGGCATATTGGAGCCATGAATAAAAGGCCTTGACGAAACAATGTAACTGCTATTTTAGTGTTTTAAAATATAATATGAATACTGATAGTTTAAAATAAAGGAAGTGGGGGAAGGAAAAGTAGAGAAAGAAATGCCAATTTCAGTCCAAAGCTTTATTTGCTAAGTTTTCTTAGAATGAATTTTACCAGGTTATAAATTCTTGTAAATAGAATCTATAATGGAAATACTGAGAGACTTTTGCCTGAAGTGGCATTATTGGCTGCTGCTGTGATGCTACTGTAATGTAATAAATTATTAAATTGTTGCAAAGTGCTGTTTTTTTGCCTTAAATTTTTTTTTTTTAGATGTTGGGGGTAGGAGTTTATTAATTAATTAACTTATTTTTGCTGTGTTGGGTCTTGGTTTCTATGGGAGGGCTTTCTCTAGTTGTGGCAAGCGGGGGCCACTCTTCATCGCGGCGCGCGGGCCTCTCACTATCGCGGCCTCTCTTGTTGCAGACCACAGGCTCCAGACGCACAGGCTCAGTAGCTGTTTGCCTTAAATTTTTATTTCGTACATCTTGAAAACTATAGTATTAAAGATCTTGAGATTGTGCAAATGCTGGAAATGCTTGGCATGAGGTCATCTGTTGTTATTTTTACAAAATTGTAATATAACTATGCAAGCGTGTTTATTAAAAGGACACAAACTAAAAAAAAAAAAAAAAAAAAGAGGCCTTGACAGTAGGAGGCATCAGGACCAACCCCATTTCGCTATCGATGCTCCACCCATCAGCCATGTGATCTTGGACAACTTAATTTCTTTGTACTTCAGTTTTCTCATCGTACAATGGAGATCATTACAGGACCTACCTGATAGGGCTCCCTGAGGTTAAATGAGGTGAGTGGTCACTGTGGCATTACTCACAATAGCCAAGAAGTAGAAATAACCCAAATGTCTCTCAACTGATGAATGGATAGTGGTCTATCCATCCAGCAGAATATTGTTCAGCCATAAAAAGGAATGAGGTGCTGATACAGGCTACACCATGGGTGAACCTCCAAAATATTATGCTAAGTGAAAGAAGACGGACACAAATGGTCATGTATTATATGGATCCATTTATATTAAATGTCCAGAATAGGTAAATCCACAGAGACAGAGGCAGATTAGTGGCTGCCAAGGGCTGGGGGGAGGGGGTGATGGGAAGTGAGAGCTGGATTTCCCTTTAGGGAGATGAAAAGTTCTGGAACTACATAGGGTGATGGCTGTACAACTCTGTGAATGTCCTAAATGCCACTCAATTATACACTTTAAGATGTCGCTGAGGAAGATCTCACCTCTCTGCAGATGCTCCTTATTTCTAAAAGGGAGTGATTTGTAAAGCGAGGCTGATGGGTGAGAAGACCCAGAGGCAGGGTCGGGGGGTGGGTTTAGAAATAACAGTTGTTTTTAGCGATGAGAGGGGTGTCAACCTGGACACATCAAACACACTGAGCTCGTGACTGCAAACCTACTGCATTAACCAACTCAGGTAGCTTCAAATCCAGCCCCCTCACCGCCTCCACCTGGACTGGCTGTTTTCTCATAAAACAGTTTTCACGAGGTGTTGGCTCTTCTGTCTTGACGTGAGACAAAGCCTCAGGAAATCCCGGAGATGTTCGTCTGGGTCGTAAACAAGGCCATAGCTTTTCAAAGACCGATTTCTCCTCCCTTGCTCCCCTGAGCCCTCGGTCGTATGGCGACCACATGGACGGCTCTGGACCCCAGACCAAGGGCCACAGAAACGACCCCTCATCCAGGCACCCTGCAGGGTCCGTCGTGCCGACTCCACACCTTCCCTCGAGGCCAGGGTTTGCAGAGGGGGAACCAAGGCTCTGGGGGAGTGCCAGCCAGCTGGTGGGACGCAGAGCCGTGTGTAGATTTCAGAGCTGGAAGCTTCCGGGGGCTGTGGCCACCAAGACACAGAGTAGGCGCCCATGGTGGGGAGTGTGGCTGGGCCACCTTGTGCCCATGTGAAAGTGGCCCAGACCCATGCACCACTGTGGGAAAGTCCTAGCACAATCTGGGGCTTGGAGTCCCCAAGGAGGGAATTCTCTGTGCCTTGTCCCACAGCAGCAGAAAACTCCTAACAGAAAACCTGGTAAAATCTGTTAGGAGGAAGAGACTGGCTACAGAGACTTGTGTCCTGAGGTGTGTCCAACCTTCCCCGCCAGCCCCAACTGAAGCCAGGCTGACTGAGGCGTCCACCCCATCCCCTGCCAGGGGTTCCAGCCCCAGAGCCTGAGCAGGTTCTGACAGGGGTGGGACCTCTGGGACAGTCTGCGGGTGGCTGGACTTGTGCCCACAGCCTGGCAACAACTGGCTGAGGTGGGGGGTTGTCCCTCGAGACCTTCACAGCAGCAGCTCCTGTTTCACCCACGGCCTTATGGAGTGTGGGTTTCACTTTCCCGGGGGTCGCCCTACCCAGGAATTGAGCCACAGCCTCTCCTGCTCCTGCAGCCCCGTTTTCCAGAGTCTTCTCCTGTTCAGGCAAGGGTGGGAGGTGGTAGGGGACCCCATTGCACTGCTGATGCTTCCCTCCCCTGGGGCATGGGCACCCCAGATCTTGGTGACCTGTGGGGGCAGGAAGTTCAGGGAGGGAAGCAGACCCCCACTATATCAAACATCATCCCTCCACCCATGCCCACACATCTTCGTGTCAATAGGCTGGAAGCAAATGTCCAAAAATGGAAATATTTGTACTATTTCTCCCTCAGTTACTCCTTCCAGGAGTGTGAGCCTAATCTGCCCCAGACTCCTGAGGCTCCAGGAGACTTGCCTGCCTCCGCCCTGAGGGTGGTCCCACAGCCTGGATGGCCACACTCTTCCTGCCCTTCTGAGAGCAGTGTGGGCCCACCCACAGGGTTCCTAAAGGGGGTTACTCTTGAGCTCTTCCTCTGAAGCTTTCCACAGATGGGCCATTTGCTATTTGTGGACTCTACCCAAAGAATCTGCTGCAACTTCTTGGTTCACACCTGTGTTTGCAGAATAAACTAATTTAGGAAACAGTAAACCCAATGTGGCCACTCCCCAGAGTCTGGGGCCAGGCTCACCACACCCCCTTCAAAGGTATGGATGACAAAACCAGGAAGGCGGGGTCAGAGTATCTGCATCAGTTGCCAGGATTTTTAAGAGACATACTCAATCCATTTCAGCCTGGATTGTATATAATATCTTACCAATTTTCCCTACATTCATAATAAAGGTGACATTTCTTGGGAAATGAAACTCCGTGTGCCCTGACCACCTAGTATCAAAGCAAGGCACGCAGAAGATACAAGTTCGTAGCTACGTTAATGGCACCTGGAAAAGTGAAAGCTCGTGTGGCTGGCTACATAATACTGCATTTGTATCTAAGGCAATATATTATTCCAGGAAATTTTAGGAATAAGACCCACCCACAATCCCACCAACCTGGCATAAATATTTCCATTTTTGGATATCTGTTTCCAGCCTGTTGACATGAAGACCTGTGGGCATGGGCGGAGGGATGATGTTTGATAAAGCAGGGGTCTGCTTCCCGCCCTGATATTCCTGTCCCTACAGGTCACTGAGGCCTGGGGCGCCCGTGCCACAGGGGAAGGAAGCATCAGCGGCACAGAGGGGTCCCCCCTACCTCTCATTCCTGTGCCATCAGAAGTCTCTGGGAGGAAACCATGGGCTCCGGGAGCAGCAGGGACTGTGGCTCACTTCCTGGGTAGGGAGAGCCCAGGAGACAGTGAGACCAACGCTCCATATGGCTGTGAGTGAGATGGCCTTGTTCTTGTTTTTTAATTTCTACTTCTGTATGCACTATGGTGTGCTAACCACCAAAAATTTATTTTTAGTTTTTTTTTGAGACAGCCTTCTTTTGCTATAACATTTAATGGCTCCATACTCCACCCTGTAATTTACTTGGCCATTCCCCCTCATCAGACATTTAAGTGGCTTCCATTATTATATTATCAAAATGGGTGCAATAAATGTCCACATGTGACCTTGGTTTTGCCCTTAGACTTCAGGTCTGGTGCCCATCTCTGCTCAGGGCCTCCTGCTGTCAAGGTCTCCGCATCATCCTGATTCCTTCACTTACTGTGGAGGCTTTCCCTCTCCCCCTCTGGAGCTGACATTACCCTAGTCCCTCTTTTCTCTTTCATTTTATCCAGCTTGGTGTTGACAGTCATAACCACCCTGTCCAAGAACCTTCAATGGCTCCCCACAGACAGCCGCCTGCACAAAAGCCACACTCCTTGGTCTGGCGATCAAGCCCCCAACTCCCGGGGCCCAGACTCCCCAGCTCTCATCTCCTTCCACATACTCTTCAAATTTCAAGCTCTGGTCAAACCAAACCACTCACATCTCCATAGACACTGTGCTCATCCAAGCCTCCATGCATTTGCACACACAGATTCCTCTACCTCAAATACCCCCAACAAAACCTGCCCACCCACCTTCCTACTTCTCTCCTCAAATCTCAGCTCCAGCGTCAGCCCTGCTCTGCCTCATGTCCACGACCTCCCTGGGTGGGATCAGGAATCGTCTGCAGTGTCTCAGTGCCCTGTGCACACAGTCCTTTCATGCAGCTCCTCATAGGGACTGTATTTTGGGGTTTACTCATCAGCCTACCCTCCTGGACCAAGAACTCCCAGAAGCCCATCCCTGTTCTTTTATCCTCAACACAAATACAAAGATCAGGCCTAATATCACACTCAGTAAACACATGGTGAATGACTGAATGGAGGAGTGAGTCTGAGTTCTCCCCACTATGTGGGACCGTCCCATCTCCGTGGCATTCCAGCCGAGTGTCCCGCCCCTCTCTCTCCCTGCTTTCACACCCAGGGAAGGAAGCAGGTCTGTGGAGGCCATCAGAAGCCTTGAAGAAACAGAAAAATAGAAAACAATGGGACGTAAGCAATCTGCCTTTGAGGCCTTCTCCCAGGATTTCAGAGCTAGAACAGCACTGACAAAAATTGCCATGATTAAGAACAGAAAACATTAAATGGAAGCAGAATAACGCAGCAAGCCTCCCTGTGGCCTCGCCTCACCCACACCTTTATTCTGCGCACTCCCACCAAACCCACTCTGTGTGGTACAACACTTCTGTGAGGCTGCTTGTGAGGATTACAGCTGGATATTCAGTTCCCTGTCTTGGAGTGTCACATGTTCCCTGGCTTGAAACATACCTTACAGACAGTTATTCAGAGACTCCTAAAATGTGAGCCTCCTGCCAACAAGTAGGTCCAATTAAAATGCAAGAAGTGTTTTTAGTGCTGTTCTGATAATCCCATGAGAGGTTCAGTTCTCCACCCCACTTAAGAATTTAGAGGCTGGGGTGGCAATGGGACGTATCGCTTTTAATCCTATGTTTTCCCTTTTCTTGAAAGGTGAAGAAAGGCAAGATGTGCCCTGTTGGAAGCAGGTGTCCCCTGGAGCCTTCAGGGGAACAGCTCAGGATACATGACCTGCACTTACGGAACATAAACACACACACTGGCAGTAAGAAGCCTTCAACTGCTCTTTCCAAGTCCTCAGAAGATCCCAGGGGACTGTGGCCACTGACAGCTGCAAGAGGAGGGAGGCTCTGGGATTTAGCATCAGCAGAGTCTGGGGACGGTTTCTGCCTTCTTGCTTGCCTTTCCCACCCTCTGTGGTTGATTCTTTCTGGGTCCTTCTCAGACACTGAGGTAGCTACTGAGATGGACCCTCTGACTTAGCCAGTGACCAGCACCCAGTGGTGTTCCTGCCTCCAGCATGGACCAGCCATCCATCCCCATCACTGGCATCTGATCTTGTCACTCCCTTGCATGGAAATCTGCACTGGCTCCCTACTGCCTAAGCTGTATGTACTTCCTTTGAAGCACAAAGGCTACCAGATGGTTTAAGGGAAGCCCTGAGTAATCACCCAGAAAGGGTGTTTACTTCAAGACTTCTCAGGGCCTTTAGTATGCTAACATTCCTTGCAACACTCCAAGGTGGAGATTTGGGGGCAGGGGGGGGTGGGGGTGTTGTATGTGAGATTTCCCAAACTTGTGTGACAGTGGAACTCTTTGTCCCAGCAGCATACCATGAGTCAGGTGTTCCAGAGACACTGATTTGGGAATCACTAACTAAAGGCTAAAATTCACATTCTTTACCAAGGCAACTGAAGCCTGCATAACCTGGCCTCATCTTATTTTCCCCACAATCCCACTGCCTCAGTACCTGCTTTATGGTTCTGTTGCCTGGAAGCTCCACTAGGCTCCCTCCCTCCTCCCTCCTATCCATCCTCCCAACATAGCTCCCTGGGCACCTCCTCCAGGAAGCCCTTTCCCACTCCCCTTCTGCACCAGGATTTTGCTGCACTCTCTCCAGTGTGACAGTTACACAGAGTTAGACCTTGCTGCGACATTTGCTTTTAGGCACGTCGACTCTTTGGTTTGCATTTAAAGAGCAAGCTGTATGACAACTTTAGCCCTCACTCAGGTGGTCAGAGGTTCACATGGGCTCCCAGGAGCTGATGCCCACTGTGGGGACTGCAGATTCTCATCCCTCCCCACGGAGGAGACCTGCTGGCAGGGCTTAAATTACTTGTCTCTATTTTTTGCTATTCCATCTGGACTTTTTTTTGGCCTAGTTATATCTAAGTTTGCATAAGTGTGAATATAACAATATTCTGGGGTGTGGGGAGTGGGCAAAATGGGTAAAAGGGCTCAAAAGGTACAAACTTCTAGTTATAAGATAAATAAATCCTAGGGATGTAACGTACATGTAATATGCATGGTGACTATAGTTAACAATACTGTATTGGATATTTGAAAGTTGCTAACAGAATAGATCTTAAAAGTCCTCATCAATACACAAAAAAACTTGTTTTGGAACTATGTGTGGTGATGAATATTAACTAAACTTATTGTAGTAATCATTTCACAGTATATAACATATCAAATCATTATGCTGTACATCTAAAACTAATACAATGTTATATGTCATTTATATCTCAATTAGAAAATTCATTAAGAAAACTAAATAAAATATAGTAAAATAAAAGAGCTGACCAAGTGAAAAAGCAAACAAACAAAAAACATATTCCTTCCTGTGTGGAAGTGCCTTTCCCCTCTTATCTGAGGGGTCCTCGCAAGGTGTCTTATTCATCATTTAGGGGCAGGTGAGTAACGTGGAGCTGCCACAACATGTGGCTTCCCTGTGAGGCCATGGGGAGCCCAAGGTGGGTGTGAATAAATAAAGGCTGACCACACCCTCAAGGATGGGAACAGGCACACACAGGTAGCGTGGGAAGGGACAGCCACATTTGGCCCTCCTGACGCTTTCTGAAGCAGAGCTGGCAGCCTGGGCCAGGACACTGGTAAGCTCTCTATCGGGGTTAATCGCAGACTCCCAGACATTCTGACCCCAAGCCCTTGTTCTATGACTAGGGTGACTGTATAGTTTATCATCCAAACCAAGATATTTTAAGAGAGAAAGAGGCTGATTAATAATTATTTAGGGGACTTCCCTGGTGGCGCAGTGGTTAAGAATCCGCCTGCCAATGCAGGGGATATGGGTTCGAGCCCTGGTCTGGGAAGATCCCACATGCCGCAGAGCAACTAAGCCCATGCGCCACAACTACTGAGCCTGCGCTCTAGAGTCTGTGAGCCACAACTACTGAGGCCGCATGCCATAACTATTGAAGCCTGTGCGCCTAGAGCCCATGCTCCGCAACAAGAGAAGCCACCGCAATGAGAAGCCCGTGCACCACAACAAAGAGTAGCCCCCACTCGCCACAACTAGAGAAAGCCCGCACACAGCAACGAAGATCCAACACAGCCAAAAATTAAAAACTTAAAAAAAATAATTATTTGGGAAGAATAGGCATACATCGGGACTGTCCCAATATAGTGGGACGCATGGTCATTTTAGCTATGACCAGCTTGAGGAGGGTGGCGAGGAGCAGTGAGGCACCTGCTCTGCAGCAGGCCACCTGTTTGTGCTCTCCAGGCATAGTGCAGCATCCCCCTGCCACAAGTGTGTCCTTCCTAGGCACAAAGGTGTAGCCATGTCAGGGAAGAGATGACAGCATCCATTCTAACCAACTCCCCTCCCAAGGGTCTTCCAGCCCAGACCCCACTCTGCCCCCCACCCCAAAGTGCACAAAGCCCCACAAAGGGCTTTGTGGGGGCAGAGACAGCTCAACAGAGGGTCCTGTAAGGACTCCCAATGCTATGTGCGCCCCAGGCTACCCGTGGGCCATGTCATTGTGGCTGCTGTCCTACACTCAGTAAGCCTCTTAAAACCTGTTTGTTCCGACAAGAGTGCCAAGACAGTTGAATGGGGAAAAATCTTTTTTTCAAAAAATGAGTCTGGGACAACCAGATATCCAAGTGCAAAAGAGACACCCATCTCACACCATAGGCAAAAGAGTAACTGAAAATGGATCAAAGACCTAAATATAAGAGCTAAAACTATAAAAATCTTATTAGGAAACATAGGTGTAACTTTTTGTGACCTTGGATTAGGCAATGTCTCTTAGATACGATCCTAAAGCATAAGAAACCAAAAAAAAAGGATAAATTGGATTTCATCAAAACTGAAGAAAATTTTTGTGCCTTAAGATACCATCAAGAGAGTGAAAAGGCAACCCACCAACTTATATCCAGAATATATAAAGAACTCTTACAACTCAATAAATACAAATAGCTTACAACACAAATAGCTCAATTAAAAAATGGGCAAAGGACTTGAATAGTCATTTCTCAAAGAAGATAAACAAATGGCTGATAAGGACAATAAAAGATGTTCAGCATCATCAGCCATCAGGGAAATGCAAATCAAAGGACACAATGAAGTACCACTTCAAAACCACTAGGATGGCTAGAATCAAAGAGACAGATAACAAACGTTGGCAAGATGTGGAGAAATTGGAGCCCTCAGATACTGCCTGTGGGAATGTAAAATGGTGCAGCAGCTTCTCAGAACAGTCTGGCAGTTCCTCAAATGGTTAAACATAGACTGCTACATGATCCAGCAATTCCACTCCTAGGTATTTACCCAAGAGAAATGAAACATATGTCCACACAAAAACTTGTACACAAAAAGCAACATTGCTCATATTAGCCAAAAAGTAGGAATAACCCAAGTGTCCATCAACTGATGAATGGATAAATAAAAGGTGGTCTATCCATGCAATGGAATATTATTTGGAAATAAAAAGGAATGAAGTACTGATAACATGCTACAACTTGGATGAACCTTGAAAATACACTAAGTGAAAGAAGCCAGTCACAAAGACTACAAATTATATGATTCCATTCACATGAAAGTCTAGAGCAGGGAGATCTATAGTGATCAGTGGTTGCCTAGGGCTAAGGGGTTTCTGGGAAAATGGGTGTGGGCTCTCTTTTCAGATTGACGAGCTGTTCTAAAATTTATTGTGGTGATGGATGCACAACTCTGTGAATATCCTAAAAACAACTGAAGTGTACACTTTCAATGGGTGAACTGTATAGTAAGTAAATTAAATCTCTATAAGGCTGTTACACAACAAAACCTGTCTGAAAGGCTGGGCCAGCATGGAGGTGGCATCGTGCTCTGCCCCTCAGGAGTCTCAACGCACATTCATCTCCTATCTTTCCAACAACGCACCTATTGCATTTCCCTCCTTCTTCTAAAACATTAAAGAAACTGTATCTATGGGACACATCTTACAACAAACAAACAAACCCCAAACAGGATTGCTCATGGGCACAGGCCACCAATGATTGTCAGAACATGAGCAATTTTTAACACAGGCAGAAGCACAAAGGAACGGAAACTACAAGTTCTCTGCCTTCTACTGTGCTACATGAGTGTAGGATGACGAAGCATGGGTTAGACAGCATAGCTGATGCTTGTATAGTCAACAGCAGTCCCAGCTGGTCTTCCCAAAATAAGTAGGGAGAAGCCAACTCATCCCACTCAGGACTTCAGTCCCTGATCCCGGTGCATTTAACAAGCAGATCACCTGCCTCTCCAACTGATAACAACTATCAATCAAGACTCTCTTCCTTCTCTTCAACCACTGTCCCAGGGTGCTGAGGAGTAGGGAGGACCCACCGCCCTGGCCACCATGGCCGGTGAGGAAGGAGGGACAGGAGACAACCCCTTTGTTCCAAGGCAGCAGGCGCATGGTGTGGCCACAGATCACTTACACTTGGAGTGAAAGACCTTGGAGGGTAGAAGCGGGGGCTCCAAGGGAGGAACAGAGAGGGGACAGGACCTGCCTAAAGGACAAGGATATCCCCAGGGCTGGGACAGGCAGGGAGGTGGCTCAAGGTTCTGACACCCGCAGAGCCCATGACCATTACCTGCTCATGTCCATCTGACCTGCAAGGCTTGGAGATTCCTGGGGTCAGGCCCTGTGCAGGGTTCACCCCATGCCCTGTGCTTAGCCCAGGGCTGGCACAGAATGGGCTCCTGGCACATGTTGCTAAGTCAATTACTCATAGCAAATCTGCACTCTGCTGCATGTTGCTCCCCCTGGGAAGGCCAAGGCAGGCCTCTACCCACCCTCTCCCAGCTCACTTCCCAAAGATCTCCAGCTAATAAAACTGTATTTGCAAGACTGGTTATTATTATGCTCCAAGAAATTAATTCATTTCCAAAGCCTTGGTGTTCTGTCCTAAATGCGGTGTCCCGGTTGTTCAAAGGACCATGTGGCCTGAAGTTTCACATTTTTGGAAAACAGGAACTGAGCCTGAACTAGCAATTCTCGCTCACAGGTCAGCTCTTGCTTTCTGTGCCCATCTTGACAAGGAGAGGGGAGTGTAGGCAGCCTTACCCTCTCAGGCTACAACCTGGAGAGATGAAGTGACTCCCTGAATTACAAGCTGCCCAGCAGCAGTGCTGGAATTTCAAGCCCCTGGCTGTCAGGCAAGGGCTGAGGGAGTCAGCAGGGCTGAAGCCCGCTAGGCTGTGCTGGGCTCTCAGCTCCACCCACCCAGGCTGTGGTGCCCCCATGAGGCTCTCTCCCCACAGGCACTCTGAGCTCCGATCCAGCGTGGTTTGGCATGGACTTCAAAGGAGCAGGACAGCTGAGCATCTGGGGCTTCCCTGGGGTCCACTGAGCGAATGCCAAAGATGCAGGCTGTAGGGCCACCTGTCGCACAGGTGGAGGCTTTCTGGGACCAGCCCATCCTGCCCAGCGGCAGCTGTGCCCATAGGCTCCATGAAGGGGTGAGCTTCTGCAGCACATGGCCAGGCTGGCAGGACCATCGAGGGGCCCAGGACCGAGTTCAAGACCCAGTCTGGCAATTCACAGAACATGACTCTAGGCAGGTCAATGACTATCTCTGAACCTCAGTTTCCATGTGAAGATGGAGGCAGAAACCAGAGGGATTTCATTACAAGCCAAGGAATGTCAAGGATTGCTAGTAACTACTAGAAGCTAGGAAGAGGCCAAGAAGGATTCTTCCCAGGAGCCTTCGGAGATAGCATGGCCCTGCCGATAGCTTGATTTCAGACTTCCAACCTCAAGAGAAAACACATTTTTTTTTGTTTTAAGCCACTAAGTTTGTGGTACTTTGTTGTGGAAGTCCTGAGAAACTAATACCTACAGCAACAAGACTTTGCAGATGCAATTAAATTAAATACCTTGACATGGGGATTATATGCTGGATTACCCAGGTGGACCCAATGTAATCACAAGGGTCCTTATGAGAGGGAAGCAGGAGGTCAGAGAGGAGAATGCGATGTGAGGACAGAACAGAGACTGGAGTGATGCAGCCACAGGCCAAGGAATGCAGGCAGCTTCTAGAATGATTTCTCCTTTAGAGCCTCCAGACCAGCCCTGCAGACACCTTGATTTTAACCTCTCAAGACCTATTTTGGACCTCTGACCCTCTAGAACTGTAAGAGAATAAATTTGTGTTGTTTTAAGCCACCAAGTTTATGGCAATTTATTTCAGCAGCCCCAGGAAACAAACATAATTAAATTAAGTCAGTTGACAGTGCTGGTGTACGCTGGAGGCAACCAACTCCACCCTGATGGGTCTATACCAGGCTAGGTTGCTTCAACTCCTGGGGTGGTTTGTTAAGAAGTGCAGACTCCTAGATTGTATTATAAAGCTACAGTCATCAAAACAGCATGGTATTGGCATAAAAACAGACACATAGACCAACGGAACAGAATAGAGAGCCCAGAAATAAACCAACTCCCTTATGGTTAATTAATCATGACAAAAGAGGCAAGAATATACAATCTTCAATATGTGGTGCTGGGTAAACTGGACAGCTATATGTAAAAGAGTGAAGTTAGAACATTTTCTCATAACGTATACAAAAATAAACTCAAAATGGATTAAAGACATAAATGTAAGAATAGAAACTATAAAACTCCTAGAAGAGAACATAGGCAGAACATTCTGTGACATAAACTGCAGCAATATTTTTTGTGGATCTGTCTCCAAAGGCAAAGGAAACAAAAGCAAAATAAACAAATGGAATCTAATTAAACTTACAAGCTTTTGCAAGGCAAAGGAAACCATCGACCAAGTGAAAAGACAACCTGCTGAATGGGAGAAAATATTTGCAAATGATATGACCAATTAAGGGGTTAATATCCAAAATATATAAATAGCTCATACAACTCAATATAAAAGAAACTGATTAAAAAATGGGTAGAAGACCTGAAAAAACATTTTTCCAAAGAAGACATACAGATGGCCAACAGGTACATGAAAAGATGCTCAACATTGCTAATCATCAAAGAAATGCAAATAAAAACCACAATGAGATATCATCTCACACCTGTTGGAATGGCTATCATCCAAAAGACTGCAAATAATAAATGTTGGAGAGGATGTAGAGAAAAGGGAACCCTTGTGAACTGTTGGGGGGAATGTAAATTGGCACAGCCACTGTGGAAAAGTGTGGAGGTTCCTTAAAAACTAAAAATAGAACTACCGTATGATCCAGCAATTCCACTTCTGGGTATACATCAGAAAAAAATAAAAACACTAACTAATTCAAAAAGATACATGCACCCCAATGTTCACAGCAGCATTATTTACAATAGTCAAGATATGGAAGCGATGTAAGTATCCAACAGATGAATGGATAAAGAAGACGTGGTATATGAAATACTACTCAGCTATAAAAAAGAATGAAATTTTGCCATCTGCTATTTGTAACAACATGGATGAACCTGCTATTTATTACGCTAGTGAAATAAGTCAGACAGAGAAAGACAAATACTGTATGTTATCACTTATATGTAGAATCTAAAAAATAAAACAACTAGTGAATATAACAATAAAGAAATGGATTCACAGATATAGAAAGCAAACTAGTGGTTACCAGTAGGGAGAGGGAAGGGGGGAGGGGCAAGATAGGGGTGAATGATAAAAGGTACAAAATACATAAGCTACAGCACAGGGAATACAGCCAATATTTTATAACAGCTATAAATGGAGTGTAATCTTTAAAAATTGTTAATCACTATGTGTACACCTGAAATTTATATAATATTGTAAATCAACTATACCTCATTTGAAAAAGAGAAAAAGACAAGGGAGAAGAACTACAATCCTGCAGCCTGTGGAACAAAAACCACATTTACAGAAAGACAGACAAGATGAAAAGGCAGAGAGTTATGCACCAGATGAAAGAACAAGATAAAACCCCAGGAAAACAACTAAATGAAGTGGAGATAGGCAACCTTCCAGAAAATGGATTCAGAATAATGATAGTGAAGATGATCCAGGACCTCGTAAAAAGAATGGAGGCAAAGATTGAGAAGATGCAAGAAATGTTTAACAAGGACTTAGGAGAATTAAAGAACAAACAAACAGAGATGAACAATACAATAACTGAAATGAAAAATACAGTAGAAGGAATCACTGAGGCAGAAGAACAGATAAGTGACCTGGAAGACAGAATGGTGGAATTCACTGCTGTGGAACAGAATAAAGAAAAAAGAATGAAAAGAAATGAAGATAGCCTAAGAGACCTCTGGGACAACATTAAATGCAACAACATTCGCATTATAGGGGTCCCAGAAGGAGAAGAGAGAGAGAAAGGACCAGAGAAAATACTTGAAGAGATTATGAGATTATAGTCGAAAACATCCCTAACATGGGAAAGGAAATAGCCACCCAAGTCCAGGAAGTGTAGAGAGTCCCATACAGGATAAACCCAAGGAGAAACACGCTGAGACACATAGTAATCAAATTGGCAAAAATTAAAGACAAAGAAAAATTATTGAAGGCGGCAAGGGAAAACTGACAAATAACATACAAGGGAACTCCCATAGGGTTAACAGGTGATTTTTGAGCAGAAACTCTACAACCCAGAAGGGAGTGGCATGACATATTTAAAGTGCTGAAAAGGAAGAACCTACAACCAAGATTACTCTACCTGGGAAGGATCTTATTCAGATTCGATGGAGAAATCAAAAGCTTTACAGACAAGCAAAAGCTAAGACAATTCAGCACCACCAAACCAGCTCTACAACAAATGCTAAAGGAACTTCTCTAGGTGGGAAACACAAGAGAAGAAAAGGACCTACAAAGACAAACTCAAAACAATTAAGGAAATGGTCATAGGAATATACATACTGATAATTATCTTAAATGTGAATGGATTAAAGGCTCCAACCAAAAGACACAGGCTTGCTGAATGGATACAAAAACAAGACCCATATATATGCTGTCTACAAGAGACCCACTTCAGACCTAGGGACACATACAGACTGAAAGTGAGGGGATGGAAAAAGGTATTCCATGAAAATGGAAATCAAAAGAAAGCTCGAGTAGCAATACTTGTATCAGATAAAATAGACTTTAAAATGAAGAATGATACAAGAGACAAGAAAGGACACTACATAATGATCAAAGGATCAATCCAAGAAGAAGATATAACAGTTATATGCATATATGCACCCAACATAGGAGCACCTCAGTACATAAGGCAACTGCTAACAGCTATAGAAGAGGAAATTGACAGTAGCAGAATAATACTGGGGGACTTTAACACCTCACTTGATCATCCAAACAGAAAATTAATAAGGAAACACAAGCTTAAATGACACAGTAGACTAGATAGATTTAATTGATATTTATAGGACACTCCATCCTAAAACAGCAGATTACACTTCCTTCTCAAGTGCGCAGGGAACATTCTCTAGGAAAGATCACATCTTAGGTCACAAATCAAGCCTCAGTAAATATGAGAAAATTGAAATCATATCAAGCATCTTTTCTGATCATAATGCTATTAGATTAGAAATGAATTACAGGGAAAAAACGTAAAAAACACAAACACACGGAGGGTAAACAATATGTTACTAAATAGCCCAGAGACCACTGAAGAAATCAAAGAGGAAATAAAAAAATACCTAGAGACAAATGACAATGAAAACACGATGATCCAAAACCTATGGGATGCAGCAAAAGCAGTTCTAAGAGGGAAGTTTATAGCAATACAATCCTACCTCAAGAAACAACAATATCTCAAATAAACCACCTAACTTTACACTAATGCAATCCCTATCAAATTACCAATGGCATTGTTTTACAGAACTAGAACAAGAAAATCTTAAAATTTGTTTGGAGACACAAAAGACCTTGAATAGCCAAAGCAGTCTTGAGGGAAAAAAACGGAGCTGGAGGAAGCAGACTCCCTGACTTCAGGCTATATTACAAAGCTACAGTAATCAAGACAGTATGGTACTTGCACAAAACCAGAAATATAGATCATTGGAATGGGATATAAAGCCCAGAGATAAACCCACACACCTATGGTCAACTATTCTATGACAAAGGAGGCAAGGAAATACAATGGAGAAAAGACAGTCTCTTCAGTAAGTGGTGCTGGGAAAACTGGACAGCTACATGTAAAAGAATGAAATTAGAACACTCCCTAACACCATACACAAAAATAAACTCAAAATGGATTAGAGACCTAAATGTAAGACCAGACACTATAAAACTCTTAGAGGAAAACATAGGAAGAACACTCTTTGACATAAATCACAGCAAGATCTTTTTAGATCCACCTCCTAGAGAAATGGAAATAAAAAGAAAAATGAACAAATGGGACCTAATGAAACTTAAAAGTTTTTGCAAAGCAAAGGAAACTACAAACAATACGAAAAGACAACTCTCAGAATGGGAGAAGATATTTGAAAACAAATCAATGGACAGAGGTTTAATCTCCAAAATATATAAACAGCTCATGCAGCTCAATATTAAAAAAACAAACAACCCAATCCAAAAATGGGCAGAAGACCTAAATAGACATTTCTCCAAAGAAGACATACAGATGGCCAAGAAGCACATGAAAAGCTGCTCAACATCACTAATTATTAGAGAAATGCAAATCAAAACTACAATGAGGTATCACCTCACACCAGTTAGAATGGGCATCATCAGAAAATCTAGAAACAATAAATGCTGGAGACGGTGTGGAGAAAAGGGAACCCTCTTGCACTTTTTGTGGGAATGTAAATTGATACAGCCACTATGGAGAACAGTATGGAG
The DNA here is from genome assembly GCF_003031525.2 of Neophocaena asiaeorientalis asiaeorientalis. Classification (NCBI taxonomy): domain Eukaryota; kingdom Metazoa; phylum Chordata; class Mammalia; order Artiodactyla; family Phocoenidae; genus Neophocaena; species Neophocaena asiaeorientalis. The sequence goes on along the minus strand of NW_020173241.1, from coordinate 358,657 downwards.
GTTCCTTAAAAAACTAAAAAGAAAATTACCATATGACCCCGCAATCCCACTACTGGGCACGTACCGAGAGAAAACCATAGTTCAAAAAGACACATGCACCCCAATGTTCATTGCAATACTATTTACAATAGCCAGGTCATGGAAGCAACCTAAATGCCCATTGACAGATGAATGGATAAAGAAGATGTGGTACATATATACAATGGAATATCACTCAGCCATAGAAAGGAACGATATTGGGTCATTTGTAGAGACGTGGATGGATCTAGAGACTGTCATACAGAGTGAAGTAAGTCAGAAAGAGAAAAACAAATATCGTATATTAACGCATATATGTGGAACCTAGAAAAATGGTACAGATAAACCGGTTTGCAGGGCAGAAATGGAGACACAGATGCAGAGAACAAACGTATGGACACCAAGGGGGGAAAGTGGCGGGGGGAGGTGGTGTGATGAAGTGGGAGATTGGGATTGACATATATACACTAA
>NW_020173241.1:317215-353493 GCF_003031525.2 Neophocaena asiaeorientalis asiaeorientalis | reverse complement strand
ATACACAAAAATAAACTCAAAATGGATTAGAGACCTAAATGTAAGACCAGACACTATAAAACTCTTAGAGGAAAACATAGGAAGAACACTCTTTGACATAAATCACAGCAAGATCTTTTTAGATCCACCTCCTAGAGAAATGGAAATAAAAAGAAAAATGAACAAATGGGACCTAATGAAACTTAAAAGTTTTTGCAAAGCAAAGGAAACTACAAACAATACGAAAAGACAACTCTCAGAATGGGAGAAGATATTTGAAAACAAATCAATGGACAGAGGTTTAATCTCCAAAATATATAAACAGCTCATGCAGCTCAATATTAAAAAAACAAACAACCCAATCCAAAAATGGGCAGAAGACCTAAATAGACATTTCTCCAAAGAAGACATACAGATGGCCAAGAAGCGCATGAAAAGCTGCTCAACATCACTAATAGTTAAAGAAATGCAAATCAAAACTACAATGAGGTATCACCTCACACCAGTTAGAATGGGCATCATCAGAAAATCTAGAAACAATAAATGCTGGAGACGGTGTGGAGAAAAGGGAACCCTCTTGCACTTTTGGTGGGAATGTAAATTGATACAGCCACTATGGAGAACAGTATGGAGGTTCCTTAAAAAACTAAAAAGAAAATTACCATATGACCCCGCAATCCCACTACTGGGCACGTACCGAGAGAAAACCATAGTTCAAAAAGACACATGCACCCCAATGTTCATTGCAATACTATTTACAATAGCCAGGTCATGGAAGCAACCTAAATGCCCATTGACAGATGAATGGATAAAGAAGATGTGGTACATATATACAATGGAATATCACTCAGCCATAGAAAGGAACGATATTGGGTCATTTGTAGAGACGTGGATGGATCTAGAGACTGTCATACAGAGTGAAGTAAGTCAGAAAGAGAAAAACAAATATCGTATATTAACGCATATATGTGGAACCTAGAAAAATGGTACAGATAAACCGGTTTGCAGGGCAGAAATGGAGACACAGATGCAGAGAACAAACGTATGGACACCAAGGGGGGAAAGTGGCGGGGGGAGGTGGTGTGATGAAGTGGGAGATTGGGATTGACATATATACACTAATATGTATAAAATGGATAAATAAATAAATGAAAAAGAAAAAAAGAAATGCAGACTCCTGATCCCCACCCCAGTCCGACTGGAGGACAATCTTCTGGAATGCTGTCCAGGAACCTGTGTTTTACCAGCTTCTGGTGACTCTGATGTTCACATAGGTGTGGACACCCTGGGCTGGAGACCACAACACCCCATGGAGGCAGAGGGGACCCACTGAGCCTCATTGCTCTGGCCGCTGGGAGCTTGGGAAAAAGTTTTAGGCTCAAGTGCTAAAGCTTTCCCTGGACTAAAATGTGAATATTTTTACTTCTCCCTGTTTTCATTTTAATTAAATAAACATTCTGCATTTGGCCTTGGGGATAAACAAAGAGTCCGGTGAAGGAGGAAGATATCCCTCAAGGGCAGCAGTGGCATGGTGGCAACCAGGCCTGTGGGGCCTCAGGAAGGAGGAATCAGCCCTGCCAGGGTGGACAGGGAGGACTTCATGGGGGAAGAGACCCTTGGTGAGGGTATCTGGAAGGAGGAGAAGTCAAGGGGGAGGGTGTTCCAGGAGAGGGGAAGTTGTGAACTAAGCTGCTGAGATGTGAACCAGCATAGGCCCAGTGGGGAAACAGTCAGAAATAGGACTGGCCAGGTTGGGCAGCTCGTGGAGGCGCTGTGGACTGTGCAAAGAGCTTAGACTTTGTCTTGGGGCCTTACTGAAGGGGTCCTGAAGGACTGAGATTGGGCAGGGGTGTAAGGAGCTAAGGTTGCAATGGATCAGATTTATGTTTCAGGAGAAAGAAACATTCTCAGGCACTGTGCAGGGGGTTCTCACATGACAATCCAATATCTGAGGCTTCACGGAGAGAAACGAAAGTATCACAACACACAAAGAGTGAGAACTATATCAATCCTTTATAACCCAGCCCCTGTCAGGTGCACCTGCCTGGTAGCACGAGCGCCTTGGCCCACTTATCCTGTCCCTGTCTTTGTTAGGCTGTGTCTGCATGACACCTGTTTGTTGTAAATGCACCTGCTGTTTGAAGTAGTTATTTGTGACTATAAATAATACGACGCAAATCCACTGCAAGAGGAATTGCAAACCTTGTCAAAAGATGCAGACTTTGTGAAGAGGAGAGGGATTTATCTTCCTTGAGTATTTACAAGAGCTATTTAGTAAGAGATGCTGTAAAGCAACAGAAATTGAAATTAGTAAAGGCAAATATTTCATAGAAAAATCATACAATGTTTAAGAAGAAAAGAGAAGTACTATTTGTTTATCATTTACTATGTACTGATTTCTAATAAATAAAATCTCATTTATTTCTGTATGTTAGTTATCATCACCTCATTTTATAGAAGAGACTTGGAAAAATCCAGGCTATTATGCTAATAAATGTTGGACCTGAGATAAGAATCAAAAAAAAAAGAAAAAAAGATGTAGACTTTCATGAAGTGATGAGAGTGATGTTGGAGGACTGCTGGGATTATATGTCCGCAGATGGGGCTGGTTCTGGCCAAGTCAGCCCGGTAATGACTGAAGCAGAGAAACAAGCCAAGGATAAGGACAAGATGGCCACTTCAAAAGAGGGGAATTTGGGTAAAAAGAAGATCAAGAAAGACTTATGGGAAAACTGATTATGGCAGCCCTTGAAGACTGGTGCGCGAATGATTCTCTTTATTAACATGCTGTGACATTCAAATGTGAAAAAAACTTATGGTGCTTTCACATATCTTTACTGGTAAAATCCAACCAAAAAAGAAAAAGAAAAATTCTTTTTTTATTAAAAAATTCTCCCAAAGTTGAAATTATAACTTCAACATAGTTAAATATGATATAATATTTTTTAAATGAGTTTATTTTTGGTTTCTGTTTTCAAGATTTAGTTCCAATGAAACCTTTTTTTCACTCTACTACGGAAATTAAAAGGCCTTTTTCTGGGCCACAGTATCTTTACATAATAGCACCTCCTGAGCGTGCCTTTTTCTGCAGATCTGTCTCTCTTTAGACCATGCTCTCTGAGCAGGTAGTAACCTTTTCATCTTTATTCCTGGGCCCCAGGCAGCCTGGCATACAGTGGACACTCCTGCAGGGTCTGTTAAGCAGACAAATGAAAAAGAAATGGAGAAACAACTGCATTTTTGTGTCACTCTCTCTGGGATGTTTGCTCAGTCATGATCTAAAGAAGTGGGCTTGGACGGTCCCCACGGGGTGGCATGGGGGCTCCGGGGCTTGTGGACTTAATTAAGCACCGTTGCTGGGTTGAGAGAGAGAACTTGAGGAGGGAGGGAGGCCTTTGCGCAAGTGAGTGGTACACACAGGCAAGGGCAGGCAGAAGAGGCCTGTTCCCCTGTCGTGCATGTGGATGCCGGCATCCAACTAGGCCCTAACAAATTGCTTCTCATGAGGAAAATCATGAAAGGAAAATGACCACTGGGAGTGTGGTCAGCTTCCCTAGTGGCTGGCTGAGGAGCTGTGGCTGTGAGTGGTCAGCACAGAGGAGAGAAGCTGGGAGTCAAAGGAAGCGCCAGGACCCCGGGAGAGTGGAGGAAAAGACAGAGATGGAGAATCCTAAAGATGCTAATTAGACACTGGATCCAGCCATGCCTGAAGCTAGACCAGCCTGGGCCTTTAAGTTCCATGAGCCAGCACCTTCTCTATTCTGTTGAAGCCAGCCCCTCTCACTTGTAATTGAACTGTCTCTTTTATCTGATCTCTGTGAACATGGGAGGGAGAAGCTGACAGCAGGCTGAACACAGTGGCCTGGAGGACAAGACCCCATACCTTGCCTTGGGGAAGGCCCAGGAGGCTCATGGAAAGTGCTCAAAACATGGGCTGTTTTCCTGTTTTTTTTTGTTTGTTTTTTTTCTTTGCGGTTCGTGGGCCTCTCACTGTCGTGGCCTCTCCCGTTGCGGAGCACAGGCTCCGGACGCGCAGGCTCAGCGGCCATGGCTCACGGGCCCAGCCGCTCCGCGGCATGTGGGATCCTCCCGGACCAGGGCACAAACCCGTGTCCCCTGCATCGGCAGGCGGACTCTCAACCACTGCGCCACCAGGGAAGCCCTGTTTTCCTAGTTTTAAAACAACAACTGCAAACAAAAACCAGAGACGGTTTTTAAAACAAGAGCATCAAAAGGAGGCGGATGTGAAGGGCAGCTATATAAACATACTTATCTAAAAAATGATAGTAAAACATCTAGAGCCACAAGATTTCAGAGCTGGTCTCCAAGGGAAAACTTACTGGCATGATTTTTATCAAAATTATACTAAGACACATTGTTCTCATCTCCTCCTGGTCAGCTGTCTCAGGATCCACCCCATGTCCATTCCTGGGGTTCCGGGGACACAGGTTCTTAACACTGTGCCAGTGCACAGGTGGAGTTAATAAATATTCATTTGTTAAATGAAACAGCATGAAGAGTCAGGGCCCAGCTGGAAGGCCTCTATCTTTTTTAAAATTTAATTTTAAATTTACATGGAGTAAAATTCATTCTTTTGGTGTACAGTTCTCTTGACTAATGAATAGTCATGTGACCACAATGACAATCAAAGGCACAGAATAGTTCCATCATCCCCCAAATCTTCTTATCCTACCCTACCTCTCACCCTTAATCCCTGGCAATCACCGATGTGTTCTCTGTCCCTATAGTTTTTTAAAAACTGTGGTAAAATATTCATAACATAAAATTTACCATTTTAACTGTTTTTAAGTGTATAATTCAACAGCATTAAGTATATCCACAATGCTGTGTAACCATCACTACAGTCCAGAACTTTTTCATCATCCCAAACAGAAATTCTGTCCCCATTGAACAATAACTCTTCACCCCAGCCCCACTCTAGCCCCTGGCACTCACCCTTCCACTGTCTGTCTCTACGAATTTGACTCCTCCAGGGACCTCATATAAGCAGAATCATACAGTATTTGTCTTTTCGTGTCTGGCTTGTTACACATAACGTCCTCAAGGTTCATCCATGTTGTGGCATGTGTCAGAATTTCCTTCCTTTTAAAGGCTGAATAATATTCTATTGTAAGTATAGACCACATTTTGTTAATCAATTCATCTATTGGTGGACATCTGGATTGTTTCCACCCTTTCAATATTATGAATCATGCTGCTATAAACATGGGTGTACAAGCATCTGTTTGAGTCCTTGCTTGCGATTACTGTCCCTACCTTTTTGCCTCTTATAGAACATCACATATATGGAAGCATGCAGGATGCAGTTTGATTTATTTTTTAATTATTTTATTATATTTTATTTTGTATTTTTTTAACATCTTTATTGGATTGTAATTGCTTTACAATGGTGTGTTAGTTTCTGCTTTATAACAAAGTGAATCAGTTATACATATACATATGTTCCCATATCTCCTCCCTCTTGCGTCTCCCTCCCTCCCACCCTCCCTATCCCCCCCATCTAGGTGGTCACAAAGCACCGAGCTGATCTCCCTGTGCTATGCGGCTGCTTCCCACTAGCTATCTATTTTACGTTTAGTAGTGTATATATGTCCATGCCACTCTCTCACTCTGTCCCAGCTTCCCCTTCCCCTTCCCAGTATCCTCAAGTCCATTCTCTAGTAGGTCTGCATCTTTATTCCCGTCTGATTTGTTTTTGAGTCCAGCTTCTTTATCTTAGCATAGTGTATTTGAGATTCACCCATATTGTTGCATGTAACAATAGCTTGTTCCTTTTTTATTGCTGGATGAGATTCCATTGTACGGATATACCACAGTTTGTTTTTCCATTTTTCATTTGAAGGGCAATTGGATCATTTCTAATTTTTGGTCATTATGAATAACTCTGCTACAAATGTTTGCATACAGGTTTTTGTGTAAACATAAGCTTTCATTCTTCTTGGGTAAATACTTAAGTGTGGGATTGTGGAGTCATATGAGAAGTGGATGTTTATCTTTGTAAGACACTGGTTTCCAAAACTGTTTTCCAAAGTAGCTGTACCATTTTGCATCCCCCACTGGCAGTTCTAGGTGCTCCACATCCTCGTCAACACTTGGTATTGTCAGTCACCTCTGCCTTTTTTAAACCCATAAAGTATCTGTTAATTGCCAGATCTAAGTACTAGTAGTAAGAAGTAAGTGAATGAATGAAAACTGCAACTTACTGAGATATTCTATAAGTCAGACACACATCAAACTATTACTGTGTGCCAGACATGGTCCTCCAAGTTTAAGTATTATCTCACTTAATCCTTATGTTACCCCCAATTTACTGAAGAGGAGACTTAGACTCAGAGAGGAGAAATAACCTGCTCAAGGTCCCTTGGCTAGGAATGCTGAGCCACACTTGAATCCAGGCACCATGTCATGTACCTGCCTCACATATAGATGGGTGCTAAAAAATGCAACTTCTCGCTCCTCCCCTTGGAGAGTTTAAATGCATTGTCCCTATTGTTGCAACACCCCCTTGAGAGAAGGATTATTCCTCCCATTTTATAGGTGATGTTCACTTGCCAGTGAGAGGCACAGGCCCTGGAGCCTGGGTCACCTGCCTCCCAAGGCCCAGTGCCTTTCCATGGCACGCCATGCTCACAGCGTGCAAACCACTGCTTTCAGACACAAGGCCTGAGCATCAGGTCTGCCCACCAGAAGCAAAGGTCGAGACAGTGAAGCCTTAGAGCCCCGAGCGGTCCCTGTGATTTGTGGCCGGTATGCCTCTCAAATGTACAGTCATTGTTTGAAGACGCTTCCTTGCACCAACTTTGCCCAACATCTGCAACACTTTCCAAGAAAATGTGAGCCCAAGGGAAAGAAAAGAACAAACACTTCTGTGAAAAAATGCACAGATCTGAAGGCTCCTTCTAGCCTTTTGAAGCAACCCAGAAAGCGACAGATGTGGGTGGCTGCCCCTGAGGCCTTGAAACCAGTCTCATCCTACTTCTCACAATGAAAGTCTCAATGAACAAGAGACTTTTCTAAAGGCAAGTTTAAAGGTCCTTTCTTGCCTTTGGTGGGATTCCTGGAGACAGAAAGGCAAAGAAGACAGAGGCTCAGGTTGGGGTGTCGTGAGCCGTGTCCCATGGCCCTCCACTCACCCTGCCTCCATTCACGTGGCAAGCAGTCAGAACCGGAAGCTATGGCAGTCATTCACTGAGAGCCTACTGTGTGCCAGGCAGGGTCTGCCTCTAATTCTGGGGTTCTCTTCCAGATGCCCCCGGGGATACCGTGCCCATCAGAAGGAGTGTACTGCTGGGTGTTGGCACCCTAGTAATGCGCTAGGTCATAATGATCATCATTCATTCATTCACTTACTTCATTTAACAATGAAGGGTCATGGTCCAGTACGGGACATGGAGGTGAGTGCAGTGTAGGCAGGGAGTAGAGGCGGGCACCAGGTTTGTGGTGGCACCAGGAGTGAGGAATCAGCTTTTCGGGACATTGCACACTTCATGGAAGAAGAAGCTCTTGAGCTGTGTCTGTGAGAAGGAGGAGTTTGCCAGGAGGAAAAGGGCATCCCAGGTAGAGAGAACAACATATACAAAGGCACTGAGGTATGGAACAGCAAGAAACGTGTGGGGAAATACAGGTCATTACTTACGGTGGGAGTATGGGATAAGGGAGGGGGCAAGAGGTGAGCCCAGACCAGCCCCTCCATTGGCTCCTGTGACCCCTGATCCCTACTGCACACAGTAGGCACTTAGTAAATTTATGCTACAAGGGGCACAAAGACCATTGAGAACAAGACCCCTTGCTTCCTCCATCCCCCAGAGCAGATGCTCACATGTTGTTGAGGGTGGGGAGGCTCTCGGGGTTCACATGCAGACCTGGGCCCACACCCTCCGCATTCCCCTGGGGGCACTGTAACTCTCTCTCTCCTCCCTCTACTACTCAGGAAAACATACAAGGACATGGTGGGTGTGAGAATGAGGTCACTATGCTGCTAACTTTGACTTTGCTTTAATTTAGAAAAGAAAAAGGAAATCATTCACAAACCTTGGTCCTTTCGCTATTATTGATGCCTCATTACCAACAGTGCCCCACTCCAGGTGCCTCTGTCTCGGTGGTCCCTCCCCGAGCTCGACACTCTGAGCATCCCTTACAGCCTGTCTTTACCTCCCTCACAGGCACCACAGGCCACAAGCAGCCCTAGGGCCAGAAGCAGAGTGTCCGGTTCTGTGTTTGCTCTGGGAAATCATGATGGATGAATCATGGCCATCCTCCGAGGCCACCTGCACCCTGATGTTTTTGCTGCTTGGTTTTGTGAGTCAATAAATCCCCCCTTTTACTCAAGCTAGTTTAAGTTGCTACATGTTCCAACTTAATACTTCTGATTAATACAGCTCTGTTCTTATTTAGATTACTCTCTAAACACACTGTGATTCAACTTTTGTATTTTCTTTCTGACCCAACAGTTATGTAAGAGAGTGTTTTAAAGTCTCCAGATGGCAAAGTTTGTATATGTTTAAACTCTTGTTTTTATATGTTTAAACACTTGTGTTATTCTTATCACAATGAATAACATTGTGATAAGAATAGAAATAGATGAGTCCTTTCCCCTGCGTTATTAAAAAAAAAGTATCACAAACCAGTCCAACATGCTACCACACCTAATGCTGAAACACTGAAAGCACCCCCATTAAAGTCAGGAACCAGATGAGGATGTACCACCACCACTTTTTTTTTTTTTTTCGTTACGCGGGCCTCTCACTGTTGTGGCCTCTCTTGTTGTGGAGCACAGGCTCTGGATGCGCAGGCTCAGCGGCCATGGCTCATGGGCCCAGCCGCTCCGCGGCATGTGGGATCTTCCCGGACCGGGGCACGAACCCATGTCCCCTGCATCGGCAGGCGGACTCTCAACCACTGCGCCACCAGGGAAGCCCCACCACCACTTTTATTGAACAGTTTTCTGGAAGGCCACAAGAAAGGAAGGAATGCTAATGCTGAAGTGGAGCATGAAAAATATAATTATTTATACACAGTATGATTTGATACCTCAGATGCATGAGAACAAACGAAAAACCACTAGAAATAATGAGAGAATATACTGAAATGGGTGGATGTACGTTTAATATATAAAAATGAATGGCAGAGAAAGACAAGTATCATATCACTTATATGTGGAATCTAAAAAGAAAAGATACAAATGAACTTATCTACAAAACAGAAATAGACTTACAGACGTAGAAAACAAGCTTATGGTTACCAAAGGGGAAGGCAGGGGTAGGGATAAATTAGGAGGTTGAGATTAACATACACACACAACTGTCTATAAAATAGATAACCAACGAGGACCTACTGTATAGCACAGAGAACTATACTCAATATCTTGTTATAACCTATATGGGAAAAGAATCTGAAAAAGAATATATCTATAAAGCTGAATCACTGTGCTGTACACCAGAAACTAACATGGCATTGTAAATCAACTATACTTCCGTAAAAATAAATAAAATAAAATATATTGAAAAAAATGAATGGCATTCCCATATACAAATCATAACCAGTTAGAAGGCATAATGGAAAAGTGTTCCATTTATAATAGATACAAGAAAAGGATAAAACACTGAAGAATAAACTCAACAAGAAATCAAAGGATCTATAGGAAGAAAACCTAAAATAACTCTACTGAGGGATATTGAGAATGCAAGCATGCTGGAAAGTATCCTAGTTCTTGGAGAGCTAAACAGATATTCAACGTTGAAAAGATGCTTATGCTCCTTAAATTAATCTATAAAATTGATGAGATACCTGCAACCATATCTACAGTTATTTTGGAACTTAAAATAATATTAGGGTTCACCTGGAGAAAATACATAAAATAGCTTTGATAATTCTGAAAAAGAAGAGTAACCCAACGAGAAATTTAAAGCATGTTATAAATCTATAATAGTTAAAAGTTTGGCAGAAAGATGGAATACTCCTCCCGCTAAGGACAGCTGGAAACCCTGGGTGCATATATGTGTGTATTTATATATATAATTTTATTGCACTTTGCTTTTGCGCTTCACAGATATTGTTTTTTACAAGTTGAAGGTTTGTGACAACCCTGTGTTGAGCAAGTCTATTGACACCATTTGCTCACTTCATGTCTCTGTGTCACATTTTGCTAATTCTTACAATACTTCAAACTTTTTCATTATTATTATATTTGTTGTGGTGATCTGTGATTGGTGCTCTTTGATGTTACTATTGCAAAAAAATTAAAACTCACTGAAGGCTCAGATGATGTCATATTTTAGAAATAAAGTATTTTATTTTTTAATTAAGTACATACATTGTGGGTTTTTTGTCTATAATGCTATTGCACACTTAATAGACTATGGTATAGTGTAAACATAACTTTCATATGTTATGGAAGTTACATATGAAAAAAGTTCATGTGACTTGCTTTATTGCAATATTCACTTTATTGCATTGGTCTGGAAGTGAACCCACACTACCTCTGAGGTCTGCCTGTACACATGAGGAAGACTATGGAAGATGGAGAGAAGAAGCAGGATAGCTAGGGACCTTGGGGCCTGAGAAATGACAGACAGGTGAGCCCACCTGTGTGTGTGTTTTTTCTTTTACTTTCTTTTGTTTTAGTTTCATACATCCTAAACTGGGTGCCTGGGTGCTGGAGAAACTCAGAAACCCCAATGGATGCAAACAAAAATGTCCTCAAGAAAAGCCTGCCAGAAGAAGGAAGTAGAACCACTACTCTACACCAGGCATATAGCACAGAACAAACTGAGGCCCCACTCCTACCTGCCTCTGCAAAGGCAGAGTGGGGAGCAGACATCCCCCTTTGTCAGATCCCCACTAGGGTGGTATCAGAGGAGGCTGACTGGGGAGCTGGGACCTTCATCCTCCTGCCATGTGATAATGAGGCCAGACCCCAAGGGGTCAGTAGAAGCCACATGGGGAGCAGTAAAGAGGCACTCCTGCCCCTCCCAGCCAGGGTGGTATAGAGGAGGCTGAGTGGGAAGCCAGAACTCTCACCCCCTCCCAGGGGTAACTCAGAGCCCCTCCCCACCTTGGGTGTCATGGAGGCTCAGTAGAAAATGTGGACTTCCACTCCCACCTGGAAGTAACAAGGTAGTACCCCCTGCCCTCTACCTGACAGCATGGGATGTGAGGAGGCCAGCTAAAACACAAGATTTAAATAAGATCCCAAGTCTCATAACGTAATATCCAAAATGTCCAAGATCCAACTGACAATCACTCATCATATCAAGAACCAGGAAAATCTCAACTTGCGTGAGAAAAGGCAATCAACAAATGTGAACACTGGTATGATAGGGATGTTAGAATTATCTGACAAAGATTTTTAAACAGACATTGTAAAAATGCTTTGATAAGCAATTATGAACACACTTGAAACAAATGAAAAAATAGGAAGTCTCAGCACGGAAACAGAAGATATAAAGAAGAACCAAATGGAAAGTTCACAACTGAGAAATACAGTAAAGGAAATAAATAAGTGGATGGGTTCAACAGGAGAATGGAAAGAAAAGAGGCAAGAATCAGTGAACCTGAAGGGAGAACCAAGAGAAACTACTCAGTCTAGATAATAGAGAGAAAAGAGACCAGAAAAGAAAAATGACTAGAACTTCAGGGACCTGTGGGACGGTAACAAAAGATCTAACATTTATGTCATCAGAGTCCCAGAAGGAGAGGAGAAATAGCATGAGGCTGAAAAAATATTCAAAGAAATAATGGCTGAAAAATTTCCAAATGTGGCAAAAGACCAAAACGTACCCATTCAACATGTTGGGTAAATCTCAAACAGGATAAATCCAAAGAAACTCACACCAAGAAATGTCATAGTTGAACTGCTGAAAACTAAAAACAAAAACAAAAATCTTGAAAGCTGCCAACGAGGAGTGACACCTTACCTACAGGAGAAAAATAATTCAAATGACAGCAGATTGCTCAGCAGAAACCATGGAGGCCAGAAGGAAGTGGCACACACTTTTTCAAGTGTTGAAAGAAAACCTAGAATTCTATACCCAGTGAAATTATCCTTTAGGAATGAAGGGGAAACCAAGATATTTTCAGCTGAAGGAAAATTAAGAGGATTCGTTGCTGACAGACCGACCCTGAAAGAATGCCTAAAGCAAGTTCTCTAAATGGAAAGGAAATGATGAAAGAAGGAATCTTGGAACATGAGGGAGGAAGAAAACACTGTCAGCAGAAGTCTGGGTAAATACAAGAGGTCTTCCTTCTATTGGGTTTTCTAAATTGTGTTTCAGGATCGAAGGAAAAACTATAGCATCATTTGATATTCTCAATGTATGTAGAGGAAATAGTTAATACAGTTGTATTATAAATGGAGGAGGGTAAGGAATATAAAAGGAGGTAAGATTTACACACTTCACTCACACTGGTACAGTTGCTCTGGAAAATATTTTGGCAGTTTCTTAAAAAAAAAAAAACAATCAAATTGAGAGTCAGATAAACCCATACATCCATGGCCTATTAATTCTTCACAAGGGGTCATGGGGAAAGAATAGACTCTTCAACAAATACTGTGGGAGAACTGGATATCCACATGCAAAAGAATGAAACTGGACCCCTACTCACAACACATACAGAAATTAACTCAAAACAGATCCATGGCCTAAATATAAGAGCTAAGACTATAAAACTCTTAGAAGAAAACATAGGGATAAACCTTCATGATACTGGATTTGGCAGTGTACTCTTAGATCTGACACCAAAAGCACAAACAACAAAAGAATAAATGGATAAATTGGACTTCATCAAAATTAAAAACATTTGTGCATTAAAAAACATTATCAAGAAAGTAAAATGACAATCTACAGAATAGGAGAAAATATTTTCAAATCATATATCTGACAAGGGTCTAGTGTCTAGACTACATATCCAATATAAAAAGAACTCCTGCAACTCAACAAGAAAATGACAAACAACCCAATACTAAATGAGAAAAGGACTTGAGTAGACATCTCTTGAAACATGATATACGATGGCCAAGAAGCACATGAAAAGACACTCAACATCATTAGTCATGAGGGACATGCAAATCAAAATCACAATGAGATACCACTTCGTGACCACTAAGATGACTATAATAATAAACCAGAAAATAACAAGTGTTGACAAGGATATAGACAAATTGGAACCTTTATACACTTGGTGGGAATGCAAAATGGTTTAGTCACTGTGGAAAACAGTTTGGAGGTTTCTCAAAAACCTAAACATAGAATTACCATGTGACCCAGCAATTTTACTCCTAGATGTGTACCTAAAAAGAATTGAAAATAGGTACTCAAACTAATACCTATATATGCATATACATAGCAGTACAAATAGCCAAAAGGTGGAAACAACCCAAATGTCCATCAGTGGATGAATGGATAAACAAACTGTGGTATATACATACAATGGGATATTATTCAATCATAAAAAAGAATGAAGTATTGATACATGCTACAATGTGGATGAACCTCAAAAAATTATGGTAAGTGAAAGAAGCCAGACACAAAAGGTTACAGATTGTATGGGTCTATTTACATGAAATATACAAAATAAGTAACTCCATAGAAAATGGGCTAGATTGATGGTTGCCAGGAGCTGAGAGTAGGGGGGAGTGGGGGAGTGCTGCTTTCTGGGTATGGGGTTTCTTTCTGGGGTGATGAAAATGTCCTGATATTGGATAAGGTGGTGGATGTACAACATTTTGAGTATATTAAATGCTACTAAATTGTGTATTTAAAAATGGTTAGTTTTATGTTAATGCAAATTTCACTTTAATAATAGAAAACAGTTCAATCTCACATATAATAAAGTTATTAAAATCCAATGAAAATACTATTTTTGCCTATAACATTGGTAGAAAATTAAAAATTTAATAACACCCTGTGCTTATGAAGATATGTGGAAGCAGGAACTTGCACATAATGTTGTTTTAGGGTAATTTGGCAATAGCTATCAAAAATGTAAAGTGATGTATTCCCTTTGACCTGGCAAGTCCACTGGTAGAATTTTTCCTTATAAAAACATTAATAAATGAACACATATTAAATTATAACATTGTTTATAGAGGCAAAAATGGAAACAACTTAACAATACATGATTTAGGGATTGGCTAGATGTTATAGTACATTCATTCAATGGAATACAATATAGCCATCAAAAGGAGAAAGCTCTGTATGTGACAACTGGATCTCTAAGACATATTATTCTGTGAAAATAATAAGGTATAAATGGTGTGATCTCATTTGTGTAAATGTGTTTAAATGTAGCTAGACATTTGTTTCCTGGAAGAATATACAATAATCTGTTACCTGTGGTTACTTTTGGGAAAAAGCACTAGAGATAGAAGAAGGGAGAAGAAATCTGTATCTCATTTTATATTTTTCTGTACTGCTTTCTTTTTACCATTACATACAAATAAATCTATACTTTTCTAATTCTCAGAGTCAAGAACAAAATAATTTCTAATGTTCACTCCATACAATAATGATTTTAGGATTCTGCATACGTTTATTTTCCATGCCCCTTCCTTAATTTCTCAGTCTTTATTAATTTAATATGTATTACAGAAACCATATTATTATTATACAGTTCTTAGTTATTTGTTTATTTTTAATAGACTTTTAGAGCGACTTTAAGTTCACAGCCACCCTGAGCAGAAGGCTGAGTACAGAGATTTTTTTATATACACTCTGCACCCCCTCACGCACAGCCATCTTCATTATCAACATCCCCCAGCAGAGTGGGACATTAATTACAATGATGAGCCTACACTGACACACCATAATCACCCAGTCCATCGTTAACCTTAGGGTTCATTCTTGGTGTTTTACATTCTATGGGTTTGGACAAATGTATAATGACATGCACCTATCATTGTCTTATCACACAGAGTATTTTCACTGTCTTAAAAATCCTCTGTGTTCTGCCAATTCATCCCTCTCCCCCCATATCCCCTGGTGTTGTAGTTCTTTTTTGATTTTTAGTAAAGTATAATATACATAAAAGTGTACATATCACAAGTAGTATTATACAGCTTTTAGCATTCCACTCTTCTTTTGAAAAACTGTTTTGGGATTTTGTATTCAGTTTTGTGATTATAATTTTAAATTATTTTCAATGTCTCACATAGCTTTTAATTTACTTGACTTTAAATCAATCATACAGCTTTTCCTGTCCAGATCCTGATTTTGATCCCTTTCTTCTTTCATTGGCATGTATGCTGGTGTAGCTTTCTTAGAAATAATAATATAGTACCTGAGACATTGCATATCTGGAAATGTTCCTTTTCAGTCTTCACCCAAGAATGACAACACAGCTATATATGGAATTCTTGAGTGTAAACTTTTCTACTCAAATTCTGTGTCCACAGTCCCACTGTCTTCTGATCCTTAGAACTGTGGAGATGTTTGAGGCAATTCTGCTTTTTGATACTTTTCAGATATTGGTCATGTGATACTTTCTATGGTAGCTTTTTCTTCCTCCTTTGAATGTGTGTGTGTGTATAACCCTTTTAATTAAAATACTTTGCCACATGAAACCTACATGAAGTTTTTCAATTTACCTTGAATTCAGTGAGTCCTTTGACACACAGATTCAGAACTTTAAGTACAGAAAACTTCTTATTTATTCAATTATTGCTTATGTTCCTACTGCTCATGGTTCTTTCCCATTTATTCATCATCAAACAATGTCATAGGCTCTACTTAAGTGTCAGGCACCGAGAAAGCAGAAGTAAGTCAGACAGACATAGTCTCTGATCTCACTGGGCTTTACTTTGGTGGGAAAGGCAGATATGTGATCAAATAATTATAACAGAGTGATGTCAGGACAGGAGGGAAGTCCCAGAGGTGATGGATCACAGGCAGGGGGTTTCTCTAAGCCTGGGGTAAGGGAGAAGGTCTCATGAGCCTATCTGGGGATGGAGAAGGTGTTCATGTGTAGAGACAACCCTCCTGTGCCGGGCCAGCGTCAGGCGACTTTGGTTACTCCCACAGCAATAGCAATGCTATTAAGTGAGCATCTACCATGTGATTTATCTACTGGAGTGTGAGCTCTCTGAGGGCAGGAACTGTACTCTGCATCATTGCCACCCAATGCATCGCCAGCACGGGCCTGGGAGAGTGCTCACACTCTGGCATTAACTACTAACTATTCTTTAAAAAAAAAAAAGAACTAAACAATTTCCCTCCCCACTTCCTGCTTCCTCGAACGGCAGGTAAATGTCTTTATGTGGAAACGGGGAATCAAGAAAGCAGAACTCCCTGCTTGGGGTCTACTTCTCAGAGACCCCAACACAGCTAAGACAGCCACGATCCACAACCCATGACCCTGCCTGAAGACAAAGCAAGATCACTGAACCCACCCAGGTTGTGTGGTGTGTGAGGGGAGGGCCAGGCTTCTGGAACCTAAAATTCAGCTGTCGCTGATCTGCTTTCTCTGCTCCCAAGAAAAGGTGAGGGCTGGTTGTTGAAGAATCTCCCCAGTTTCTCTGCTCTCCCACAGCAAGCAGAGCTACTTGGATTCAGCCTCTGACCCTCTCAGGAAGGAGTTAAAATCCAGTCAGTGATGCTGACATCTGCTTGGTACAGTTACACACTCTTTTCCCTGACTGGGGTGCTCATTTATTTGGTTACGTGGTACGTGGTGATGACCCTGCCTTGCAGGGTGAGTGACATGGTTTGTGCCAGCAGTGGAAGGGCCGCAGACCCTGAGTCCACCGTGCTGAGCTAGCTCGGGGTTCCAAACGAGTCGCATGTCTAAAAGCAACCACGTGTCCCCACACGCTCAGGGTTCAGGCTGCAGGCTTTGTCAGCCTCTTTCCCCCAGGGTGAACCCGTCCTGGAGCACCACCTGCCTCCTTCTTCCACAGTGCACCTGCTGTTTAGATCTCACCTCCACAAACATCTAAGCTGAACTCTCCATAGCCAGTAGGATGCACAGACATTCCTTACAGACACACTGCAAACGGATTCACTGCTTGCATAAGATATGTTTACTGCTGCTGGGAGGGTCTTGGGGATGAAAACTCGAGGATAGTTCTGTTCCAGACTCCGCTCTGTCTCCGCAAAGAGTGAGGGTTCCTTGAGGGCAGTCAGTGAGGTGGCCAGTCAGCAGATGCTGTGATGCCACATCTATGCGAGAACTCCTGTGGGACAATTCGACTGTGAGCTCCTGGAGATCAGGCCTCAAGAGGGGGCCCTGCCGCTGCAAGAGAGGAGGGTGCTGGGTGGGGCCAGAGTGAACTTCCCAGAGAGGGAGATGTCACAGCCGACAGGTGGGTGGAGAGGGGGCAAGTGATCAGGGCACACCAGGGTCCCTCAGCGGTGGACTGGAGACAGAGGTTCAGAGGCAATTTGCCAGGTCATGAAATTCTCAATTCTAGGATGTGGGGCAAGAAGGCAGAACCACACCTCCGTGATGGACAGCTCTTCTGGACACGCACACACACACATGTGCACAAGACATGCATGCACACAAACAGTCATACACATGCACCTGTACACCATAAGAGAACGCAGACAGACATATATACACATGCACACAACACACTCAAAGACACATGCACACAACACACTCAAAGACACTCTCACAAACACATGCACATCTAACTTTGGGGGCTTGATCCTATTGACTGTTGCCTTCAGATTAATGTTGGGAAACTCTGCCTCCTTGCTGTGTGTACCTTTTAGTTACTGCCAATATTTTTACAGGTAAAGAATCTGACCTCTTTCCAATAGCAGACCTGTGCTTCCAATCACTGCCCAAGAAGGGAAATCAGGCATGCAACATTCTGGATTCTCCATCTGGGAGAAAACCACAGCACTGCCCCCTCATTCCATCCCACATTCCCCCAGTGAGATATCATTATACAGCAGAAAACCATGGGGTCTGTATCAGAGGGAAATCCAACCCTTGATGATAAAGGGACATTTGAAAGAATGCCCAGGGACACCAGCATCTGATTAGACGGTTTTTATAGGTAGTTATGCCCCTGCCCCTTTGCTGCCCCTCTTCATCCAGGCCAAGGAGACTGTATTCATTAGCAGAACAGATGTGGCCTGTCTCTACGATGAGGATAAAGATCACAAACTACCTGCAGAAACAAGGACATTCTGAACCTGGGCTGCAGCAACAACATCTGACTTGGGCCCAAAGAAAATTGCATTTTTCCCTTCAAGTTCAATTAACAAACATTTATTCAGGGCCTGTTATTTATTCAGCTTCATGTTTCAGTCCTGGGCTTCTCTGTCAAGGCTGCTTCCTAATCCTAGAAATCAGCCCTGAGGAAGCCCTTAGGCTGCCAGCAGGTAGGACTGCAGGAAGTCAGTCCTATGTGGAGGACCCAGTGTCTAGAGGGCCTGGCACCCATGTACTCACTGGGTTAAAATCTTACCTCTACCATTTAGTAATCTGTGTGACCTCGGATGTTACCTAACCTCTCTGTGTCTTGATTTCATAATTTGTACACTGTGAACAATGATAGCACCTACCTCAGGGTTGTGACGATTGAATGAGATAGAACACATAAAGTACAAGACTTTTATGCCCTCAGTAAGGGTTCGCTATTATTATTACTAACATCTAGATAATTATTATCAAGTTAGCTCAGCTCGCTTGTCTGAGCTCCAGGCCTCAGCTTTCTTTCCCTGTTATACTTAGACTTAAACTTCCTCCATGGACTGGAGCCCTTACCTAAATTTCTGCCCTCCTGGTCAGACTCTGACCCTGTTGCCCCCTTTAATGAGAAACTGGAATCAGCCACTGTGCCCATCTCAGCCATGCACCTCAGCCTTGTCTGCATGCCTGACTCCAGCTTGAGTGCTGCTTGCCCCTGGCTGCCTGGTCCGGCCTGCTGCCCTAGGCAGAGCCTCCTACCTCAACCCTCACTTAAACCCACTGCAGCTTGGGTACCAGTCAGCTGGCTAACTCTTCAGTCAGTCCTCCAGCCCCACAATGACCCAATCTAATGCTGAGTCTAACCTCATGTCCCACCCAAGCCCTTTGGAGGTAGCAGGATGGAGATGAAAAACATCAGAAAGAGAATCTGAAAATAAGCCTCAGGCACATTTATCAGT
Source organism: Neophocaena asiaeorientalis asiaeorientalis (assembly GCF_003031525.2). Taxonomy (NCBI): domain Eukaryota; kingdom Metazoa; phylum Chordata; class Mammalia; order Artiodactyla; family Phocoenidae; genus Neophocaena; species Neophocaena asiaeorientalis. The sequence goes on along the minus strand of NW_020173241.1, from coordinate 334,396 downwards.
CTTTGCTTGTCTGGGCCTGGAGGAAGCCAAGCCCTAAATCCTTGGTTGGAGATAGTAAATCACATGGCTTCAGTTTTAGCAGGACTGCAGAGACCTAGGTATTATGCAAAGACTAGATCATGAAATTGCAGATTTAAACCCTCCCTTCTTCTCTCTAGGATGTAAGCCCAGGAAAACAAGGACCCTGCCTGCTTTATTCACTACTTAGTGCTCAGAATGATGTCTGACCTGTAGTAGATGCTCAAGAAAATGGAAAATGACAGAAAAGAATACAGTTGCCCTTATACTGCCTGCTTTTTGCCCCCTTCTATCCAGCCCTTGGCACTAGTTTTTAAGGTGAGTGGCAATGCCCACTGTGTTCAACTTGGCCATGGCCACACCATGGGTCACTGCCCCAGGACAAGGGGAGACCAGCAAAGCTGAATGAGGCAAGCTTCCAATCCTTCAATGCCAGGGCATTGAAGGTATTTTGATACAGTGTCATTGATACTGACACTAAATAGGTACTGAAAATCTGTTCTGTGCCAGGCACAGTGCTAGGAACCATTAACCTGAATTACCTCCTTTAATCTGTACAACCCTAGGAGGGAGGTAGGTATTATTATTACTAACATGCCATTTTGTAGATTAAGAAGAAAAGCACCAGGAGATAAGCAACAGCCCAAGCATAGGGCTGTAAGTGGCAGAGCTGGACTTGAACCCAGGCAGCGGGATCCAGACTGGGTACCATCTCTGATGCTCTGCTGCCTCCCCCAGTGCACCGGCCCAATCCCCAGGGTTGGAGGGTCTCAGCCTTTTCTCCCTGCCTTGCTTGCAGTCTCAGGCAAGGGCTCAACAAAGAGACCTGTTGTCAGTGAGGCTGAGTGTATACCCCAGTCCATCTGGTAGTCCTGCTACCAGAGGGAAATCACGTCACGTTCCTCAGTTTTCTTCTCAGTGAAACAGGGATAATAAAGCACTTCTGTGCAGATTAAACAAGCAGCACAGGGCCTCGTACAAAATAGGTCCTAATTCCTTCTTCCCTGTTGTGAGATGCTACTTCCCTTTTGGCTACAGCACAAGGGGAATGTGGACTTTGAGCCTCAAAAGGGCAAAGAATGTCCCAAACAACGGGAAACACTGGGCTCTTTGGGGGTCATCGTGCCCCCCGGGGGGAGGGCTGAACTCAGAGGGGCCTTAGTTGTTTTCATTTTATTTGTAGGACATGAAACAGAATTCCATTCTCAAGGAAAACCTCCATGGAAGCAGAAATAAAAACAGAACACCCCTCCCCCAAAGGGGGGTCACAGAAACCCAACCCCAGGGAGCCACAGAATCCCAGCCCAGGAGAAGATAACTGTGTTGTTTACTGGGAAACTCAAAACACTATCTGCTCCTTTGTTATCATTTTCTCTTAATAAATAGTTTAGGCTGGGAAAAAGGTCCCACAGTGTTAAACATTTCCACAGTGTTAACGGAAACCATTTTCGAAGTAATTATCAATAACCACAGTCACGATCTTACAGATGCAGCTTGACTAATGAATACATTCCATAAGGAAAATGTTTTTCTGTAGAAGAACAAACATGTTAGAGAGTCAGCTGAACAGACACCGGACTCTCCTGGAAGGGGCCTGGATTTCCAAGCCTTTACCAGCTGTGTGGTCTTGCTTAGGTCACTCAGGCTCTCTGAGCTTTGTTTTCCTCCTCTGTAAAATGGAGACAGTTACATCTGCTCTGGGAGCTGAAATTTGATGATGGGTTAAAGTCTCAGCACAAGGTGACCCTCCTCTGGTGTCACACACTTTTGCAGAGGCTCCACCAGCTGCCCTTTGTTAGCAGGTTGCGAGACTCACTGCATTAGCGGGACAGACTGGGGGCAAGTCTGAGGCCAAGTGCTGTGGGGAGACAGCACACAAATGGGGCAGGGGCTGCCAGGGGCTTGTCCTGCACTGACAGTTCTTTGTGGATAACCATGGACTCACCCCTTCCCTCCAGGTCTCAGTGTCTCCTCTACAATGACGACCTGGGCTTGATCTCAGGGCCCTCCATGCTCCCCAGTCCTAAGGCTGTATAAAAAGCTAGCAAATCCCATGCCCGTGTCTCCATCATGATTTAGAAGCACACAGCATTTAAATAACATGTGAGCCCCTTGTGCTCCAAGAGGGGACAGCCCCCAGCTCTGTGAAGGACTATGCTGTCTGAAGGGAGTTGCTGAACACTTACTAGGCACCTTCCAGGTACAAAGGTGGAATCCTGACACTTCCCAGCTGCATTTGCTCCAAAGCCATATCAACTTTTGCTGAAAACAAGACAAAAAACGAGGCTTGAGAGGAACAGAGTTCCCAAGCAACTAGAAGCAAAAACCAAGTGGGAGAAGACATTCAGCTCTGGGAACTGAGGGACAGAAGTGCCAGCAGGCAGTTGCCACGTGGATGACTCAGAAGCAGGCTATGCCGAGTGTGGCCCACTTGGGAGGTGCACCAAGTCACAGCTCCTGGGAAGTGGTTGAGCAGGGCCTGTTAACCTCCCAACCCCTGCCAACTCGTCCCTGACAAGCTTGTCCATCCTATCATCACCCCAGTGGTAACCAAGGATACTGGGAACACGGACATTCTGCATTTCTGTGTTGTGCTTGCCACTTGTCCTTCAGCACTTACCTGAATATGTCATCATGACATGAAATAGCACTTGTAGCATTTATAATTAAATGGTGATTATATATAAAAATGCAACCACAAACACACTTGCAAAGCCCTAGCACGGTGGTCCTGTAGGGACATTTACCATCCTTGTTGTACCAGAAGGAGACTGAGGCAGCGAAGGCTGCCACAGGGCAGGCACCTGGCATTGTGTCTCACAATCGTGCTCATCGTTAAGGTCAGGATGTTCATTCCCTCCAAGCAGAGATGTCCGTGGACTGCAGAGACAGAGGTGTGGGGAGGCGTGTAGCTGGGGCTCCCACCCTCCTGAGCTAGCAGATAATCCAGGAGCACTGAGGACCAAGATGTGGGAAAAGCCCCTTTTACATGAGGAAACTGAGGCTTGGCAGAGTTAAGTGACTTCCTTAACGTCACACAATTAAATATCAGAACCCACAGCCTTCTCCTGTTTAGAACGGTGATGACATCGTAGTTGGAAGAATTTCCTGCTTACTCCCTGGCCCAAGGTGGTGGTATGGAACTAAATCATGCAGCCTCACTAGCAGGCAAACAAATGTTCACTCTAGCATCATGCATTCATTCACTCACTCACAGTGACTTCCTCTGTGTTAGGTGCCAAACAATCCTCTCCATGCTTGTTAAAGCAGCTTCACTGCACTGGGCATGAAAATGTCGGGTGAATCTAAAATCTGGCCCGCTTGCCCAGGGTCCTAGGGTGAGCGCTCCTTCCACTGGACCCAGACAGAATAGCGAGGCTTCAGGGAAAACCCTTTGATCCAGGTCCAAGTCATGTCCTCTGCTTTGCTGCTGCCCTAGAAGAGGCAGTAAAATGTACACCTCAATTGGAGAGAGAACATTTAATGTTCTTCTCTGGAGGCAGTGCTAGGGCCAGGACAAGACATCCCAACAGCTCTCGGAACTGAACTATCTTGGCGGTTGTAGTCACTTGGTGTTCCACAGGTTAGGACTATGGGTCCTCCACTTCCTTCCTTAAAATAACAATTCCTCAGTTAAACCTGAATGGTCACAGTTATGGCTCCAGTTCTGATACTGCCAGCTAGGCCACCCTGGCAGGTTATGTATCCTCTGAGTTGCAGACACAGCATCCATAAAATGCTGATTATAATCTCTTCCCCCGCCCACTCTTCCAGACCATCTTGAGGATTCAATGAGATCCTCTCATTCCAGGAAACCAAAGAGAAGTCCTTGCCCTCACCTCCTTCTCACGATGTAGCATCAGGGCAGCAAGAAGCAGAACTGGAATCCAGCTGGGAAGATTTGAGTCTATCTTCACTTACTACTTATTGGCCTTGGGGCCCCTTCTTCTTTCTGACCCTCAATTTCCTCCTTTGTAGAGATTCTAATGAATTCCTGGCAGGACCACTGAGAAAACCAGAAGAGAAAAATGTGAAGCTATCTGTAAAGTTTAAAGCACTGTGCAAAGGGGTACTGTTTCCCAGTCTCACTGCTTGCCTCAGTTTCCTCTCTGCAAAATGGGGATATTCATGTTGACACCTCAGGCTGTTTTGAGATGGGTGAAAATTAAATGAGATGACAGCTGTGGAAACAGCTAGCACATGTCTGGCATGCAGTGGGTGCTCAATTAATGTAGAGTTTGGGTCTGTAGGCAGCCTGGGAGGAGCAGAGATGAAATACGCTGAATTATGGGGTGGGGGTAGGGTCCATCTGCAATTTTAAAGAACACAGGCGCCTACCATTAGTGCCTGCCTCCAATTACCAGTTTGTCATCCAGTCTCAGCTTTTATTAGGAAAGATGCTTTGATATCGGCCAGTTGGGAAAGCATGACAGATTTGTGTCCTGAAAGCACAGTGTCACACTGGTCACAGGTGACAGAGGGCAAGAAGCCAGCCACTCACGTACTTCCCGCTCCCCTGAATACACCCCCGGAGAGGCCCCACAGCTCAGGGGCAGGAACTCCCTCCTCTGTTCTCTCCAGAGCATGGGGTTGCAACCAGGGGGTCTCCCATTACTGGCTTTTTCCTCAATGCCACCGTAGAACTCATGGTTTAGCATGGTCAGGAATGGCAGCAGAAGCTTTAGGAATCCGTTGTTTTAAAATAAATAGTGGTCATTATAAACAATGATCTATAAGACCATTATCCTTCTTTTGGAAAACAGAAAGGAGGAAAATCCACTTTCAAGTCCATCGACCCAGCAGAACTCTTGGTGCTTTCCTTTCTAGTCTGTGACCTCATGCACGTGAACTCCCAGAGTTTTCATTGGAGCTCGCGCCTTTCTGTGGCCTGCGTTCTCTACTTCATCATCTGGTGACTCACATTTTCCCACATTGCGTCCTCATCTTCATAAATACCATTTCTAACGGAATACTAATTTCATGAGGAACGCCTGGGGCCACGGTGTTCTCATGTGCCTACCCCATGAACACCCTGAGTGCTGAACACAGGCCCTGCTTGCATCTGCTATCACACTCAGTGCTGAAATCAGGGCGTAGATCTTGGTCTTGCTTGGACACATCCCTTAGGGACTGTCAAAAGTTGTCGAAGCCACATACTACCCCCTGCAGCATGTGACCCTGCCAGCTTCCCTACTGGGCAGGATCTAGAGCTGCGATTTAGAAATGGACTGTCAGACAAGCCACTGACTGGGAGAAAATATTTTCAAGACACATCGGATAAAGCACTGTTACCTGAAATATACAAAGACCTCTCAAAACTCAACAGTAAGAAAACAATCCAATTAAAAGATGGGCTAATGACCTTAATAGATACTTTGAGGAAGACACACAAATGGCAGATAAGCACATGAAAAGATGCTCCACATCATACGTCAGCAGGGAAATGCAAATTAAAATGACGAGATACCACTGCACACCTATTAGAATGGCTGAAATACAGATCCCTGACAACACCAAATGCTGGTGAGGATGTGGAGCAACAGGAACTCTCATTCACTGCTGGTGGGAATACAAAATGGTACAGCCACTCTGGAAGACCGTTTGGCAGTTTCTTAGAGAAAAGTATGCTTACATACTTTTACCATACAATCCAGTAATCATGCTCCTTGGTATTTACACAAACGGGTTGTTACGTTCACACAAAAACCTGTACACAGATCTTTATAGTGGCTTTATTCATAATCGCCAAAACCTGGAAGCAGCCAAGATGTCCTTCAGTTGGTAGCTACATAAATAAATAGTATTATATACAGACAATGGAGTATTATTCAGCACTCAAAAGAAATGAGCTATCAAATTGTGAAAAGACATGGAGGAAACAAATGAATATCACTAAGTGAAAGAAACCAATACGAAAAGGCTATGACATTCTGAAAAAGGAAAAACTATGGAGTTGGTAAAAAGATCAATGCTTGCCAGGGGCCTGGTGGGGATGGAGGGATGAATAGGCATAACACGGATTATCTTTATAACGCAGTGAAGCTACTCTGTATGATACTATCATGGTGGATACATGTCATACATACATTTGTCCAAACTCATAGAATGTACAATATCAAGAGTGACCCCTGAGGTAAATTATAAACTCTGGGTGATAACTATGTGTCAATATATGTCATCCATTATAACAAATGTACCACTCTGGTGGGGGATGTTGATAATGGAGGAGGCTGTTCCTGTGTTGGGGTGGAGGGTCTATGGGAAATCTCTGTACCTTCCACTCAATTTTGTTACAAAACTGCTCTAAAATAACAAAATCTATTAAAAAACAGAACAACAGGTCAAGGAGGATTCATTTTCCTTCCTGGTCATAAACTGATTTGGTGGTGCCCACAGTGGTCATGGGGGTTTCCCACAGTAAAAGCCATCTCTGGGGTGGACAGCTGAGAGAGGTACCACAGCTACCAGCCAGCCCAATGCTTTAGGGCTAGAGGCCCCTGGACAAGCTCTGCTTCCATCCACAGCTCTGCAGCCAAGCCCTCTGGTGTCCACATGAGCTGTCTCACCCCAGTGCCAGGTCACTTCTGCATGGGGTGGGAAGTGAACCATAGCCCTGAGATGCTCAGAGGGAGGCCACCAACCTGTGCCAGCTGGTGATGACTGGGCTCCCATGTCACAGAGGGGCAGCACCAAGAACCCTGACTCCATCGCCTATCTCCCAGCTCTGTGACATCAGTCAGGAGACCCACTCCTCTGGTCTCCTGTCCTACATTGGAATCAGGGAGGAAATTTTGCTCATCCCCAAATCTGGGGACCTTCACTAACATCCTCTGATGATGGATGGGTTCATCTTTGATGCCTCTGCAGGAGTTGGTGATGGATGGGTCAAAGTGATCCCAATATGACTCCCATGAGGGAAGGTAGGCCAGACTCCACAGACAACACTGTGCTCACATTTACAGTCACCCTTGCTGTGTGCTGGGAGCGGAACATCCCAAAGCTCCACTGTACAGCAGCCACACAGGTGAGTTTGTCCCAAGATTTTCCTGCAGCCTTCTCATGCTCTGTTTCCTCTGGAGTTTGCCCTGGAACTGGGACCAAAGACAGGAAGTGGTACCCCCCAGAGTGGAACCGAGTTCCATTGTGCCAGGTGGATGAGGTATCACCTGGCAGAGGGACCAGCATGGAGGGAGGTTCCCACTTGCATTTTCACTAAATCATTTGCATCCTCCAGCTGCCCCATGGAGTCACACCATTGAGCCCATTTTTAAGGTAAAGAGACTAAAGGCTGGGGTAGTTTACTGATTTGCATCATGTCAGACAACTGATTAATAAGAGAACTGAACTCAGACATTGTGAGTCCAATCCAGGGCCCTTTCCTCTTGATTCCAGCACGGGAGAGAGGGAGGCACTGCCCGTGTCAGAACCAGCCATCAGGGCATCCAAGGCTGAAGGCCCTGCCGCATCAGGGCCCAGGAGGAATGACATTGGTGAGGAGGGGAAGGGTCACTGCAAACCTTTTGGGAAGGCACAACAAGCTCCTCAAATGAGCAAGGCTGACCTAGCAAAGTGACTGAGTTTTCCACTGCTGGCTCCTTGAGGCATTGCTGGGGGTGGGGGAGGCCTCTGGCTTCCAAGCCAACTTCTGTCCTGGCAAGAAGGTACCCGGGCAGCTGCCAAGGCTGGCCACCTCTGCCAGAAGCTGAGGGAAACCGGGCCAGCTCTTTTGCTTTTTAAATTGAAGGGAGAAGAATGTTAAGGAGCCATCCTCAACCAAAAAACATTCAAGATCCTTTTCTTGTTAAAAACCTCAACCATCCGGACACTGTGGGACCAGGACGGGATGAGTCTCACAAGCCTGCAGGTTTCTCATTATTTTTCCAAAACATAAAGCAATTAAACCTAATTACATGGAGTCATAATGTAAAAGCTGAACACAATCTTCAGTAGTTTCTGGACAGAAACCGTGAAACTGGAGGGACAAGAGGCTTCGGGTTTACATGCTGAGGCCTCAGCACATTGGCCCTGGAAGGCTGGCTGGGTGCACACAAGCCAAGCTCAGTGTGGGGTCTGTACCCTCCAGGGGACCGGGGCAGCCTCGGGGGCCCCTGCCTCATTCTGTTCCTCAGAACTCCTTGTGAAGTGGACTGAATGAATGTTCTGGACACACTACCCAGCCTGGCCTGGGCTCTGTACCCAGGAGCCGCTGTAGGGCGCTACAGCCTGGCCTACTGGATGGCTTCTCAAGGCTGGCAGTCCGGGCCTTTTCAGCCCTTGAACCAGGACAGCAGCCATTTCTCCTGACCTCCTTACATCAGCACCAAGATGGTGAGTTAGGGCTGGGCTGGGGACAGGATGTGTCCTGCTCCTCCAGGACACTGTCACTCTCGGTGCCCAAGGCAATTTACTTCAGCGCCTCATTTTGTTCCTGAACTAGGGCCAGCATCCGGATTTTAACCTCTCAGCTGCCAAGATGCGGGCTGTGGAAGCAGAGGCCACGAGCCCATCAGCTCCAGGCCTCAGGTGCTCCGGTGAGGGTGAGGGGCTGCTGATGCGCCTACATCGCTGCCCAGCCAACTCCTTTCCCACACCCAGGGGTCCCGAGGGCCAGCATGCACATGCATGCAGCAGACCCGTGGTGAGCTCCTGAGACGCTGCCGCACCCCAGTCCCACACAGGCCTGCATCCTTCTCACTGGTATTCATCAGAGGTGCACGACCTTGCTCCCTGGCCCTGGTGCTGGAGTGAGAGGGGCAGGCAAATATGTAGGAACGTTGGCCTGTACTGGACACCTGGCGATTTCAGTGGCTGTAACCCTCACCCAGCCTTGGGAGGTGGGTGTCATCCCCATTCTACAGATGGTGGGGTGGGGGTCTGAGTCCCCCAGGAGGTACAGTGATGTGCCCCAGAAAACAAAGGGCAGCCGGGGTGACCAGGCCTGCCTGCCTCAAGCCCATACTCCTGCTACCACACCACAGCTCCCCCCTTCAACACCCCAAGACTACAGTGCCTTTCCTCTCCTTTCCTCTGCTCTCTTGATCTGAGCTTCATGTTAGTCCAGGCCCATGGGGCATCCATGCTGGCGGTGACCCAGAGTTCCTATCTAAGCCCACATCTTCTTGGTGAGGCCATATGGTCTCTTGCCTGGACACTGCAAAGACCCCCAGCTGTCTCCCCCAGCCTGTTTCCAAACTGATGACAGAGGGACCTTCTGAGCTTGTGGCCCTGATCGTGTCCCTCCCTCCCTACTCTAACCTCCAGGGCTCCTACTGGGTGCTGTCTGAGTGTCTCAGCCTCCCATGAGAGGCTCTCACTGGGCGGGGTAGTTCTACTTCCTTCTTCTGGCCTGTGGCCTGGCTGTAAGCCCACCACCCTCTTTTCCCCTCCAAGGTACAGCTAGAGCTCAGGTTCAGTCTGTCCCCACTGACTGTGCCCTTCCCTCTCCTGGTGTTGCCCTTCCACACCCCTTGACCAGGTGGGCTTTGGAGTCAGCTTATACCTTGTGCCCTCTCGTAGGTGTTGTTCAGTCAGGGAGGTCAGCCAGAGGTCAGGCCTCCCCGCAGAAAGGTCAGATCTCCACCCAGAAAGACATGTGTGCAATGGTTTGCCACCATGCTGAATTTTAAGAGCATTAAAATTTATGGGTGGAACTGTCACTTTGAGTCCTTAAGCCTGATCTTAGGGTGCTTAATCCAGAAGGTACTGCATTATCTCGACTGTACACTCATTTCCTATCTCCTGAGAGCTGGTGTCTTAATTCTCCTCCTGCTGGGAATAAGTGATCACACCCCATGAGGAATTTCTTCTATGCAAGCAGTTTACAAAGACACACAGGTGACCTCACCAGGGTCCCAAGTTCCGGGGCCTCCGCCCACTGGAATTCTGCTACTTGTGGCCAAGAATTCCAGAAGTGGGTTTTGATTTCCCAAGTATGTGAATGGCACTGGTTGTTCGCTGGAAAGGACAAAATGGGTCCTGGGAATACAAGGGAAAGAAGACTAGTTCTGTTTTCTTAAAAGGTGAACTTGGGAGTTCCCTGGTGGTCCAGTGGTTAGGACTCCACGCTTCCAATGCGGGGCTTGGGTTCAATCCCTGATCCAGGAACTTAGATCCCACAAGCCACGTGGTACAGTCAAAAAAAAAAAAAAAAAAAAGTGAACTTTATCTATTCCTGGGGGCTGTCAACCCCCTGGCTTGTCCACCTGTGGGAAAGGTCACGTGTGTGCACATATTATAAACACACATGCATGTGAGTGTGCAGGGAATACTGGGGCTCATTCCTGACCTCCAGGCAGGATATTGAGAAAGGAAACTAACAGAATTGCATGGTTCCTTTAAATGGCAACTTGAGAACTAGCATATTCTGATGAAATGAGAACAAGATCATCTGTTTGGCTGAATCAACACAACTTATGTTCCATGAGTGTCTGCTCTGCGCCAGGCCCCAAGATCCAGGTTGTGGCTCACGCACACGTGAGCCTTGGGGCTGCCTGGTCTGGTGGGCACAGAAGTGAGTGAGCATGTCCCTACCTGGAGAGTCAGGCAGCAACAACTCTGCTGTGATGCCCTGGGTGCATCACTGCAGACATGGACACGAGCAGTGTGCTGCAGGAGCACAGACCAGGGGGCGTCAGAGAAGGTGGTGGTGGGGATGGGCCTGGAAGGATGAGCAGAGCTCTCCGGGCAGAGGAGGGAGGCAGGAGTCCCAGGCAGCAGGAGCAGCACCAGCAAAGACACAGAAGGTGAACGGTCAGTTTATAGAATGACAAGTAGTGATCCAAGGATGCTGAACAACAGCGGTGGAATTGCGAGAAGACCAGTGGACTGTAACTGCTGGGGAGCTGCACTTGGGCCTGCAAAGCTCAGGAACCACCCTTCTGTTATATACATGTGGTCTCCTGGTTGGAGGTGATTTTGGAAAGCTTGCTCTGGGGGTAGAAATCTATTCATGCAGAGAAAGTTCTGGAATACAGCTGCCATGATGAAGTTCTGAAAGACACTATGGTTGGCTGAATAGTGGCCCCCAGAGATATCTATGTCCTAATCCCCAGAACCTGTGAATGCTACCTAATATGGAAAAGGAACTTTGCAGATATGATTATGTTAAGGATGTTAAGATGGGGAGATTATCCTGGATTATCCCAGTGGGCCCTAAATGCCATCACAAGTGTCCTTATAAGAGGGGGGCAAAGAAAGATTAGACACGGAAGAGGAGAAGGCGATGTGACCACAGAGTAGAGACTGAAGTAATGCAGCCACAAGCCAGGGAATGCTGGTGGCTACCAGAACCTAGGAGAGACAAGGAACAGATTCTCCCCTTCAGAAGGACCAGCCCTTCTGACCCTTGACTTTAGCCTCGTAAGACTCATTTTGGACTTCTGGCCTCCAGAACTTTAAGAGAATAAATGTATGTTGTTTAAAGCCACCAAGTTTGTGATAATTTATTATAGCAGCCATGGGAAACTAATACTTGAATTGCTACAAGTTGCCAGCCATGAAAACATCTCACTTCAAGAAGGATTATATCGAAGTTGTCTGTGGTAACTTCAGCTAAGAAAAACATGGGATTGAGAGAAAAATTTTTTTTTTTTTTGCGGTACGCGGGCCCCTCACTGTTGTGGCCTCTCCCGTTGCGGAGCACAGGCTCCGGACGCGCAGGCTCAGCGGCCATGGCTCACAGGTCTAGCCGTTCCGCAGCATGTGGGATCCTCCCGGACCAGGGCACGAACCCGTGTCCCCTGCATCGGCAGGCAGACCCTCAACAACTGCGCCACCAGGGAAACCCGAGAAAAATCTTTTACCTAAACTTTCTATAGGTAGAGAATAGAAATCAATCAGAAATCCATGAAAAATGAGAAGTAATTTACAAATTCTGATTAGAAACATAAGTTAAAAGTCCTGCCGAAAAAGAAAGGGGTTTTTACAATGTGCTTTTAAGGTCTTGAATAAAGAACTGGCATTTCCTTGAGTGTTTGAGGACTTTGACTGCCATTAATCACTGTTGAGACTTTCAAAGCAACTTCTAGAACACTTTCCTTTTATTTTGAAGGCTTTAGAACAAAGTCTTGACACTTATTCATGTAGACAGGATCTAACTAAGAAAACAGAAACCACTACAAGTATTTACAACAGAGGGAATACAATGCAGTGAGCTAGTTACACAGGTGTTGGAGAAGTTGAGAAGCCAAAGAGATGACATTTAAAATAACCCAAAGTTTAGCAACAGCAGGAAGCTACTAGCACCCCTAGGTGAAAGTGACAAACGAGAGGGAGGGCTGTGTTACCGGAGCCCAGGGACTGAGGTCACCGACCAAAGCTAGACCTGCGTCAGGCAATGTAGCCCATGGCAGGGAGGGAGGCGGAGAAATACCCTGGTTTCTCTCTTCTCCCCACCCTCTAATCTTCCTCCTGCGCTCTCATTGGCCAAACCCAGCAGGAAGTCAGGAGAACCCAGAGCCAGGGGAACACAGTCTGTGGTCGTCCTGTGATCAGAGCAGAGAAAGAACAGGCTAATTGTAAACAGGCACAGTCATTTACTCACACTCTCAAATATCCAGAGCCGGGTCTATGGATTTGTACCCAGTGATATCGGTGTCACTCTCCCACTAAAGAGATTCATGCCAGGAAGGAGGGACAGAATGCTGGGCAGAAGTGGAAGGAAGACTGCAGGCAAGTCCCGTGGGCGGGGGGCAGCAAGGGCCCCCACCCCACTGGCACAACCGAGGCCTGAGCAACTCTCTTGGCTATGTGCTCCTGGCTTCTCTCTGGCTCTGCCAACTCTGTCCCAGGCACAGACTCCCATTTCCGCTATTCTGCCGCTCTGTTTAGGGCCCTTACCCTCCTCGCACTAGTTGCTAGTGCCCCCCAGTGCTCCCCTCACCCACCAGCCAACTCAAATCTTAAGGACCGTCACCCTCCAACCCCCACGGGGGCCCTGAACTGCTGAGACCATCAAAACTCAAGCTTACTGGTTTTCTTACTGAGAGGTTTTTGCCCTCCCGACACCAAAAACGTGGTGTCTTTTCCAATTCTGCTTCTCCAACTTTCCAACAACAACTGGCTGTATAACAATTCAATTCAATTCAGTTCAATTCAGACATTAACGGCAGGAGTTAGCACACAGACCCCACAGGTTTAAAGGCTCAGTTCCACAAGACTGCGCCCACTTCCGACACCAGTCACAAGTATTGGACCATCTATACTTCCAACCGACTGGCTATAAACTGGGGGTCCCCATAAACCCCCAAGGTTCGACGATTTGCTAGAATGGCTCACAGAACTTAGGAAGCCACTTTATTTATGTTCACCGGTTTACTGTAAAGGGTACAGATGAACAGCTGGATGAAGAGGCTGTACATAGGGCGAGGTCTGGAAGGGTCCTGAGTGCAGGAGCTTCTGTCCCACGGAGTTGGGGTGCACCACCCTCCTGGCACATGGATATGTTCACTAACCCAGAGGCTCTCTGAACCTGGAACCTCATGGTTTAGGGTTTAGGAGGTTTCATTACAGAGGCAGGATTGATCAAGTCATGGGCCAGAATTGATTGTACTCAACTTCCAGCCCCTCTCCCTTCCCCAGAGGTGAAGGAAGGGGTAAGCTGAAAGTTCCAATCCTGTAATCCTGGCTTGGTCTTTCTAGCAACCAGCCTCCATCCCAAAGCTAAGGAGGGGCCTCCCAGCTACCAGTCATCTCATTAGCATACAAAAGACTCTTACCACTCTGGATATTCCAAGGGTTTTAGGAGCTGTGTACCAGGAACCAGGGACAAAGACCAAATATTTATTTTTTATATACCATACTCTCCCTCTTTTAACCCTTTGTTATGGGCTGTACTATGTTGCCCAAAATTCATATAGTGAAGTCCCCACCCCCTAGTACTTCAGAATTTGACTGTATTTGGAGATAGGGCTGGTCAAGAGATAATCAATTAAAATGAAGTTATTAAGGTGTTCCCTCATCCAATGACTTCTGTCCTTATAAGAAGTGGAGACCAGGACACAGACAAACACAGAGGGAACACCATGTGCTATCACAGGGAGAAGGTGGCCATCTGCAGGCAAAGAGAGAGGCCTCAGAAGAAACCGAACCTGTTGACACCTTGATCTTGGATGCCCAGTCTCTAGAACTGTGAGGAAATAAATTTATGTTAAGCCACCCAGTCTGTGGTACTTTGTAATGGCAGCCCGAGTATATAAATACACCCTCCCAACACCCGCAGGAGGCAGGTAATATTACTATCTCTGCTTTACAGATGGGGAAATCGAGGTTTACAGAGGCTAAGTAGTGTGCCCAAGGCCAAGCACTCATGCTCAAGGCTATGCTGTAGGAAAGCAGTGGGGCATGACCTTGCCCACTCTGCAGCTTTGCCAGCATCTCCTCATCACACTCTCAGTGGCCCCAAGTGGCCCCTCTCTAGGCAGATGCTGTGGCCACATGTGGTCCCACCAGCACAGCACCCCACAGCACAGTGGAGTCAGGAGAAATGACTGGCGGTAATTGAACTTCGCTCCTCATCTGTAAGATGGTGAGGCTGGGTGAGGGCAGCAGAGGCTGCTGAGCCCAGAGACCAGCCTGGGCTGAGCCTCAGCCCAGAGTAAGTGTCCATTCTGGGGGCAACACCCTGGGACCCCAGCCTGGTGACCTCACCTTGTCCCTCATGTGGGCAGTTCTGGGCAGGGGACTCTGGTGATGGCGCTGTTGAAGAGGAGAACTGTGCGCCTGGAGAGGCCAGGCACCTCACCCACACGTCCATTTCACAGCCCAGGAAAGCTGAGGCCTAGGCTGATGGCGGGGAGAGGATATAATTTTCTCAGGACCACAGAGTTGGAACTTAATAGAGGTGGGATCAAACCCAGTCTGATTTCAAATCTTCTGGCCCTTCCTGAAAGGCAACTATTCCCTTCTGAACTGCAGAGAGCTCTGCCTGGCCTGTCACGTCTGTCCCCGTGCCCACAGTGTGGCTCATACAGGGCAACCCACACTGACCCTGAAGCCGGCTCCATGGACCCCAAGTTTCCCAGGAGCTCCGGCCGTTGAGGGAGGGGGTAGGCACAGATCCAGAGCAGCTCGTTGGACTCTGAACGGCACCGGATACAGGCACTGCTTGCCCAGCAGGGTAAGCGATAATCTTTTTGTCTATTCCTGGCTCCTGGAGATTTGCCTCTCTCTGGGGAAATTATTCTGGGGTCACAGAGAAATTTCTTTGACAGCTAATAAACTTTCTGTTTCTGGAACCAGATCCCGCAGCCCTCGACTCCTGGGGGAGGTGTGTATTGTATTTTTTCTCCTCCCTTTTAATCACCAGATGAAGTGGAAAGGGGTAAGGGCAAAAGCTTGGAGCTGAATTACCTCCTCAGCCAAAGTTCACTCTGAATTCGTCATTTGCATACATGGAGCCCAGGGACCAGGCTGTCTCCACTGGGGCCTGCAGTGACCTTCAGCTTTCTGTGAGGTGGTTCAGGAGTTCAAAGTTCAAACCTCAACTCAGCAAAGCTGAGCCTGGTGCCAAGTCCTGAGCTGGGCACACAGAAAGGCAGTTGAGGCCCCTGAATTCAGACCACAGGCTTATGGTGGCTGATATGTGGGATTCCAGTCCCGGCTCTGCCTTGTGACCTGGGGGTGGGAATTTCAACTAAGACTCAGTTTCCTCATCTCTAAGATTGGACAATAATAGGACCCATCTCCCAGGCCCTGGCGCTCCAGAATTTCTCATTAGGAAAAGCATAAGGGAGGGAGGTGATCTGGTTTCACAGTGGTGAGGTGAGAGCTGCTTTTGAAGTATCAGTTGCAAAGGAGGGCACTGTTTTTCCTTAGATGGTATGTTTGGGGGTGGCCCTGGAGAAGGCTCCCGTTAGCCCCCCGCAACTTCCCGGCCCTGCTGCAGAGGAACGAATCACATCTTGTATAAGAATTGCCTAGCACAATGCTTGCCACCTAGTTAGCACGGAATATACTGACTGCCATTCTTTTATTGTTGTTTTTGTTGATAACAGGATATGACACTTGCCCCGATGAGTTCACAGAACAGCAGGAGAGGCAGCTATACTACTGGCCATTATAACAGCATCACAGTGTGCCAGGCATTATGGGAGGGCAGAGAAAGCCTGTTTTATTCTTCCTGGGCATCCAGGGTAGACTTCACAGAGCCCGTGAGTTTTTTTTTTAACATATTTATTGGAGTATAATTACTTTACATTGTTGTGTTAGTTTCTGCTGTATAACAAAGTGAATCAGCTATACGTATGCATATATCCCCATATCTCCTCCTTTTGGAGTCTCCCTCCCACCCTCCCTATCCCACCCCTCTAGGTGGTTACAAAGCACCAAGCTGATCTCCCTGTGCTGTGATGCTGCTTCCCACTAGCTCTCTGTTTTACATTTGGTAGTGTATATATGTCCATGCCACTCTCTCACTTCGTCCCAGCTTACCCTCTCCCCCAACCCCGTGTCCTCAAGTCCATTCCCTACATCTGCATCTTTAGTCCCGTCCTGCCCCTAGGTTTCACTCTGTATGACAGGCACTAGGTCCATCCACCTCACTACAAATAACTCAATTTCGTTTCTTTTTATGGCTGACTAATATTCCATTGTATATATATGCCACATCTTCTTTATCCATTCATCTGTTGATGGACACTTACGTTGCTTGCATGTCCTGGCTATTGTAAATAGTGCTGCAGTGAACATTGTGGTACATGACTCTTTGAATTATGGTTTTCTTAGGGTATATGTCCAGTAGTGGGATTGGTGGGTCAGATGGTAGTTCTATTTTTAGTTTTTTAAGGAACCTCCATACTGTTCTCCATAGTGGCTGTATCAATTTACATTCCCACCAACAGTGCAAGAGGGTTCCCTTCCCTGCACACCCTCTCCAGCATTTACTGTTTGTAGATTTTTGGATGATGGCCATTCTGACTGGTGTGAGGTGATACCTCATTGTAGCTTTGATTTGCATTTCTCTAATGATTAGTGACATTGAGCATCCATTCATGTGTTTGTTGGAAATTTGTATATCTTCTTCGGAGAAATGTCTATTTAGGTCTTCTGCCCATTTTTGGATTGGGTTGTTTGTTTTTTTGAACTGCATGAGCTGCTTGTATATTTTGGTGATTAATCTTTTGTCAGTTGCTTCGTTTGCAAATATTTTCTCCCATTCTGAGGGTT
>NW_020173241.1:289505-316848 GCF_003031525.2 Neophocaena asiaeorientalis asiaeorientalis | reverse complement strand
TGCAAACAGTGACAGTTTTATTTCTTCTTTTCCAATTTGGATTCCTTTTATTTCTTTTTCATCTCTGATTGCTGTGGCTAAAACTTCCAAAACTATTTGAATAATAGTGGTAAGAGTGGGCAACCTTGTCTTCTTCCTAATCTTAGTGGAAATGGTTTCACCATTGAGAACGATGTTGGCTGTGCATTTGTCATATATGGCCTTTATTATGTTGAGATAAGTCCCTCTGTGCCTACTTTCTGGAGAGTTTTTATCATAAAATGGTGTTGAATTGTGTCAAAAGCTTTTTCTGCATCTATTGAGATTATCATGAGTGTTTCTCCTTCTGCTATATTTTGGAAGAGTTTGAGAAAGATAGGTGTTAGCTCTTCTCTATATGTTTGATAGAATTTGCCTGTGAAACCATCTGATCCTGGGCTTTTGTTTACTGGAAGATTTTTAATCACAGTTTCAATTTCAGTGCTTGAGATTGGTCTGTTCATAATTTCTATTTCTTCCTGGTTCAGTCTCGGAAGTTGTGCTTTTTTAAGTATTTGTCCATTTCTTCGTGGTTGTCCCATTTTATTGGCATAGAGTTGCTTGTAGTAATCTCTCATGATCCTTTGTATTTCTGCAGTATCAGTTGTTACTTCTCCTTTTTCATTTCTAATTCTGTTGATTTGAGTCTTCTCTCTTTTTTCCTTATGAGTCTGGCTAATGGTTTATCAATTTTGTTTATCTCCTCAGAGAACCAGCTTTTACTTTTATTGATGTTTGCTATCATTTCCTTCATTTCTTTTTCATTTATTTCTGATCTGATCTTTATGATTTCTTTCCTTCTGCTAACTTTGGGGTTTTTTTGTTCTTTCTCTACTTGCTTTAGGTGTAAGGTTAGGTTGTTTGAGATTTTTCTTGTTTCTTGAGGTAGGATTTTATTGCTATAAACTTCCCTCTTAGAACTGCTTTTGTTAGAGCCGGTGACATTTTAACTGAGCCTCAAAGGACGCACCTGGGCTCAGGGCAGGGCCGGGTGCTCAGATAGGGGTTGGCGTGAGTGAGGAACGTACAGCAAAGAAGCCACCTGAGGCAGCCAATGGCCCTGACTGCCATCCTAGGAGGGGGATTCTGAGTCCCAAACTCAGATACCTGGTGTTTAGCTGTGTTGACAGTGTGGAGAGACAGAGATGGAGACAGGGAGACAGGTTAGGAGTCTGCCAGTGACATCTAGGGCCCAGGTTGAGGCAGGGAAGGAGGCTGAGAGGACAGAGGGCCTGGCGGATCAGTGTGGCTGCAAGGGCAGGAAGAGCAGGGGAAGAGGGGCAGACTGGGTGGTGACTCTGTGTTTCAGAGAGAGAATGCACACAACACCATCTCTGCTGAAAACCACCTGGAAACGCCATGTTTGCTTTTCCCAAAATGTACCATAATCAAGGATTCACTAGGGATGCTTCATAACAAAGGCACCAGAATGGTGGACAAGCTGCTGCTTTTCTTATGGTGTCATTGTATGGCCTCTGGTGACATAGCTAAGCCGTCCTTACTGAGCAAAGAGGGTGGGAACCTAGAGATGAGCCCTGCTCATCTGAGTACCTGTATAGGGCACAGAACTAAGAGCTAACATTGACCAGGTACTTACCTGTGTAGAAACTGTGCCAAACTCCTGGTGGGCTCAACTCATTTAATGCTTGAGAAGTAATACCCCCATTTTGCAAAGGAAGGGGCTGAGGGTCAGAGAGCATACACCCGTCAGTCAAAGTTGCACAGTGGAAGGTGGTAGAACCAGGGTCAGTCTGGCCTGCGCAGTTGACAAAGCACTCTCAGAGCCTCATCTTCTGGAGACTCCTTCTTTCCCAGCTGTCTCCCTCCTGAGGATCATCATGCTCTCAAGTGTCAGAAAGGGTACTTGAACCTGGGACGTCTGTCTCCAGGTACAATGTTTCTTAAGACAGTACAATGGCCTCCACCTCAGTGGACAACAGTCTTGCTCTTTCATCTCATTGCTGGTGGGTGGTGGGCTGGTGGTGATGCCTGATCACAATCCCTTCTGGCTTTTTATGCTCTACCTTGGATGAAACAGGTCTAGGCAGAGGGGACAGGTGAGGAAGCGAGCACAATTACCAGAAGCGGGAGGGCATCAGCAGCTGGCCCACGTCTATGGCATCCTGGATCTAGCATGAGCCTCACCCTCGAGAGTTCCTAGTGGAGGAGTGAATGTGTGGTGGGGTGGGAGTGGGGGCAGTCCCTGGTGGGGGAATCCAGCCTCTGAACCTATAGCCCTGCTGCTGCTCTGAGTTCCAAGGAACCAGGCCCTGAGGATACCACTGTCCCATCTGGGTCCCCCTAGCCGAGGCCCTGTGCTCTCCATCCCTCACCTTCCCCCTCTGGGGCCAGCCTCAGTATCATTTCCATCACTCAAGATGCAGAAGTCAAGAAGCTGACCTAGACCTGGGGGCACTGGGAGACGGGACTTGGGGGAAGGGAGGATGGAGGGTAGGCCTCAGCTGAGTTCCTGGGCTGCTTATGCCTGGGGGGCCTAGTCTACATGCCCACTATGGGCTTAGTGGTCCCTGATGGCCATAGTGAATAAACCTGAAGTTGACCCAAGGCTGCTGGTCAGGCTTCAAAAAATCTCAGCCAGTATGTCATAATCCCAGAGCCGAAAACAAGCAGAGGCAAGACCCCTCTGTGGCACCTGCCTCCACCCTGAGAGTCTGCTCTGGTTCACACCAAGGGATTAAGTTCAAAGAATGAAAACAGTACCTAGAGAAATTAACATGCCAGGGCACTTAGTAAAACAGTCCAACTTTAAAAAATAAAACCATCTCTGGCCTCCTCCTTAAGTTACTGCTGTAAGATTTAAAAGATACTTGAGTTTCATGGGTAGGAATACACAAGTGCCAAACACCTGGAGGAACTAAAAGGTACAAGCCATCATTCTTGTTTATTTAATTTATTGTCTGAAAATATTTAGGCAAGAAAAGTATGCATAAATGAGCTTTCCAGTATGGTCTGGGATCCCGGCAAAATAAACTGTTTTACCTATAGTTACTCAGTTCATCATATGTGTCTGATGTGTATTTATGTATACATGCACTGTGTAGACCACAGAGTAGGCAACATACAGCTAATATGCTGGTTCCTTACCCACAAGTATCTTTAAATTCCTTCTGTATTTGTATTTGTAAATATGTTATGTAAACCAGATGGATTTATAGAACATGTGCACTGGAATCTGGTTTTATTTTTTAACAACATGTACTATAAAATGCTTTGGGAAAATGATCTGTACATTTGAAAGGGAAAAAAAAAGATATCTTGGTCTACTTCTGAAATGGCAAGAGAATCAAGAACACGCATAGGAAATGCTGGCATTGGAAGCATCTGCTCAGAATTGACTCTTGGGTCCAAACAAACTGCCTAGAGCAGCGGTTCTCAAACTTGGCCTCACAATATGATCACTTGGGGAGATTTTAAAAGTTCTGGCGGTCACCCTTTGCCAATTACACCAAAAGCTCTGGGTAAGACCCAGGCACCTGCAGTTTGTCAAACTCCCCAGGGGTTTCCAGTGTGTGTACCAGAGTCTGCGAACTTGCCTTGGAGGGTGGTTCTTGCCCAGGTGCACACTGCACTCACCTGGGAGCTTTAAACCTTTCCACATCCAGGTTGTACCCACGATCAATTACACCAGGACCAGCCAGCAGACCTTAGAGTTTCCCAGGTGACTCAAATGGAAGCCAGGGCTGGAAACCACTTCCCTCAGAGGATTTGGGAACAGTCCTAAGGGATGTGACAGCTGAGCCCAACTTACTTAATGGAACTTGAGATGGGCCAGGGGCTTCAGTACCGTCATCTTAGTCCGGATGCAAGTCTTGCTTTCAGGTCACCTCCATCTCTCTCTCTTATTAATTGTGTGACCTGAAGGCAGTTCAAGAAGTGCTCTGCGGCTCCTGTCCGCCTGACTCCTGGCCTCGTCAGACACATCTCTCCTCTCCAACCATCCACAGCCTCAGCTTGAGTGCAAGTCCTTGATTTCTCCCTCTTGCCTCTGCCTTGCCCCCCTCCCTCTCTCTCCCAGTTAACCCCCACCCTGCAGCTGGAGCAGTCTCTTTAAATGCAAACCTCATCCCATCTCTCCTCTGTTCACATCCTCCAGCAGACGTGGAGACCCTGGAACCCTTGTAGGCTGCTGGTGGGAATGTGAAATGGTGCAGCCACTGCAGAAGTCAGTGTGGCAACAATTCCTAGCGATTCCTAGGATCTCCCTGGAGAAATGAAAATAGACATCCACACAAAGACCTGGATGCAAAGGCTCACAGTGCCCCAAACTGGAAGCAATCCAAATGTCCATCAGCTGGCCAATGGATAAACTGTGGTATATCCAATCAATGGAATACTAATACATGCAACAACATGGATGAATCTCAGAAACATGATGCCATGGGAAAGAAGCCAGACACAAAACACATGTAGTGTATGATTTCATTTGTACGAAATTTCTAGAAAAGACAGATCTACAGAGACAGAAAGCAGATCAGTGGGTGCCTGGGGTTGGGGATAGGATTGGGGATTGACTGGAAATGGGAACAAGGGAAATTTCTGGACTGATGGAAAGGTTTTAAAACCGTATCATGGTGGTGGTTGCACAACTATATAAATTTACTAAAAATCATGGACCTGTACACTTAGAATGGGTGAATTTCATGGTGTATAAATGATACTTCAAATTAGACTGTTTAAAAAAACTTCTGGTGGCTTACACAGGATAGTGAAGGAGTTCCTTGCCATGCTCCTTGCATGCAGAGCCCTCCACCATACATTCATCTACCTTTCCAGGACAACTCCCTAGATGCCCAGGTCCCACGGAACGCTCACCTTTCCCCAATCACAGACATGGCACATGTGTCTGGAATTCCTCATTTCCACGGCCAGCTTCTCACCCTGGCAAACTCCTCACCCTTCAGGACTCAGAGCAGATTAACACTCATCTGAGAAGTCCACACCACCCCTACCTATTAACAAAATATTATTTGCTTACACATCAGTCTCTCCCATTATAGCAGTGCTTTTAAAACTTCGGCTAATGGGTTGTGAAATCAACTTCATGTGGTACAACCAGCATTTTTTAAAAAAATGAAACAGAATAGAAACTAGAATGCACTGTGTGTAGTAAACACACTGTCCTATTAAACTATTGTTTCACCTTTTCTGTATGGGTATTCGTATATGTACTAAGTTGCTTTTTCCATACTCTGAAAAACACTTAATTAGACAGGGAGTTCCTTGAGGGCAGGGGTTGTGTGTGTTTCTCTGTATTCCTGTGGTCAGCGCAGGGCTTGGAACCCAGAAGTCACCCAAGTTTGCTCAATGAAAGAGTGGTTTGATGTGAATGTAAAACTTCCCCCCAAAACTCGATTATACATCCACTTGTATCTTATATTTTTTCCACTCCCACAACCCATACATAGTTTTTAAAAAGTTGTGTGCTGGCTCACAGTCCACGTTCTCCTACAGTTAGACTGGCAGCAAACCCCAGCAAGAAGTTCAAATAATTGCTGTAAGTCTGAGTTATAAACCTGACTATAATTGTCAAGTACATTTTTGACAGGTAAGATACACAACATAAAAATAAAAATGTAATAGCAATAATTCAAATCTAAAGCTCCAGACAACACTTGTTACATAATTTGCAGAGTCTGGTGCAGAATGAAAATTTGGGTCCCCTTGTTCTAAAACTATTAAGAATTTAATGACAGCAGAGCATTAAACTAAAGGGAGGCCCTCTAAGTGCAGGGCCACAGGGTCTCACCCATGAAGACTGGCCCTGAACCCAGATCACAAAGACCTAGATCTGGGGTAAGGGGGCGTTTAAAAGTGCTTCCTCCTGGGCTTAATTGGAGGGGCACACAGAAGATCGCATTTAACTCCTGATGTTTAGAGAAACTGGGGTTCAAAAATGCTTTTGAAACAAGCCAAAAAGTATCCCAGGAACCTCTAACTGAGGACACAGGGCTGGCAGATTCAGCATTCAGCTTTACCACAAACTCTGCTTCCTTGTCTTCAGGGTTTTTATTTTTTTTAATATTTATTTATTTATTTAATTTGCACCGGGTCTTAGTTGCAGCACATGGGCTCCTTAGTTGTGGCATACAAACTCTTAGTTGTGGCATGCATGTGGGATCTAGTTCCCTGACCAGGGATCGAACCTGGGCCCCCTGCATTGGGAGAGCAGAGTCTTAACCACTGTGCCACCAGCGAAGTCCCTGTCTTCAGGTTTAACACTCAGCACCGTTCGCCCAAATTGCAGGAGCCTACCCACCCCAACGTGTGGCAATGACGAAGGAAACTCATCGAATGTCTGACAGGGGCCCCAAATCACCCGTATCAGAAGGATTTGGGCTTCACAGAAGAAACCGTACTTGGTAGCCTGAGCATGACTGGGCAGAGGGACCATCAATAAGCCCATGCTTCAGTTTCTCTGCTCCAAATCCCCATCTGTTTGGCCAGGGCTTTGACTGTCAACCTGAGCCCCCACTGGCCTGGCCTTCTGGGACATCCAACTGATTGATGCCAAGTACTGCAGCCTCATCCCTTCACCCAGCTTGGCCCTTGCTTCCTCCTCTCCTCCTTGGCCAAAATCTCCAAAATTATGGGAAAAGAGTCTGAACTTGGTCTGTCTTTGTCTTATGAGAGAGCCCAGGGTGGGAGCTGCATGTGGTCAAGAAAGAGGAAGAAGCTTATCTCAAGAGCAAAAGTACTATGTACTGGTAATTCCACAAAGAAAATTGCCTTCGACTTGTATGTACAAACAGGTAGGCAAATTTAGATGGGAACATTTTTTAAAGATCACCCTCCCCTCCACAAAACTCAAAATGTCATCACATTTAAATTATTTGGAGCTTCATTTGAGATACTTTCTACCCCTAAGCATGTCAAAAGCAATTTCCCAGAGTGAAGCCTTCGTGAATCCAGAATTAACAGGACTGTATGTCTCCCTCACTGAGCGCTGGGGTCAGGGTCCACAGCTGGGGGAGCAATAGCTCGCTTCTTCCTGACTCAGGGAACCACAGGGCATCTAAGGAATCTTACAGATCGTCTGGTCCTGTAGTGATTAAACCTTGTTTAAAGCAGCAGAAGCCACTCTTTAAATAGAAGGCATCTTGCAGAGGCCCAGTCTATAAAAGAATCAGAGTGGAACAACTCTGGCTGTTGCTTGGCACAAGGACCCTAGGCCTGACTTCCTGCATCCCTTTCGCCACCCCTCCCTGTCCCCTCTCACCCCCAGAACTCGACAGAGCCCAGTTTGAGAACCCCTAGTCTTTTCTGCTCCCCCAGCCCCATTCCTATTTTACAAGCAAAGGAGACCTCCCACCGTCTCACCAAATCTTCCCTTGTCTCCAGGGCAGTGATGTTTCCAGCACCCCAGGCTGCTTCTCTGTTTCCTTTTAGTTGCTGGGAATTTCTGGGCCTTGAAAGATTCGAAGCAGCTTGTGCATTTGTGTGGTCCCAGAGGAGTCACATCTGAGCCACTGCATTCACTCAGGCCTGTGTGGAAGCTCGTCCGCACATCCACACCCTAACCCACCTACGGCATTTCCCTGAAACCCATTAGAGGCACAGAAGTTGCACCCATGTGAAAACACTTACCATGTGCCATTTTGGTTTGAGGCAGCAAACAAACCCCACATTTAAAGGGAGCTGAAATTTGAGAGGCTTGAGCATGCTACCAAACCAGGGCTGAACCCCCTGCTTTGGAAGGTGTTTCAACACCAGACACGCAGGAGCCAATGCCCTGTGGCCGCTTGCCTTCTCTTTGTTCAGATTCTGGCCAGAGTTTTAAAAATTTAAATATGAAAAAAAATTTTTTTTGAATGTACAGTTCCATGAGTTTTAAGACATGCATAGATTCTTATAATTGCCACCACTAACAGGATAAAGGACAATCCTCCCCATCAAAACCCCCAAATTCCCTCATGTGATCCCTTTGCAGTCAGACCATCCCTTGCACCTAACTCCCAGTGACAACTGACCTGTTCCCTATCATTACAGTTTTGCCTTTTCCAGAATGTGACATATTAATAAATGAAATCATACAGTATGTAACCTTTTGAAACTGGTTTCCTTCACTTAGTATGTAGCATATTTAAGATTCATCCAAGTTATTGTATGCATTAATAGCTTGCTCCTTTTTCACTGCTGAGTAATATCCCATTATACGGACATACAACAGTTTGTTTGTTTTTTAATCCATTCACCCATTGGGGGACATCTGGGTTTCTTCCAGTTTTTGGTGATTATAAGTAACGTTATTATGCATATTCATGTACAAGGTTTTTGTGTGAGCATACATTTTCATTTCTTTGGGATACATGTCCAGGAGTAGGATCACTAAGTCATTTGCCAAGAATATGTTTACCTTCCTAAGAAACTGCCAAACTGCTGCCAGAATGGCTCAACCATTTTGCATTCTGACCAGCAAACCAGATGCTCCACATCCTCATCCACTTGGCATATTGGTATTTTTCTAGCTACTCTAATAGGTGTATAGTGGTATCTAATGTGGTTTTAATTTGCATTTTCCTAATAACTTATGATGTTAAGCATCTTTTCATGCGTTTATCTGTCTTCCGTATAACTTCTTTGATGAAGTGACTTTTGCCTATTTATTTATTTATTTATTGGCCGCGAGGTATGGCTTTTGGGATTTTAGTTCCCCGACCAGGGATGGAACCCAGGCCCTCGACAGTGAGAGCACAGAGTCCTAATCACTGGACCGCCACGGAATTCCTGCCTTTTGCCTATTTTTAACTGGGCTCTTCATTCTCTTATTGTTGAATTCTGAGAGTTCTTTGTATAGCCTGGATACAAGTCCTTTGTTTGGTATGTGATTTGCAGGTATTTTCTCCCAGTGTGCAGGCCATCTTCTCATTCTATTTAGGAAGTCCCTTGCAGAACAGAAGTTTTACATTTTGGCTTATGTCCAACTTATCAGTTTTTTTAAAATGGATCATGCTTTTGTTTGTCACCTCTAAGAGCTCGTTGCCTAATCCAAGATCATGAAGATTTTCTCCTATGGTTTCTTCTAAGAGTTTTAAAGTTTTATGCTTTGCATTTATACCTCTATTTTTTTTTTTAAACCCCACATTTGTTTATTTATTTATTTATTTTTGGCTGTGTTGGGTCTTCGTTTCTGTGCGAGGGCTTTCTCTAGTTGTGGCAAGTGGGGGCCACTCTTCATCGCGATGCGCGGGCCTCTCACTATCGCGGCCTCTCTTGTTGCGGAGCACAGGCTCCAGACGCGCAGGCTCAGTAGTTGTGGCTCACAGGCCTAGTTGCTGTGCGGCGTGTGGGATCCTCCCAGACCAGGGCTCGAACCCACGTCCCCTGCATTAGCAGGCAGATTCTCAACCACTGCGCCACCGGGGAAGCCCCCTCTGATCTGTTTTGATTTAATATTTGGATATGGTCTGAGGTTTAGGATGAGGTACACATTTTTTTGCCTATGGATGTCCAACTGTTCCAGCACCATTGTTGAAACCACTATCTTTTCTTCAATGAATTGCCTTTGTTCTTTTGTCAAATATTAGTTGACTCTATTTGCCTGGGTCTATCTCTGGGCTCTCTATGCTGTTCCACTGACCAATGTGACTATCCTTTTGCCAATATTACCTAGTCTTGATTAGTTTCCTTCAACTTTGTTCTTCAAAATTATCTTCACTATTCTAGTTCCTTTGCCTTTCCATATAAATTTTAGAATAAACTTGTTGATATCTATAAAGAATCCTGCTTAGATTTTGATTGGGGTTACATTACATCTATAGATCAAACTGGGGAGAATTGACATCTTAACTATATTGAATCTTCCAGTTCATGAATCAGGTGCGTCTCCCCATTTATTTAGTCTTTCCTTGACTTATTTAATCAACATTTTATAGTTCTCAGCACACATTTTGTTATATTTATGCCTAAATATTGCATTTAGGAGGGAATACTGTAAATGAGGCTGCTTGTTAAGTTTCAGTTTCCAATTGTTTGTTGTTGGTTTGTTTTTTTAAATGTTGACCTTATATCCCATAATACAGCTCATTTATTAGTTCCAAGAGCTTTTTTCTGATAGTTCGTTTGGATTTTCTACGTAGGCAATCATGTCATCTATGAGTATGAATAGTTTTATTTCTTCCTTTCCAACTTGAATGCCTTTAATTTCTCTTTCTTACTTTATTGCACTTGCTAGGACTTTCAGTACAATATTGAATAGGGATGCTCTCTCTGATTATTGGAGAAAGCATTCAACCTTTCACCATGAGGTATGGTGTTAGCTGCAGATTTTGGTAGATGCTCTTTATCAGTCATTCTAACCCCTGACCCGTAACCCTGGAGACCACTGATCCATCATCACAGTCTTGCCTTTTCCAGAATGTCATGCAAATGGAATAATACCTTTTTTGAGATTTATCTCTTGTTTCAGGTTAAAGGCATTCCTTTCTGTTTCTGAGAGTACCTTTCTACTTCCCTTCTAGTTTGCTAAGAGTTTTTATTGTGAATGAATGTTATTAAATGCTGTTTCTGTATCTATTGATATAATCGTGTGCTTTTTCTTATTTAGTTGTTAATGTACTGGATTTCACTGATTGATTTTAGCACGTTGAATCAGTCTTACATGGCCAGAAAGTTTTAAGCATGACATGTATTACTTTCTACCATGTAATAAAGTTGTTTAAATGTGTGCTAGCTCCCCATGAGGGTATAAGGCTTCATTTTAATCAATCAACTCAGGTGTTCTGAATGCCCACTAAGTTTCAGGTAACTCTCAAGGTAAGCTCAGATACATCGTCTTATTTAATTGTCACAGCAGCAGTAGGAAGTAGATATCATTATCATTTTACTGTCAAGAAAACCGGAGGCTGGAGAAATTAAGAGGCTTATATTACTGCCACCTAGGTCTCCTAACTCCACATCCAGTATTCCTCCTGCTGTAGTAGCAGCCACTAATTTATTTTTTAACCCACATCAAGTTCAGCATGGTGATGGCACACAGCAAAAGGCCAGTAAACACTGAATCAGTCAACCAAATGATCATGCCTCCTTGCATGTGCACGAACTGTAAAAAGCCCCTCTTGCCAGGTTTCAGTGTAGCATGGGCTTTCTTATACCTTATCCAGGAAACATACTACTAAAACTAACTTCCAACGACCTAGCCCCAGGACCTTTAGCAAATTTTTACCTATTGGATCTCAATGAAAAGAGCAACTCCACTTAGAGGCTGCATCTCTTATCTCTACTCTTTGACTCATAGGTGATACTGAGGAAGGAGGATATAAAGCTAGAGATGACTGGGTGAGCTGCAGGTTGAACAAACCCAGCAGACACAAAACTCCTGAGGCCAGACAGGAGGAGTCCTGGAGGTGCTGTGGATCCTTAAGGACAAATCGTTACAAACTAGCCACATTTTGGTTCTCAACAGTGAGGTGAATGTCATGGGCATAGTGTAAGCAGAATGTCCTCTATTTATCACATCTGGACTGCTGATGAAAGTCTCTCATAATATCCTTGTATACTAGATACATTGGTGCCTCCTGAAATGGCTGCCAACCATGTTCAAACATCTACCCATGTCTCCTTCCCACCTCCTTCACTAGCTGAACTCAATTTGGTCAGGGAGGACATGGAGATGCCTCAATTTCATGAAAGGTAGGTCTCCACCCTGGGTCCCAGGCCCGTATGGCTCTTGCTCTGAACTTGGAGGCACTAGCACTAGCCAAGCATGGCTGCTTCTCAGAGACAAACCACAAGTAACACTTTGTCTCTTAATCCTCACATGATGTAGGTACTGTGCTATCCCCATGCTACAGATGGGGAATTGAGCAGGAAGAGGTTAAATAATTTGCCTAACGTCTAGTAAACTGTAGTAAATTGTAACGTCTAGTAAACGTCTAGTAAAATATTTGCCTCTCATGTCAAAAATAAGAGACATGGAAAGAAAAATGTATTAATTACACAGATTCAAAGTAGAAATTTCAGGAGATAACAGAGGAAAAGAATTATGAAAGAAATTGAGTCTTAAGCTCAAAAGGTCTCACTGAGTAACAGGTAAAATGAATAAGAAGAGACCTACTTTGATATTTTCAGAAATGTATTGATCGGGGCTCTCACTGTTGTGGCCTCTCCCGTTGCGGAGCACAGGTTCCGGGCACGCGGGCTCAGCGGCCATGGCTCACGGGCCCAGCCGCTCCGCGGCATGTGGGATCTTCCCGGACCAGGGCACAAACCCATGTCCCCTGCATCGGCAGGCAGACTCTCAACCACTGCGCCACCAGGGAAGCCCGACATTTTCTTTATATCTGAACATAATATATTTTTTATAGGTGTTCATATATTAAGTCACAATATAGTTCCAATATCAGAAAGGATATAGGTTGACCATTAGGTTATACAACTAGAAGTAAATAGTAAAGGTTTAAAAGTAAAAATAGTTTAGAATTAAAAGAACAATCCTGTTAAAAATGCTTAGATCCAAAAGAAAATAAAAGCTTCAACTGCACAGAAATAAAACATATATTTTTGGAAAGCCTATTTAAGAATAAATAGAGTAAAAGCACTATACTTAACAGCAAAGATTAGCGGTATGGGAGACAGGAAAATGTTGTAGGAGACTACTACATACAACTCAAAAAAATTTAAAAAAAATTTTTATTGAAGTATAGTTGAATTATAATGTAGTGTTAATTAGTGCTGTACAGCAAAGTGACTCAGTTATAGATATACAGATTTGTTTTCATATTCTATTCTATTATGGTTTATCATAGGATATTGAATATAGTTCCCTGTGCTATACAGTAGGGTTTTGTTGTTTATCCATCCGATATATAATAGTTTGCATATGCTAACCCCAAACTCCCAATCCAACCCTCTCCCACCCCCTCCCCCTTGGCAACCACCAGTCTATTCTCTATGTCCCTGATCCTGTTTCTGTTTCATAGATAGGTTCATTTGTGTCATATTTTAGATTCCACATATAAGTGATATCATATGATATTTGTCTTTCTCTTTGACTTACTTTACTTAGTATAATAATCTCTAGTTGCATCCATGTTGCTGTAAATGGCATTATTTTGTTCTTTTTTTATGGCTGAGTAATATTCTGTTGTATATATGTACCACATCTTCTTCATCCGTTCATCTGTCGATGGGCATTTAGGTTGTTTCCATGTCTTGGCTATTGTGAATAGTGCTGCTATGAACATAGGGGTGCATGTATCTTTTTGAATTATAGTTTTGTCTGGATATATGCCCAGGAATGGGATTGCTGCCTCATATGGTAATTCTACTTTTAGTTTTCTGAGAATCCTCCATACTGTTTTCCACAGTGGCTGCACCAACCTGCATTCCTGCCGACATTCCCTTTTCTCCACACCCTCTCCAGCCTTTAAAAAACCTTTTTGAAAAGAAAAATAAGTATTACCAAAATTGACTAGCCTGGGGTTCGACTGAGGTTTTAAGCACGTTGCTTGAGCCATTTAAGGAACAATTTTTAATTACTCTATCCTTTTTCACATCTTAAGAAATATGGGAAGCTTCCTAGTTCTATTTACTAAGCTACTGTCATCCTTCATACTTTGGGTAAATATTGATCAAGTGTCTACCATGTGAAAGACACATGGCCAGGCACTGAGTTTTTAGTGGTGAACTAAATACAGACATGACACCTACCATCATGGTACCAAAAGTCCATGGGGGAAACAGGAATAAACCAAAAATTGTATCAATAATTAGCTATATCACCTCACCCCTCCCCAAGACCCCAGCACAGTCAGCTGGGCTCCTCGTCAATAATTAGTTACAATAGAGGTCACTGCTATAAAGAAACTTCAAAGAACTATGAAAGAGAATAACCAGAGGAAACCTAACTACTATATGTAGGTTGGTGATTTAGGCAAGAGATGAGTCACACTTAACTGGGTGATGTGGAACAAGAGGAGATATAGAAGGTAGTGGGAAGAGCATGTGCAAAGGTCCTGGGAAAGTAAAGAGCTTGATGGGTCTGAGGAGACCTCAAATTGAAACAGGAGGGAGGGGGCAGGGCACAACCTTTAAAGGAGTGATAGAGCCATTGTGGATACAACAAAAACTGGTTAAAGCCGATTACGCCCAAGATGGTGGAAGATTTGACTTCCAGTAGACTTTGAGCCTCATTATATGCTCATTTAAATACACTAGCAAGCTAAATGACACACTCACAGGCACCATGACAGTTCTGAGGCTAACCATAAAAGGCCAAAAAGTGAGTGGTGGCCCAAATCCTGGAAATCCTTGCCCCTTCTCCAAAAGAGTTGGAATAATCCTCTCACTTATTAGCCTATGAGCCCCTAAAAACTAACCACCTCATATTTCAGGGCAGCTCTTGCCTTTTGAGACGGACTGCATTCTGTCTATGGAACTGGATATATACATGCAGAAGAATGAAGCTGGACACTTACCTCACACCATACACAAAAATTAACTCAAAATGGATCAAAGATCTAAATTTAAGAGCAAAATTTAGCTATGTTTTCTTAGCAGAAAATATAGGGGAAATTTTTTATGACCTTGGATTTGGCAATGTTTTTTTCTTTTCTTTTTAAGGAATGTGCAGTGTTTATTGTAAGGCACCAGACAAGGAGGGCAGGGTAGCTAATGCTCAAAAAACTCAAACTCTCTGATCATTTTCAGTGAACAGTTTTAATAGGCAAAATTTGGGGGGAGGTCTGCAGGGTGTGTGACCTTCCTCTGATTGGTTGGTGGGGAGATAACAGGAATCTCAATCATCAGCCTTGTGGTTCCAAACAGTCTGGGGTCCAAGTGCTTGTGCTCAGCCTGAAGTTACCATCTCCCACCTGAGTGGGGGTCTTAGTTTCTGTAGAAGAACTCAGAGGTTTGTATCAGATTGTTATGTATATCCCTTGAGGAGGAACCAGGCCCCTGCTCATCACTGAACTATTGTTTCTTGACTGCCTTTCCGTTGTTTCTTGTATTCCCTCACTCCTCTAATTAGTAACTGTTTGAATCTGGCAATGGTTTCTTAAATATGACATGAAAAGAATAAGCAACCAAAGAAAAAATAAATTGGGCTTCATCAGAATTAAGAATTTTTGTGCATGAAAGGATACTGTCAAGAGAGTGAAAAACACAACCCACAGAACGAGAGAAAATATGTGTAAATCATGTCTTATAAGAATATAGTATTCAGAATGTATAAAAAACTTTTACAACTCAACAACAAAAAGAAAAATAACCCAATTAAAAGATGGGCAAAGAATCTGATTAGCCATTTCTCCAAAGAAGATATACAAATGGTCAACAAACACATGAAAAGATGCTCAACATTATTAGTCATCAGCGAAATGCAAATCCAAACAATGAGATATTGCTTCATAACCACTAGAGTGGCCATGATTTAAAAAAAAGAAAATAAGTGTTGGAAAGGATGTAGAGTCAACTGGAACACTCATACACCGGTGGTAGGAATGTAAAATGATTCCACTGCTTTGTAAAAATAGTTTGGCATTTCCTCAATAAGCTAAATATAATATTACCATATGACTCAGCAACTCCATTCCTCCACTGAAAACAGGTCCATTGTTTGAAAACAGATACTCAAGCAAATACTTGTACACAAATGTTCATAGCAGCTTTATCACATGAATGGATAAACAAAACGTGACATATTCATACAATGGAATATTATTCAGCCATAAAAGAATGAAGTACAGATATATGTTATGACATGGATGAACCTTGCAAACATTATGCTAAGTAAAATAAGCCAGCCATGAAAAGGCCATGTATTGTATGATTCCATTTATATGAACTATCCAGAGTGGGCCAGATCCATAGGGAGAGAGAGCAGATGAGTGGTTACAGAGGTTGGAGGTAGGGGGGATGGGAAGTGACTGCTTCGTAGGCATGGGATCTCCATTTGGGGTATTTAAAAAGTTCTGAAACTGGATAATGGTGATGGTTGCAAATACTGTGAAAATACTTAATGCCACTGAATCATACACTTTAAAACAGTTAAAATGGTAGTTTTATGTGTATTTTACCTCAGTAATAATATTTTAAAAATCTAATTAATCAACTTACACTTTCATTGATTATAAAATTTAACAAATAGACATTTTAGGTAAAAAAAAAATCACTGTGACTGTTATGAGGACAATGGGTGGAGCAGAAGCCAAAGTGGAGGCGGGGAGCCCAGGGAAGTGCATGGGAGAAAGAGACAACAGATAGCTTGATGAAATGCGGGAGATCTGATGATTCTGGATTCCTGGCAAGATAACTTGGGGAAGGAGGAGGACGTTTAGAGACATCAGGTCATGAAATCAGTTCTGATACCCAAACTTTATAGCTATATGGACCAGTGTCACCTAATGTCCTAAATAAAACATCAGAAATCCAATTTAAACATGGACTAAAAGAATAATACATGGTGTCCAAGTAGTATTCATTCTAGCATTGTAAGGATGGCGCAATATTATAAAAGGTGTTAATATTATAACTGATAACATTAATAGTCAAAATCATTCACTTAAAAATCCTTTCTTTTCTTGCTTATCTGAAATACTTTACTCTAATGATATGCTATACTAAATTATTTTATATACTTGAGTTTCAGAAATTTCTATTGTTTCATTGATTTGTTTGTTCCTATACTGATTACATACTGTTTTCATTTTCATTACTATACCTTTATAATATATTTTAATAACTGATAACCTAAGTCCCTCCTTTTGAAGCTTTTGCCTTTTAAAATTTTCTTGGTTGTTCTTAAAATGTTTATTCTCCTAGATAAAATTTAGACTCATTTTGTCAAATTCCCAAAATATCTCATTAAGATTGATAGAAATTATACAAAATGTACAAATTAATTTGAAAAGAGTTGACATCTAAAGTAACCAGCCAGTGATCTCTATGACATTACCATTTTGAATTCCTCACTACCTATTTGGAGAGGAAAAGATTATAATCCACATTTACCATCTGGCTAGATGAAGTATAGAGAGTTTAAAGATTTAGGTGTAGAAAATTGAACCTTAGAAGTACGTAGAAGAAAATATTTGTGATGTTGGGAGGCAAAAGACCTTTCCAGGACATGACAATAAACATAGGTGTCATGAAGGACAAGATTTAGAATTAAAAAACAAACAAAAAACCCAAACCAGAATAAATAAAATTGGAAGGTGGCTAAAAAATTGAAAAATATTTTGCAATATAGGAAAGAGTTGAAATATCTAATGGAAAATTTAAGAAAGTAACAATAAACAATTCACAAAGGAAGAAGTACAACTGTCCAATAAGCATACGAAAAAGTCCTTTACCTCTTTAATTACATGAGTTACAAGTCAAACAAGACAGTTTTTTAATTAAAAATTTCCCAATATGTATCTTTGTTAACATTGTTACAAATACCCAGTGCAGAAGACACAAGTCAGGGGTGTTCTTACATACAGGTGTCTTAAAGATTTAGTTATAAACATGGTCATATTATACTATTTAAGATAGCAGAAAACTGAAAATAATCTACATTTCCAAAAATGGGGAACTGTGTGAAAACAATATTTAATGTCCTAAAAAGATGTTCACATAGCATAAAACTGTTATGTGAAAAATATTTCTAGTCAATTAAAAAAAGGAAATAAAAAGAAAAGAAAGAATGAAAGGAAAAGAAATTATATATACATTTGTTTAAAACTTCAGATGGGATACAGACCATAATATTACCAGTGTTTATGGTTCACTGAGGGCAAAATTATAGCTGATTTTAGTTTTCTTTTGGCTTCTCTAATTTTAAACATGCATTACTTTTTCCAATAAGAATAAAACAAATTTTTTTCCATGGACCATTTCACCTTTTAAAAATTCAGAAAGATCATGTTACTCACTGTTATCACAGGTATTGCAAAATTTTCAAACATTGCTTATGGCATTATAAATTGGTATAAAACTTCTGAACATCAATTTTGCAATATTAAAGGCTATAAAACTTCATTTCCTTTGAACTTGTGAATCTACCCCAAAGAAATAATTCAAAATACTGAAAAGGTTATGCACATGCAAATTAAAATGTTCACTGCAATGCTATTTGTAAGTGTGAAAAATTAGAAGCCAAATCCTGCCTCCCCTGCATCCAGCACTGTTTTCCCACATGTCTGCCATTGGGAGATGGTCATGGGAAGAGGAGGACCCAGGCCAGCCTGAATGCTGTGATTCCTTGATAGCAACCAACTGTTACCTTCTGGCCAAGGCTCTGATATGAGGTTTCTGGCTCAGAGTCACTACAGACACAGCAGTGATGACTATGTCTTTCAAGCTTAGTGAATAAAGCTGTTTTATACACTTGGATGCAAAAATCACTTTTTTCCCGTTTGAAATGAAAGCATTAAAAATAATGCTCATTAAAGTCAACTCAGACCGGATAATTACAGGCACAACTGTCCCAGCCTAAATACAGCTTTCAAACTGGAAAGATGCTGTACCTCCCCCACTCCACCCTATCTTTTTACTTACTACTTTTCCTAATTAGAGAAGTGGCCTGAGAGACAGGGAAGGTTTTGTTGTCTGGTCTTAATAAGAAGATTCATACATAAGGCATCCTCTTCCACAACTCCTGAGATAAAAGCATTGACACATGATCACATCCAGTGCTGTTAAGCAAGTGATGCGAACTGAGCTTCGTTGTTTGTGTCCAAATGATCCTTTCACTAGAGTCAGTCTAGTAGTCATCAATCAACATGTATGGGTACCTACTGTATGTCTGGCACTGTCCAGGCACTGAGATGGTAGCAAAAATGATCTAGGTTTGACCTCTACCAACAGCGTCTATCATACCTTAGCAAATATCAAGACAGCTGAATCTAGGTTATGCCTCATCACCATAAGATCCACTTACCATGAAAGGGCAGCCTCCCAAAGCAAGTCCCAGAGAATGAGCAAGGCTGATCTGGATATGGTCATTGCATACCCTCATGACCCTACCGTTAAATAAGACCTAATACCAGATCCTGAGCCCCTCCTGCACCTGCAACCCCCCACACACCAAGGTGGGTCACAAACGGGCTCAGATACAGGGACATCTGGTGGTAAGTAGGAAGTGTCATTTTCATATACCAATTATGGCTCCAATTGCTAGTTGTCCCCAATGTTCATTTTAGAAGGGCATAAACCCTACATTTCCCAATTTCCCTTGCAGTTAAGAGTGGCCATGTGACTAGTTTATGGCCAATGGCACATGAGTAGAAGTGATGTGAGCAGCTTCCTGGGCGTGATCTTAAAGAGAAGGTGTGTGCACCCTGCCTTCTCTTTCTTACTTCCTGCAGGCTGAGGGATCAGGCAATGGTGAGCACTGCAGCAGCCTTCTGGGACCATGGGATTACACTACGTGCTGAGAATAGTAGAGCCACAGAACACTGGGAACCTGTGTGTCCAATACCTCGGAGCAACTATACCAGTGCTTGTACAGTTACACTAGTGGAAAACACATTTCTATCTGCTTAACTATAGTATTTAGGAGTCTATGTTATAGTAGCCTGATCTGTATCTTAACACACCAAGGGTGGCTTAAATTAACAGATATATTATTAATAATAGCCACCATTTGTTGTATATAAGCCATGTGCCATGCAATGTGCTGGGTGCTCTCAATATTCATGATCTCATTTGATCCCTCACAACAACCCTGTTAGGTAGTTACCATCAGTCCTATTTTATAGATCAGGAAACTGAGGCCCAAGGAGGTAGACAACATTGCAATGAACTGGTGACAGAGCCAGGGCTTGAACTCAAGTCTTCGAACTTTCGATTTCAGGCTCCTCCCATTACCCTGTGCTGGGTACTTGCTCTAAGTTAGGTACTTTTTCTCTCTACCAGATTATTTTTAAGGATATACTACTTCTGAAGTCAAACTTTCTAAGCACAAATAACATAAGGAATTATAGATCTTTATTTTATTAAAACTAAATCCTGTCAACAGTAACATTTCAACTTTTATTACATTGACTTTGTTTTCAAAGCAAGGTTTTCTATTAAGAAGAAGAAAAAAAGGAAACATTAAATCTATTGAACAACTATTTATGTTTTAAGAATTGGTATTTTCAAGATACAATCTCCCAAAGGAGAAACGTCAGTTCACTTAATTCTCAATTTTCTTGTTAAATCAGTATAATTGTTATCTATTTTCCTTCACTATCTGAGTTCTCTAGAAATCCCAAGAGAATCAGAAACAATGAAAGAATTCAGTAATATGGTGACACAGAAAGTTAATATAAAATAAATAGATTTCCTATATTAAAATGATAACCAAGTTATAAGGTATAATGAAAGAAAAGATATTAATTCTATTCTATCCTATTCTAAAATACAAGATACGTAGAAATAGATTTAATAGGAAATTTACAATATGTACATGAAAAATCTTAAATCTTTTAAGAGATGCAAAAGAAGACTTGAACCACTACAGGAGCACACCACATTCTTGGACAGAAAAACTCAACATCATAAAGACGTCAGTTCTTCCTGTGTTGATCTGTAAATTTAACACAATTCACACACACACAAGAATACCAGCAGGATGTTTCTTTGAACTAGGTAAACTTATTCTAAAGTTCCTATGGAAAGCTAAACATGCAAGACTGACCAGGACAAACTTTAAAAGAAGAGTAGGGCTTCCCTGGTGGCGCAGTGGTTGAGAATCTGCTTGCCAACGCTGGGGATATGGGTTCAAGACCTGGTCTGGGAAGATCCCACATGCCACGGAGCAGCTAGGTCCGTGAGCCACAACTACTGAGCCTGCGCGTCTGGAGCCTGTGCTCCGCAACAAGAGAGGCCGCAATAGTGAGAGGCCCGCGCACCGCGATGAAGAGTGCCGCAACTAGAGAAAGCCCTTGCACAGAAACGAAGACCCAACACAGCCAAAAATTAATTAATTAATTAATTAATTATTTAAAAAAAGAAGAGTAATAAGGCAGGATTAGCCCCACCATATATTAAAATGTATAATAAAGTCTTGATAATTAAGTGTGGCATTGACACACAAATAGAAAGATCAATAGAATATAATAAAAAGTCCAAAAAATAGAATTGATAAAATGGACTATGATAGTCCCTCCCTTATAATGGGGGATACATTTCAAGGCCCATGGTGGATGCCTGAAACCTAGGATGATACCAAACCATATATCCATATTTTTTTCCTATACATACATACATGATAAAGTTTAATTTATGAATTAGGCATAATAAGAAATTAACAATAACTCATAATAAAATAGAACAATTACATACAATTACTGTAATGAAAGTTATGTGAACTCTTTCTCTCTCAAAATATCTTAATGTACAAATTTAGTGCCTTTTCCATCTTAAACTAAGCATTTATCACACACTGTGGCCATAACTTTTGCAGTTTGAGGTGCAACAGCAAAACTAGCACAATTTCCTTTTCTTTCTTCACAATTTCACAGATAGAAGACTCGTTCTTACCGTAGATCTCAGCAACCTCAGCGTACAATCATACAATTTTTTGCTTTCCTTATTAAATTGAGAACTTTTCACCTTTTCACTTAAAGGAAGTACTTTATGATTATTCTTTGGTGTATCTAAATTATCAGCACCACTACTCTTGCACCTTGTGGCCATTATTAAGTAAAATAAGGGTTACTTAAACACAAGCACTGTGATACTGAGATCTGATCTGATAAGTGGCTACTGAGTGACTAATGGGCAGGATACGCTGGACAGAGGGATGATTCATGTCCTCAGCGGGATGAAGTGGGACAGTGTAAGATTTCATCACGCTATTCACAGTGGCACACAACGAAAACTTATGAATTGTTTATTTCTGGAATTTTCCATTTAATATTTTTGAACTGCAGTTGTCCTCAGGTAACTGAAACCATGTAAAGAAAACCTGGGGATAAAGGAGGACAACTGTATATAAAAATAAGAATGTCACTGTATATAAAAATAAGAATGCCTGCAGACCAAAACACTACCATAAGCAAAATCAAAAGACCAATGACACACAGGGAAGAAATATATTCAACTCATTTAACAAAGAGCTTATTTCCCTCATCCATAAAGAGCTCCTACAGATTGTTAGAAAAAAGCCCAATAACCTAATAGAAACAATGACACAATTTACAAAAAGGAAATGATACCCAACCTCTCTCATAAGAGTGCTGGAAATTAAAACTTCTCTGAGATACCATTTTTTCATCCATGAGAATGGCCCAGAACCACAGCACACTGATAACACACTGAAGCGAGGGTAAAACCAGGCAGGAGTGTAAAATTATGCAACCTTAATAATAGGCAATTTGTTAACATCCAGCAAAATTAGCAATGTGTGTGTCCATGACCCATGATTTCCACTAGAATTGGTCAGATGGATGTATTATCTGTATGGGAAATGATGGATACATGAATTTATTCCATGGTATTTTTTTGCAAAGGCAGGAAAGCAGACACACCTAAATGTCTATGAGCAGGAGACTGGCTAAAGAAACTAGGGCACATTCATGCAAAGGAATACCATACAGCTAGAAAAATGAATGAGGAAACTCTTTATATACTAATAGGGAAATATCTCCAATATGTATTCTTAAGTGAAGGAAACAGGTCTGCATGTGCTACATGTTCGTATGTTGTACAAAAGTGGGAAAAAGAGATACACACACAAATATATGCTTTTATATGTATGAAATACCTTTGGAGGGATATAAAATAAAGCACCAGTGTTCTGTGGGGAAGATAACCGCACATCTGGGCAACACTATACACAGTACACCCTACATACCTCAGCATTTTTTGACCATGTGAGTGGATTACCTACTAAATTTTTTCAGCCATTAAAAAACAAACATGTTTTAGTACTTTTCTTCTTATCTCACTGAACCACTCATTTTTTGGGTACTTCCTATGTACCTGATGCTGTTATAAATGCTGTGGGGAGACTGTAAAGTGGATTTGGAATTTTGCTCAATTGTAGCTGTTAATTGCAATATTCATCCTTAAGCACCCAAGCTCCAGCTGGACATGAAATATGCCCCTTAATTTAAAAATTTCAACTTTGATAGAATCCCAGAGCACAGAGCTAGTAGGAGTCTTTTTTCTTAGTATTTATTTATTTATTTATTTATCCTTGGCTGCGTTGGGTCTTCGTTGCTGTGCAGGGGCTTTCTCTAGTTGTGGCGAGCCGGAGCTACTCTTCGTTGTGGTGCGAGGGCTTCTCATTGCGGTGGCTTCTCTTGTTGTGCAGCATGGGCTCTAGGCATGCGGGCTTCAGTAGTTGTGGCACACAGGCTCAGTAGTTGTGGTTCACGGGCTCTAGAGTGCAGGCTCAGTAGTTGAGGCGTATGGGATTTGTTGCTCTGCGGCATGTGGGATCTTCCCGGACCAGGGCTTGAACCCATGTTCCCTGCATTGGCAGGCAGATTCTTAACCACTATGCCACCAGGGAAGCCCTGAGCTAGTAGGATTCTTAAGACTGGTCCGCAGTATACTTAGTAGGGGCCAGTTCATTTGTTCAATCGACTAATTTGCCATGATGAAGACAAAAGCAAGGATGGATTTTATTCCCATTTCACAGATAATGAAACTGAGACACAGTGAAGGGAAATGATTTGCCCACAGCCACCTACTTTTTCTCTAGTAGTGACAGAGTAGGAATTTAAACCGAGGGAGTCTGTCTTGCTTCTCACCATGATTCCATACTGACTCTCCAAGCCCCCTCTATGTCATGCCTGGGCTGAACTAGAGATATTAAAATAAAAGAAAAAAATCATCCCCAATATTTCAGGAGCTTCCATTTAGGAACACGGGTATAGGTATTATTTGTGGCCAGGTAACTATAGAATAAAGCCATTTCACAGAGTTCAAATATCACACTCTCAGAATAAAGAGATATTTATCTTTGTCTTTGCAAGCCTTCTTTCTCTCTGCACAAAATGGAACACAGTAATTATTACATTCAAACTCAACATTTGGGTATTTAAGTTAACAGCCCTGAAAAGTGATCACAGATGAAGTTGAAAGGACTTTTTTTTTTAACATGCAGCCCTGCCTCCCCGCTTCTCCCCCCACCTCCATCCCACCTCAAATACTGGGTTAACAAACCCAGGCAATGTTTGAGAATTACTGACATGAAATACAAAAGCTCATAATAGTACTTCATTCAAACCAGTTTCTAAATTTAAAAGCCTATAAAAAGCAGCTCAGGGTTTCCCTGGTGGTGCAGTAGTTGAGAATCTGCCTGCCAATGCAGGAGACACAGGTTCGAGCCCTGGTCTGGGAAGATCCCACGTGCCGCGGAGCAACTAGGCCCGTGAGCCATAACTACTGAGTCTGCCCGTCTGGAGCTTGTGCTCTGCAACAAGGGAGTCCACGATAGTGAGAGGCCCGCGCACCGCAATGAAGAGTGGCCCCCGCTCGCCGCAACTAGAGAAAGCCCTCGCACAGAAACGAAGACCCAACACAGTGAAAAATAAATAAATAAATAAATAAGCTTTCATAAAAAAAAAAAAAAAAAAGCAGCTCAAATCAAAAAGAGAACAAATGGCCACTTTATGGTTATCTAATGTACTAAATGCACTAATAACCTAGCCCATAGGCCTGCATGCTGTCCGCCGAAAAACATGTGTCCAAGAGCAGGATCCCCACACCCCCAAGCAATGACAAGTGGGCAGGGGTATTCAGCTGGGTATAGCCAGGAAGGAGAAGAAGGCTGAAGTCTTTGGGCAAAACATTTCATGTCTGTGGGCCTCAGTTTCCTCCTCTGTGAAATGGAGATAATAATACCCTTTTTACAGAATGGTGAGGCTCAGATGAGCAAACTTGTTAAGGATTAAGGAGCTGGCTCCCAGCAGGGGCTCAGCAACAGGAATTCCCTTTCTTCTTCCCAACTCATGTGATAACTATAGACAATACATCCTCCCTCCTACGAAGGCAGGAATCACTCCAGACTCCGCCTCTGTCATTACAGGGCATTCTCCCTGTGCCTGTCTTCACATCGTTGTCTCTCTTTTTAGAAGGACATCAGTCATAGTGCACTAAGGGTCCACCCTACTCCAATATGACCTCATCTTAACTAATTACATTGGCAATGAACCTATTTCTAAATAAGGTCACATTCTGAAGTAGTGAGGGTTAGGACTTCAAGAAATCTTTTGGGGGAACACAATTCAGCACTGAGCAATCCTTTACTGAGTCCACCAATGTAAGGATGACAAAGAAGACCAAGGGCTTGCCCTAGACCTTTTCTGCTCAGGGTCTCTTTGGGGAAAAGAGAGTCTGGCACAGAGTGATGGTGAGAGGGGCCAGGCAATGGTCACCGTGTGTGTGAGGATCAGCCCCAGCTTTGGCAGATACAATAGGTTGTGAATCTCAGGGCCACCATGCGCACCTTGTGTGACCAGGGTAAGTCATTCCCCGATGTGAGCCGCAGTTCCTCCTATGTGAGAAGAATAATTACACTTCACCATCTGGATAAACACTAGCACATACGCATGCCCAGAGCATGGAGACCATTTTTTCTCAAATCACAAAAGCACAGAACCTTAGAGCCATTAATCCTATCTTGGTGAAAAGCACCATGATCTACCCCAGTTGACCAAATGGGAGACTAAGGGGTCATCCTAGATTCCCTTCTGCTCCAGTCTTCATACCCAAGCACAATGTCATCCCTCTCCTTACTACCTCTTTAAGGTCCTTCCTCTGTGACATTCCAGCCAGAGACTCTAGCATCTTTCTCCTGGAAAGCTGTAGCATCTTCTACCCATGCCCCACATGGTGTCAGATTGGAGGAGCCATGGGAAACACAGACCCCAACACATCACTCCCTTGTCTGAAACTTGCCTCGGTTCAGCACACCCATCAGGAGAAAGTCCAAACTCCATTTAAAGCCGTTCCAATCATTATTGGTATAATCTGACAAAATAATTCTCATGTATATTTAGAAGAATAAACAGACAAGAACTGGCTAAGGCATTTTTGAAAAAGAAATATAACAAGAAAGTACCCTGAGTTGTTAAGGAATATTACGTACCACATGAATTAAAACAAATTGGAACTGGTACAGATTTTGGAAAAAAGATGCTTATGTACCAAATAATTTCTTGTACAATTCAAGAGAAAAACAGATTGCTAAGCAAATGGTTTTTTTTTTTTTTTTTTTGCGGTACGCGGGCCTCTCACTGCTGTGGCCTCTCCCGTTGCGGAGCACAGGCTCTGGACGCGCAGGCTCAGCGGCCATGGCTCACGGGCCCAGCCGCTCCGCGGCATGTGGGATCCTCCCAGACCAGGGCACGAGCCTGCGTCCCCTGCATCAGCAGGCGGACTCTCAACCACTGCGCCACCAGGGAAGCCCCTAAGCAAATGGTTTTGGGATAACTAGTTATTGGGAAGATCCTCAAGTCAGATATTCTCCTCACACTGTGTA
Source organism: Neophocaena asiaeorientalis asiaeorientalis (assembly GCF_003031525.2). NCBI lineage: Eukaryota > Metazoa > Chordata > Mammalia > Artiodactyla > Phocoenidae > Neophocaena > Neophocaena asiaeorientalis. Next base: position 290,405 of record NW_020173241.1, on the reverse strand, counting down.
CCATAATAAATTACAGATTTAAAAAATAGTTAAGTATAAAAATAAATGAAGACTTCCATATCTCCCATATGCTTTTATAATTCTATAGCAAACATGTATTCCATTTGTAATAAGGGCAAAGAAGCAATAAAGGTGGAAAAATACATGAAACAGTGTATAAACTTGAAGGAAAGAGGTAAGCATTGAACCGGTATCAGGTGGGACTCTAAGCATAAAAGCAATGAAACAGTCAACAAATTTGATTACTTTATAATTTTCTACTTTTATACATCAAACCTCCCCATAAAATTGAAAGTCAAATGCCAAGTGAGAAAAACATTTGCAACAAACATAACATAACAAAGGATTGTTGTCCTTAACATATTAAAAATATCTTGCAAATCAGTAGGAAGAAAACACTAAAACGGGACTTCTCACCCCAAAGACAATTCATAATAGAACTACAACTATGCAATAAACATATGACTGATAATAATTTAAAAAAACATTAACCACGAGGTACCCTGCTTTGAATCTGTTTGGTAACATAATAATAACATTAGTTATTATTAACAGTAATGAAAAATGTTGATCAGGGTGCAGGGATGCAGGTCCTTCCAAGCACAGCTGGTTCTGAAAAAGGCACTGGGTACTATGTGTGGGGGGCTTAGACACATCCACCACCTCTGACTGTCTCATTTCACTCCTAGAAGTCTGGCCTAAAGAACTGATTAGAGGGCTTCCCTGGTGGCGCAGTGGTTGGGAGTCCGCCTGCCGATGCAGGGGACATGGGTTCGTGCCCCAGTCCAGGAAGATCCCACATGCTACGGAGCGGCTGGGCCCGTGAGCCATGGCCGCTGAGCCTGCGCTCCACAACGGGAGAGGCCACAACACTGAGAGGCCCGCGTACCGCAAAAAAAA
>NW_020173241.1:199491-289455 GCF_003031525.2 Neophocaena asiaeorientalis asiaeorientalis | reverse complement strand
CGTCCCAAAAAAAAAAAAAAAAAAAAAAAAAAAGAACTGATTAGAAATAAAAGACAAAGGCAAGGATGTTTACCACAGAATTCTTTATAAGTGCAAAAATTTGAAGGCAAGCTTAATGCCCACAAGTATAGAAACTTCTACATCATGTCATGCCCCCATCAAAAAGGCTTTCCTAAAGGACCAAAAGAAATGCTAAAAAAAATTGTGTTTGGTAATCCTATTGTTGAAGTCAGTGTGACACGATATTCTGAGACTGTTGTATGTGTATGTACTGCATGTGTACTTGCATGTGTATCACAGGATAATCAAGTGAATTTGGCGTGTGTTGTCGAGAGGCAGGATTTTCAGCATAAGAAAAAGATCATATTAATAAACAAACAAAACCAAAATAAATGAACAAACAAAAACAAACATGTAGATACAGAGAACATAGTAGTGGTTACCACAGGAGAAGGTAAGTGGGAGGGCAAAATGGGTAAAGAGATGAATTGTACGGTGACACGGTGACTAAATTGTTGGTGGTGAGCACACTGTAGTGTATACCGAAGTAGAAATATTATGCACGCGTAAAACTTATATAATGTTATAAATCAATGTTACCTCAATAAAAAACAAATTTAAATAAATACAAACCTGTAGCCTTGAATTTAAATTGGAATTAGCAGCATGTGTTCAGGATACATTTTATCTTAGAAACAGAGAAACATTTTCTAGTTCTGTCTGCTGTCAAGGCCTAAAAAGAAACGACTAACCAACAGGTACCCGCAATGCCCAGATTATGGTCTCTATATATTTCTTAATTAAAGGAATATATAAGATGAGTCTGGACATAGTCATAGTAAGAGCAAAGAACTGTCAGAAACTACAAGGGTCATATCAAAAGGACTCATGACTCAACTTGAAGAGGTTCCCACTGACTAAATATGGGCCCCTTCAAGCATCAATAAAAATAACTGCAATGGATTAAAATACACCAAATATGTTTGAATGTATGTGGTCATAATGGTACTGAAAATAAAATCCAGTGGTCACCTTTGGAGGATGATAAGGAACCAAGTCACTATTTTGAAAACCGGTAAATAATTGGAAAAAAAAAATCCTGCTGTTCTTAAGTGAACTCTACCACAGAGTAATCGAACAGTGTCTTCAAATAAGTATTGTGGATAATAAACAAAGAAGAATAGCAGAACTAGAATATCACCATTTTACAAATCCCTAATAAAATAATGGATCTGGGCAATAAACATGAATGGCTGTTCACATCATAAAAGAAACACATTCACTCTGTGCTTCCTGGTGGGAGCACACACCACCACTTAGGAAGTATTCTTACCCCAAACCAAACCCGAACCCTATCAAGCCTCTAGCTCTACCCGTTAATTTACAGGAAATACAGAGGCAAAAGAACATATTAAATGACACAGCAGGAATGCAATCATCAAAATCCAGACTGTGGGAAACTCTGCAGGACAAATGACCAGTTTCTTCAATAAATAAATTGCAAGGAATAAATGAATGACGAGACACATCCTATAGACTAAAAGAGACTTAGACTCATCAACCAATTACAATAGATGAATCTTATTTGGATTCTGATTCAGACTGTTAAAAAATTATGAAATAATTGTGGAAACTTGAACACCAACTGGATATTTAATTGGTATTAAGCATTTTTTAACCTTTAAATTTTTTAGGTGTAATGAATAGTATTTTGTGTCTTTAAAATGCCTTTGAATTTTAAATATTTATACCAAGATTCCCCAAAAATGATGTGATGTCTGCAATTTGCTTCCAAATACTCCAAGTGGTTCATAGGTCTAGATGAAACAAGACTGGTTGTGATTTGATAATTGCCAAAACCAACTGATTGGTACCTGTGGGTTCATACTATTCTCTCTACATCTGTAAAATGATTGAAATTTTCTAAAATAAAAGATTTAGGAAACATTTAAAATGAGATTTTTCTCAAAACAATGTAATGACATGGAGAAATGCTCATGATATGGCAATGATGGAAAAAACTACAAAACTAATACACAGTGTTATCACACATAAAGAATTCGGAGGCAAAAAGAAAAAAATTCAACATAATGTTAATAACAAGTGTTCTCTCTTTATAGTGGTGTAATGGGTGGTTTTTACTGCCTTCTTTATATTTTCTGTTTTCTGCAGTTAGTAGGCCTTACTTTATAATTACAGAAATATATTTTTAAAAGCACTTAACTTGGAATTTATCTGGGAAAGCCAAGTTATTATGTTCATAGGGTGTTTATTTCTGCTTTGGCCTAATCATTTCCAACAGCCACTGGAACTGCCATGAACCCAGAGACTTTCCCTGTACAGAGAGAGAATCCCCAGGCTTAATAAAATAAACATTGTACAGTAGACCTAATACAGAAGCACCTTTCTCAGGCCGAGAAGGCTTTACAGAGCCCATAATTTTTTACCTCAAGGGAAAAAGCAGAAAAAAATCCTTTGTAAAGATGAGCACAGCAGTGCCCCTCCCTGTAGGGGAGAGCTGGCCCTGGCCTAGGGCCCAACAGCAGTCTGCAGCCCACAGGGACAGAGCAGTACCAGGCAGTAGGCTCATGACCATTAGCCATGATGGGCATGGGGTCTATGCCAACACACACAAAACCTGTAAGGAAAGTTCTGTCGAGTGAAAAAACCAATCCCAATAACCTGCTAATTCCAACTAGGAGACATAATTTGGGCTGTCAGAAGAGGCTCTGTGAGAGGGTGACACAGTAAAGGATGTTCATTGTGTGTGGCAAATCTCCCCACTTTAAGATTCAAAGTGTTGAGAAAGTCTAGTTTCCAAAATGCTCCATCATCTAGTCTAACAAATATCTACCCCCTACCAAGTTGCCTTGTGTTCCAATGGAAATGGACATACCCATAAAACCCATTTTCTTTCTTTTTCTTGCCTTAAACCTGCTCCCATGGGAAAAACAAATGTATATATTTTTTGTCCTTCACATTTTAAAAAAGGTCTTATCAACTTTACCAACCATATGTTTTTAGGACATATAGGGGAAAAAAACGTAAGTCCCAGACCTTGCTGATATGTTTACAGTCCACTGGGGGAGGAAAGACGGATACCCAAGATCTCCTGGGCCCCCTCCCCCTATTTTGTGATATTTGAGTTTTGGGGGCCAGTGAGTGGGGCATCTCATTTCATACCAGCACTTTTTTTTTTTAACTTAAGGAAATAAACAGGAGAAATTCCCATGGGAAAGTCTGGATGGTGGCACCACCTTTAAGAGAGCCCTTCTCTAACGAAGGCTGGGGAGCAGAAACAAGCCACTTTGCGGTTTTGGCAGCAGGGCCAGGTGCCTTCTGTGTGATTGTGCAGAGATGGGAACTAGCTGCAGCCTAGGAACTGAATTCCTGGTGCTGCCTTTCCCCTAGGGAGCAGGTCATTTTCCCTGACAATACAGCCAAAAGGATACTCCAGAGAGCTGCAGTGTGTGTTTCCAGGCTGGTCACTGTTGAGAATTGGGCAAGCCATCTCCTGGTCACCTCTCCTGACTGTAATGGCTTTACACCACAAGGGGCAGCAGTGGCAAAGCTGGCCCACCTCCCAGTGCAGAGAAGAGGGTCTGGGTGGAGGGGGCCAAGGGACCTGCCACTCCCCTATACCTCCTGCTTTCCCCAACTGGGCTTGAGCAGGTGCTGGGCCTGGATAACCACAAGGTGATTCTGCCCAGGCAAGGGCTACTCAGTGGCAAGGTGAATGAATATTGCTCTCTGGAAACACAGAAGCAATTTTTAGTAGCTTGGACACTGTGGGAATGTTTTCGGATATTTTAAAGAATTTCTCTACTTTGGAGAGATCGGGGTAGCCAACCTGCAACAGTTTATACAGAGGTGCCCCATCCATAAGTTGCTTCAAGCTCTGTGACCTTGGGCAATTTGCCTCACCTCTCTGGGCCTCGGTTTCCTCTTCTGTAACTCGAGGAAGACAACAGTATTTTCCTCATAGGGAGTTTGTGAGAGGAAGAAATGAGGGAATGAGTATGAAGCAGTCTCGGCAACCATACCATGTGATCTCAATAAGTACTAGGGACAACTGTTGTACTTTTTTCCTATTCGATATAACAGGAGTGCAACACACAGAGAAAACATTAGAAAACACACACAGAGAATTCTACACCAGTTCAACACAGGACTTCAGGTAAAACGTCAGGGGGAGACATGGACAAGCTGTATTTGAAAAAGCTGCTCCAAAAGTTTCTGCCCAAGCAATCACAGTCCTGCAAATTTGGTTTTGAATCGCTCAGCACTGCATTCTTGGCCCCTAGCATAGCTCCTGGCAAATAGTAGGAGCTTATTCAACATTTTGTAAGAAATTATGATAAAAGCATCCATATATTCAACACTTGCTCTGTGCCATGCATGGTAAACATTTCCACATAATTTAACTCTTGTTTTATTACTACCATTCACAGATGGCATTGTCTCTCCAAGAGGTTAAGTCAGAGGTTTTTTCCCCAGCAATCAGGCCCAATTCGCAACACAGCTTTTAAACAAAAGCAGCTGAGGCATTTACCCCGGTCAGTAATGAAAATTCAACATTCTTCTGTCATTGATATAACTTACAGGGAGCTTTTCATATTGATTCCTTTTATCTTTGCATTTGAGGCTAAGATAAACCTGTATGCATTTAACTTATTTCAGTCATTTAAAGAAATAAAGAACAAAAGAGAAGAATCTGTATTAAATCAGGTAAAATAAGAGGAAACATTTTAAACAAAATATTATGTTAAGAGCTTCAGGTTTCTATTAATCATCCCCATCGAGCTCTGAAATCCCTAAATTACTATTGTTGGGCTATTCAATATTCCCTATCCATAACAGCTGATGAAAATACAAAACCAGGCCAAACACAAAGTTGGAAATATTTTTAACTTAATTTTGACTGCATTACTGGAACAACAAAAACACACAAAAATCGAAACCTTCCAAGATTTAACAAATTTAACTACAAATTACACATCAGATCCTTTCAACAATTAAATGCTTGTATAAAAAGAATGGTTCCCAAATCAAATTTCCCAGATTTTTCATTAACAAATGTCCCCATGGATCCCTCTTCAGAACTAGAGCCAAAATGGAAATTGGTATGAAAATTAGTGAACATTTATGAACAGCAGACAACTGCAGAAAAAGGAGAGAAAAAGGAAGGAGCATTTAATGTTTATTTGGAATAATTAGCAAAGCAGAACCAGCTGAAGGCTGGTACAGTGTACCTTGCCCAAATGCTGGGGAGGATGAAATGTTCAAAGGGCCTAGTAAGTGGATGGTTAGGTGCAATTTCACGCCTCACTGCACAGCTAAATAAAGGGAAATATTTTTTTAAGTGTAATTGAACTTTAGCAGCCTTAATGGGCTGTTTTGCTTTGGGATTCCAGTGATTTTGAGAGCTGCACGCCTTTTAGCCACGACAAGGGTTTTTTACAGCAGGCTAGGTAATATGTGAGTGAAAGACAGATTTCTTTATGTACCAACAAAGAATAACAAACATTCTGAATTTTAAGTGTTTTCAAAAAATCTGCTTTTCATTAAATGCGTGGAGATGAGTTTATTTTCTCAGAGAGCCCAAGATGTCCGTGGATTTGGCTTTCTTTTCTCGAGCTGTTGCTGGAGGCTGAGTAAAACTGTGTTTGGAAAAAGGCAGCAGAAACAAGAAGGGAAAAAAGTCAGGAAAAGAGGGAGGAAAATAACGCTAATAAACACACACTGCGAGCTTGCTGCTGCATGCACTGTTCTGAGTGCTTTGCAAACATTCCCTGAGAGGGGGCCCTCTGAGCTCGGCATTGTTAGTTTCTCTGTTTTACAGATGAGGAAACAGGTAAGAGAAGGTAATGAACTTCCATAAGGCTCCACGGCTAAGAGGGGAGCGGTGAGCGCCTGAGAGCACTTGCCCAGGGATGCTTCCCAAATGTGCACAGCCACCCCCAGCCCTTTCTGTCGTGTAAACACAGAGGGTCTGGATCAGAACAGACATTTCGTTTATAAACAAGGAAGAGCTCAAACATCTGGTCCTTCCCTTGCAGCCTTGGACACTGTGCAGGTACGGGCCCTTTGGCCTGCCTGGGCCATGTGGCGTAAATACCAGGAGGCCTCCCATCTTTGGGAAACCAGCCTGGGTAGGGAGAGGTCAGGGAGAGAAGCATGTCTCTAGTTTCATGGGGTTTCCAATGACTGGCGTGGGCAAGGGTGCAGGCTGAGGGGCTGAAATTAATGCCCCAGTCTGTGGGCATCACTTAGCAAATCATGCTCAAGTATTCCCCTGCCTTCTATTTTGGTAACATACACATAACATAAAATTGACCATCTTAACCATTTTAAGTGCACAGCTCAGTGGCATTAGGTACACTTACACTGTTCTGCAACCATCACCACCATCTATCTCCAGAACTTTTTCATCATCCCAAAGTGAAACTCCTTACCCATTAAGCAATAACTCCCCTTTGCCCCTCCCCCAGCCACTGGAAACCACCATTCTACTTTCTGTCTCTATGAATTTGACAACTCCAAGTACCTCATATAAGTGGATCATATGATATTAGTCTTTTTATGTCTGGCTTATTTCACTTAACATACTGTCCTGAAGGTTCATCTGTACTGTAGCATGTGTCAGAATTTCCTTCTTTTTAAGGCTGAATAATATTCCACTGTATGTACAGACCATATTTTGTTTATCCACTTATCCGCTGATGGACACTTGGGTTGCTTCCACGATGATGTACCCCTTTTAGAAACAGTATGTATCTTCTCCTCAATGTAACACGTGATTATAGCACATCACTATAAGGCACTGTCCCTCCTGGGTTACATGTGAAGGCTTTGGCTGTCACTCAGCCTTAACTGTGAAAATGCAGGAGTGCCAGCTGTGCTGCTAGAGCTTCCCACTTATTAAAGAACATGGAAAGTGTGATTTTTAAGGGACATCTCCTATATTTTTAAACTCATACTGCAAATGCTTTAAAAACAACGTGTCCTGTAGATCCCCCATGTGACCAAGGCTTTATAGCAACTCCGTGCAGCAAGTATTGTAGACAAGGAAGCATAGCTCAGAGAGGTTAAGAGAGTTGACCAAGGTCACACAGCAACACCTGTACTTGAAGAGAAGTCTTCAGCTCTAAGCTCAATCTCCTTCCAAAACACATGTGTTGCATTTTCCCTGTGAAAATGATTCATAAATGACAACATGGGCCACATATTTAATGCATTATTGTTAACATGAGTGAAAAAGTGACTTTGAATAGAGCCCCAAAAGTTAATTAGATTTGGAAAGCATATCCAAAGCCCAGATAACAGGTCTTATGGAGTTCTCCTGACCTCCCGGTGGCAAAAGAAAACATGACTTCCTTACAATAGCCAGGACATGGAAGCAACCTAAATGTCCATCAACAGCAGAATGGATAAAGAAGATGTGGTACATATATACAATGGAATATTACTCAGCCATAAAAAGAACAAAATAATGCCATTTGCAGCAACATGGATGGACATAGAGATTGTCATACTGAGTGAAATAAGTCAGACACAGAAAGACAAATATCATATGATATTGCTTATATGTGGAATCTTAAAAAAAAGGGTACCAATGAACTTATTTACAAAACAGAAGTAGAGTCACAGATGTAGAAAACAAACTTATGGTTACCAGGGGCTAAGGAAGGGGGGGAGGGATAAATTGGGAGATTGGGACTGACATATACACACTACTATATATAAAATAGATAACTAACAAGAACCTACTGTATAGCACAGGGAACTCTACTCAATACTCTGTAATGGTCTGTATGGAAAAGAATCTAAAAAAAGTGGATATACGTATATGTATAACTGATTCACTTTGCTGTACATCTGAAACTAACACAACATTGTAAATCAACTATACCCCAATAAAAACTAAAAAAAAAAGAAAACATCACTTCTACCTTCACAACCTCACACAATGTGTACCTGGAACCCCTCGGGAGATAAGCATTGCCTTCTGTTAATCAGGACCCTGACAGGTGGTGAGCTTCTGAGGAGGCTGGGCTTCAGAGAGCCTGCTGAGATCTCTGGGACTTACAAAATTCAGGTCCTGGGAACACCAGGCTCTCGTTAACCCTTGGGGCCCAAGGGCCAGAAATTCTCTAGCTTGACCCCACTTCCTAAAACCCCAGATGATAGGGCTCCTCTCATGCAAGAAGGGGTTAAACAATGCATCTGTTCTCTCTCTCAGAAGGTCAAGAACCCAGGCATGGGTTTAAAAGCATTCTTCACACAGCCGCAGATAACCCCCCTGACACCGGGCTCCCAGCAGGCCTGCTGTGCAGCATGGCTGAGCCTGGCTCACAGGGACAGTTCCCACATGGTCCACCCTGGGGCAGGAGAAGAGGCCTGGTCTGGCCTGGGTGTGCTTTCTGGACCCTACAGCATATTCTAGCAGGTTCTGAGCCCCTTAACGCTGGGAACACAGCAATGCACAGAACTGCAGGGAGACCTGCCCTCGTGGAGTCCACATTCTAGCAGGAAATGGGGGGAGGAGGGCAATGTGATAACACCGAATACATATCTAGTAAGTACTATGAGGGATTTGGAGTGCTGAAGGTAGGGAGATTTGTGGTATTAAATATATTTTTAAACCACTTTTTTGAGATATAAATGACATACAAAAAGCTGTGCATATTTAACATATAAACTTGATTTTGGAGGTAAGTATACATCTATGAAACCATCACCACAATGTATGCCATAAACAGATGTATCACTTCCAAAAGTCTCCTCTTGCTCTCTTTATTAATTATTATTATTATTATTTGTGTGTGTGTGTGTGATAAGAACACTAAACATAAGATCTACACTCTTAGCACAATTAATGTATACCATACAGTATTGTAAGCACCGGCACTGTGCTTACAATGGTGCTTACACGTGGCGCGGTAGATCTCCAGAACTTATCTTTCTTTTTAAAATTTACTTATTTATTTATTTTTGGCTGCGTTGGGTCTTCGTTGCTGCACACAGGCTTTCTCTAGTTGCGGTGAGCGGGGGCTACTCTTCGTTGCGGTGTGCGGGCCTCTCATTGCGGTGGCTTCTCTTGTTGCAGAGCACAGGCTCTAGGCATGCAAGCTTCAGTAGTTGTGGTGCATGGGTTCAGTAGTTGTGGCTCACGGGCTCTAGAGCACAGGCTCAGCAGTTGTGGTGCACGGGCTTAGCTGCTCTGCGGCATGTGGGATCTTCCCGGACCAGGGCTCAAACCCGTGTCCCCTACATTGGCAGGCAGATTTTTAGCCACTGTGCCACCAGGGAAGCCAGAACTTACTTATCTTGCATAACTGTAACTCTGCACCCTTTGGCCATCACCTCCCCATTTCCCCCTCCCTCTAGCCCCTGGCAGCCACCATGCCACTCTCTGCTTCGACAAGTTTGACTATTTTAGATTACTAATATAAATGGGATCATGTAGGATTTGTCCCTTTGTGTGATACTAAATATTAACCAGTGGCTAACACGGGGACCCTGGTGACCTTGGAAACAGTCCAGCTTCCTGATCAACTCCAGACCTTCATGTGCAGTGCATACATCAGAAAACAAGACACCAGAAAACCTAGGAGAAAGTCTCTTACACGTCCACTCCTCAGGCCTCCCTGCTGCTCCATTGTGGATCCCATCTCAGTGAAGGATATCACTCATCTGTCTTCCAAGCGATGAACCTCAGAGGCACTTGAACTCGACACGTGAAGTCACCACTGTCATCAACCATCCCCAGGGGCTGTCTGGCCACCCTTCTAAACTCCTCTCCATCTCTTCCCTTGCTTTGCCTGTTTCCACATCATTAAAATAGAACATGAACAGGACTCGTGGGCTGCTATGAGGACCAGATAAGCAGACACACCTGCGTGCTGGCTGTTAGAGGGAGGAGAAGCAGCTGTTGCCACTGTCCTTGCCGTTGGAGTAGCTTGTTTTTTAGAGCTGAGTTTTGTCTTTTTTCTATAGCTGCCACAAAAGAAAGAGCTGATCTTTCTTCGTGTGATCACTCTGAGGGTCCCAGTGCTTCCAAACACAGATGCAGAAAACTGAGACTGGCCTGGGTACCCCCGGCTTTGTGCTTTCCAGGGGCTGGAGTGCAAGTGATGAGGCCACACCCTTGTCCCCAGCCCAGGTGTCAGGGTCCCCTGCTTCTGGGTCTCGCCAGTCCATGGGCCAAAGAGTTTGCTGTTTCCTGGGTCCTGTAGCTGGGGGTGGTGACCCTGCACCTGCTGCCCCTTGCCCACACTTGAAAACGTCACAGCCACCATCATAGTCCATTTGGCACTGAGAGTGTGTCTGTATGGGATCCATAATATTTCCTGCTACCCAAGAGGGGCTGTCAGAGCAACTCTAACCTTGCCAGCCCAGGCCAGGTAGCGTGCAGCCTTGTCTGAAAGTTAGCTGATGACACAGCAGGCCGAGTGGGGCAGCAGAACAGGTGTGGGAATCAGGAGAAGGCAGTGTGTGTCCCTTTTCTAGCTGCACAATAGTGGGGCAAGCTAGAGCCTCAGATTTCCCAGCTATAAAATGGGGATAACAGTCCCTCCTCCATCAGGGGCTTATTCTGAAGAATAAATTTAAAAACACATGCAATATATATATATATATAAAACTGAAAATGCTGTGGGAATACTACTACTGTCATTATTATAAGATTAAGTTGAAGAAGCGCATAATAAGGTGAGTTGAGACGTGGACTAAATTAATCCTGATTTAGAGGCTGAGTTGGAGTCCTTTAGTTGAGTTTCAGTTACCTCACTTTCACAGGGAACTCACTGTTCCCTTCCTGAACTGACATCTTTAGAGTCACAAACAGGAGTTTCTGCTGCCCGGACCAAGGGGGTCTTTGGGAAAGAGAGAGGTCTGGGAATGCTGACCTCACTTTACAGAAACGCCGGGGGCTTACAGGTCCCTGCTCCTGAAAGGAGACCCTTCCACCCCTGTCAGCCAGCAGCCTTGAAGTGACAAACACTCCCTGATGTCTGCTCTGGGCCGGCTCTGAGCTGGAGGCTGGGGGCCCAGCAATGGCCCCGCCTTGTTCCCTGCCTTAGGAAGTGTATTCTTTAGACCTACAAAGACGCAAGTTCCATACAGTGACACGTACCATGGACATCAGCTGCTATTTGCGCTGTCTTGTTTGTGGGGTGGGACGTCAGGGAAAACTTAAGCAAGCACTTGGAGGAGGTGTAGAAATTCCTAGGGTGCACCCCGCTGCAGGCCCCCCTCACGATTCCTGCCAGAGCCACACGCTTCTTCTCGTATTACTGATTTAATATTTCTCTTTAAACTGATTCAGGTTTTCTTCACTAAAAGCTACTTTAAAAGTAAATGTTATATACTACAGTAACTAAAAAACCAGTTCCATTTGCCAAAAATAGAAAGAAACCCTAAAAATAAATACAAGGAAAGGAAGTTATTAAATTATAACCAGACACTGCAGCTTGCTGGGGCCTCAGAGTCAGCGAGAGTTAGACAGGTGTTAAGGACACACCAGCACAAACATGAGACTTTCTCCTCGACATCCTCCAGAAAGAACCAGAGCAGGGCAACATTCTCCAAAGTGAGATGATGTTATCTAATGCCCCAGGTGTGCATCCCACAACATCCTCTCCTGGGAGTACGCACCCCTTACTTTGGGAGTAGTTGCTGAGCTGGAAAAGGTGGGGGACTGCTGGAGCAGCTGTGTGTTTGGGGAAGAAATGGACAGAACTCAGAGGGTGAGGGGAAACTGGTGCAGATGACCGTGAGCGCAAGGATACCAAGGACAAGTGTAACTCACCTTTACTGATGGCTTCCTGGGGGTCAGGCACTGCCCTCAGGGCTTGAGAGCATCATTTCACTTTAATCCTTTCCGGGCCTCGGCCTCAACGGGGAGAGACAAGGTAGTAGAGGAATAGGGGAATAGTACTATCTGACTGTGAGAGACCTTGTAGTTCTTGGCCTTGAGCTTCAAAGATCGTTTCCAACACTGCCACCCCCTCTCCGTGAAAGCCTCCAAAACTGTGCCTGCACTTCATTCACCCCATGCATCACACCCCCCACCCAAGTTGCCCCCCATGAGTTGGGCAACTGGGGTGGCCAGCAGTGCCAGGTGAGGGAGAGATGCTGACTGCGGGGCTGGGCGCGGAGCTGAGCGCTCACCAGCACCAATGTTCACCCTCCCTCAGATCTCAAGGTGACTCTGCAGAGGGACCTGTCCCGCCCTGTCCCATCGGCCAGGGAGGCAGCTCAGAGGGAAGGGCCGTGCAGGAGTCATGGAGCCTATGGCACCCCTCCAAGGTGTGCTTGGGGACAGGACCTGATGTTTAATTTATAAATTCCCAACTTAAAAAACATTTTTATTGTGGTAAAATATACAGAACATAAATTTTACCATTCTAACCACTTTTAAGTGCACAGTTTGGTGATATTAAGTATATTTATATTGTTGTGCAACCATCAACATCATCCAGAATTTTTCATCTTGTAAAACAAACTCTGTCCCCATTAAACAATAACTCTCATTCCTCCCTCCGCCCCCGCCCCTGGCAACCTCCATTCTACTTTTTGTCTCTGTGAATTTGACTACTCCAGGTACCTCATATAAATGCAGTCATACAATGTTTGTCCTTTTGTGACTGGCTTATTTTACTTAGTGTAACATCTTCAAGGTTCACCCATGTTGTGGCATATGCTGAAATTTCCTTCCTTTTTCAGGATGAATAATATTCCATTGCATGGATAGACCACCTTTTACTTACCCATTCATCCCTCAATGGACCCTTGGGCTGTTTCCACCTTTTGGCTGTTGTGAATAATGCCGTTATGAACAATGGGTGTACAAACATATGTTCGAGTCCCTGCTTTCAAGTCCTTTGAGTATATGCCCAGAACTGGATAAATTCTCAGCTTAAACATCATCATAAAGGCCCTCATTATCTCTAGACACTGCCCAGAAGTTGGCTCCCTCCGTTCCTTTCCTGTCCATCCCTCCCTGGTCCCAGCTTAGTCTGCCTGGGCAGTATTCACATCCTTCCTCTGAAATCTTGTTTTATAAGCCCCACCATATTCTACACATTCAACACATTCTATACACACATGCTGAAGACTAAAAGCCAAATTCTGAAGGTGCACCAGTTCCAGGAATAGGAGATGGTCCTCCGTAACGCAGGACCCTGGAGAAAGGCCCCATCCACGCACCCCTGGGGGAGCCAAGTGCAAGGCAGGTAGCCAGGACCGACGATTGTGTCTGCCAGCATCTCTGATACTCTGATAGACCCGGAGAGTCCTGTCATCTGCTGCCCTCTTCAGAGAGCCCCTGCTTGTCGACAGAGCAGTCAAGCTGTCCATTTCCTGGCCACATTGGTGGAAACTGGTGATAAGCATGCTGGGTCGTGGGAGGAGAGGGCACGTTCTTCCCTGAGAGTCCTAGGATGGATAGGACCTTCTAGTCCCAGAAGCAGGGATGGGCCACAAGCATCTCATCCTGCCAGCTCACTGTGCAGAGGCCCAAAGTGGGCTTTCATCACACTAACATGGTTTTATTTTCGTTTTATTAGGCATCTTCTCTCACTAGCCTTTCTTATAGGAATCACAATATGGGCCGTTCATTTAAAAATATTCCCCCCTCCCCAGTTTGTCTAACAGGGCCAGTGGTCACTCCAGGCAGCTGAATCACTTTAAAATTTACCCTTCACTTCATCCCCTCCACTTCCAGAGACTGGAGGTTCAACGTGCGGATATCTGCCTGACAAACACACAGCTGCTGTCAGGCCACACATAAATTAACAGAAAGTCCTGGTTGATCAACCTCTGGCTCAGCCCTTCCTCAGGCCCCTCCTCAGGACTATAGCTTGCTCTGAGCTGACAGCCCAGGCTTTGTGCCCTCCTTCTCTGGGTCAGCTGCTACGGAGCTCTTGGCTCCCAGCTGGCCTCACTCTTCTCTGCCCCTGAATCCTTCTTTAGCCAGGAGCCAGTGTCCACGGGCCAGCTGAGAGGGCTTGGGCTCCTGTGATTACGGGTCCCTGCAAACCCAGCCCACCGATTAGTACTGTCTTCCTCGCTCTAGAGCCTGCCTAGAAGAATCATCCAAAACCAAAGAGCTGGGCAGCACCCCCAGGGCCATGAAGGCTCCAGCTTCTCACCCAAATCCAGAATCCAGAATCCATGGCAAGCCTTGAGTGCGGAGCAGCAGGAGATGCCGGGAGGGAGATGGGGAAGGTCTAAATCTATGTTCACTAATAGACCAGAGGGTGGAAAAGAACATGAAAAAGCAAGACAGGACAGGGGATGGACACCGTAATATGGATCAAAGATGAGGCCTGGCTCATGCTACAGAACCACCCCACTCGGCAGGAAATTGAGAAATGTCCCCAGTGTTCCTGGGCACCTGCTCCCTGGAATCATCCAGATTCTCACAGAATTCTCACTGAAAGTAGTTCTTCCCTCAGAACACTGGACCTAGACACCCCCTGTCCCAAGGCCCTGCCTGGGACCTCAGACAGCAGCTGCCCAATCCAAAACCCTGCTAGGAGAAGCTGGTCTGGGGTCTGCAGTGGATGCCTGGGAAGCCTCAGGAACCCCTCCTCATACCCCCAAAGCCTGTGCTCCTGTCCATTTCCGGCTGCCGCACGCTGCAGCCATCCCCACGTCTTCCTTCCACATCTACATACTGTGAAGACCTAACCCGACCAACTGAGCAGGCTCTGCACACTACCAGCTTCACGCATGCATGAGGTGATTCTGAAAAACCATCTGCGCTAGCAACCAGCACATCAGGATCATCTGTGGGCTGCGAAAAATACCCAGTTCTTTATGTGTCAGTCAGGTCCCTGGCAGGAAACAGAGCACTCTTCAGGGGTAGTTGGAGGAGACTTTAATTAAAAAACTTACAAAGCTGTGGGCAAGTGATGGGGCAGTTCCCAGGGGCTGTAGTTACGTATATCTCCCTGCCTTTTATGTTTTTTACATTTTATGGCACTTTGACATCTGATGCTTTGCTGGCCAGGGAGAGACTACCCCTCTCAGGGTTTGCTAATTCCCAGAGATAGCAAACAACTTGCCTTCAAGCATAATTTTCATATGCAAACCAACCAATCCAAAGCCCATATCCCCTACCACCTCTTTTTCTTTTAATTTTATTATTTTTTTTATACAGCAGGTTCTTACTAGCTATCCATTTTATACATATTAGTGTATATATGTCAATCCCAATCTCCCAATTCATCCCACCACCACCACCACCCACTTTCCCCCCTTGGTGTCCATACGTTTGTTCTCTACATCTGTGTCTCTATTTCTGCCTTGCAAACCGGTTCATCTGTACCATTTTTCTAGATTCCACATATATGTGTCAATATATGATATTTGTCTTCCTCTTTCTGACTTACTTCACTCTGTATGACAGACACTAGGTCCATCCACGTCTCTACAAATGACACAATTTCGTTCCTTTTTATGGCTGAGTAATATTCCATTGTATATATTTACCACATCTTTATCCATTCATCTGTCGTTGGACATTTAGGTTGCTTCCATGTCCTGGCTATTGCAAATAGTGCTGCAGTGAACTTTGGGGTACATGTATCATTTTGAATTATGGTTTTCTCAGGGTATATGCCCAGTAGTGGGATTGCTGGGTCATTTGGTAGTTCTTTTTTTAGTTTTCTAAGGAACCTCCATACTGTTCTCCATAGTGGCTGTATCAATTTACATTCCCACCAACAGTGCAAGAGGGTTCCCTTCTCTGCACACCCTCTCCAGCATTTATCGTTTGTAGATTTTTTGATGATGGCCATTCTGACCTGTGTGAGGTGATACCTCATTGTGGTTTTGGTTTGCATTTCTCTAATGGTTAGTGATGTTGAGCATCCTTTCATGTGTTTGTTGGCAATCTGTATATCTTCTTTGGAGAAATGTCTATTTAGGTCTTCTGCGCATTTTTGGATTGGGTTGCTTGTTTTTTTGATATTGATATGCTTGAGCGGCTTGTATATTTTGGAGATTAATCCTTTGTCCACTGATTCGTTTGCAAATATTTTCTTCCATTCTGAGGGCTGTCTTTTCGTCTTGTTTATGGTTTCCTTTGCTGTGGAAAAGCTTTTAAGTTTCATTAGGTCCCACTTGTTTATTTTTGTTTTTATTTCCATTTCTCTAGGAAGTGGGTCAAAAAGGATCTTGCTGTGATTTATGTCATAGAGTGTTCTGCCTATGTTTTCTTATAAGAGTTTTATGGTGTCTGGACTTACATTTAGGTCTTTAATTCATTTTGAGTTTATTTTTGGGTATGGTGTTAGGGAGTGTTCTAATTTCATTCTTTTACATGTAGCTGTCCAGTTTTCCCAGCACCACTTATTGAAGAGGCTGTCTTTTCTCCATTGTATATTCTTGCCTCCTTTGTCAAATATACAGTGGCCATCTGTGCATGGGTTTATCTCTGTGCTTTCTAACCTGTTCCATTGATCTATATTTCTGTTTTTGTGCCAGTACAATACTGCCTTGATTACTGTAGCTTTGTAGTATAGTCTGAAGTCAGGGAGGCTGATTCCTCCAGCTCCGTTTTTTTCCCTCAAGTCTGCTTTGGCTATTCGGGGTCTTTTGTGTCTCCATACAAATTTTAAGATTTTTTGTTCTAGTTCTGTAAAAAAAGCCATTGGTAATTTGATAGGGATTGCATTGAATCTGTAGATTGCTTTGGGTAGTATAGTCATTATCACAATATTGATTCTTCCAATCCAAGAACATTGCATATCTCTCCATCCGTTGGTATCATCTTTAATTTCTTTCATCAATGTCTTATACTTTTCTGCATACAGGTCTTTTGTCTCCCTAGGTAGGTTTATTCCTAGGCATTTTATGCTTTTTGTTGCAATGGTAAATGGGAGTGTTTCCTTAATTTCCCTTTCTGATCTTTCGTTGTTAGTGTATAGGAACCCAAGAGATTTCTGTGCATTAATTTTGTATCCAGCAACTTTACCAAATTCATTGATTAGCTTTAGTAGTTTTCTGATGGCATCTTTAGGATTCTCTATGTATAGTATCATGTCATCTGCAAACAGTGACAGCTTTACTTCTTCTTTTCCAATTTGGATTCCTTTTATTTCTTTTCCTTCTCTGATTGCCATGACTAGGACTTCCAAAATTATGTTGAATAAAAGTGGCAAGAGTGGACATCCTTGTCTTGTTCCTGATCTTAGAGGAAATGCTTTCAGTTTTTCACCATTGAGAATGACGTTTGCTGTGGGTTTGTTGTATATGGCCTTTATTATGTTGGGGTAGGCTTCCTCTGTGCCCACTTTCTGGAGAGTTTTTATCATAAATGGGTGTTCAATTTTGTCAAAAGCTTTTTCTGGATCGATTGAGACGATCATATGGTTTTTATTCTTCAGTTTGTTAGAATGGCACATCACATTGATTGATTTGCACACACTGAAGAAGCCTTGGATCCCTTGAGCAAATCCCACTTGATCATGGTGTATGATCCTTTTAATGTGTTGTTGGATTCTGTTTGCTAGTATTTTGTTGAGGATTTTTACATCTATATTCATGAGTGATATTGCTCTGTAATTTTCTTTTTTGTAGTATCTTTGTCTGTTTTGGGTATTAGGGTGATGGTGGCTTCATAGAATGAGTTTGAGAGTGTTCCTTCCTCTGCAATTTTTTGGAAGAGTTTGAGAAGGTTGGGTGTTAGCTCTTCTCTAAATGTTTGATAGAATTCACCTGTGAACCCATCTGGTCCTGGACTTTTGTTTGTTGGAAGATTTTTAATCACAGTTTCAATTTCCTTAGTTGTGATTGGTCTGTTCATATTTTCCATTTCTTCCTGGTTCAGTGTTGGAAGGTTATACCTTTCTAAGAATTGGTCCACTTCTTCCTGGTTGTCCATTTTATTGGCATAGAGTTGCTTGTAGTAGTCTCTTAGGATGCTTTGTATTTCTGCGGTGTCTGTTGTAACTTCTTCATTTCTAATTTTATTGATTTGAGTCCTCTCCCTCTATTTCTTGATGAGTCTGCCTAATGGTTTATCAATTTTGTTTATCTTCTCAAAGAACCAGCTTTTAGTTTTATTAATCTTTGATATTGTTTTCTTTGTTTATATTTCATTTATTTCTGCTCTGATCTTTATGATTTCTTTCCTTCTACTAAATTTAGGTTTTGTTTTTTCTTCTTTCTTTAGTTCCTTTAGGTGTAAGGTTAGATTGTTTATTTGAGATGTTTGTTGTTTCTTAAGGTAGGATTGTATTGCTATAAACTTCCCTCTTAGAACTGCTTTTGCTGCATCCCATAGGTTTTGGATTGTCGTGTTTTCATTGTCATTTGTCTCTAGGTATATTTTGGTTTCCTCTTTGATTTCTTCAGTGATCTCTTGGCTATTTAATAATGTATTGTTAACCCTCCATGTGTTTGTGTGTCTTTTTTGTTTTTTTCCTTGTAATTGATTTCTAATCTCATAGCGTTATGGTCAGAAAAGATGCTTGATATGATTTCAATTTTCTTAAATTTACCGAGGCTTGATTTGTGACCCAGGATGTGATCTATCCTGGAGAATGTTCCATGCGCACTTGAGAAGAAAGTGTAATCTGCTGTTTTTGGATGGAATGTCCTATAAATATCAATTAAATCTATCTGGTCTATTGTGTCATTTAAGCTTGTGTTTCCTTATTAATTTTCTGTTTGGATGATCTGTCCATTGGTGTAAGTGAGGTGTTAAAGTCCCCCACTATTATTCTGCTACTGTCGATTTCCTCTTTTATAGCTGTTAGCAGTTGCCTTATGTATTGAGGTGCTCCTATGTTGGGTGCATATATTTTTATAATTGTTATATCTTCTTCTTGGATTGATCCCTTGATCATGTAGTGACCTTCCTTGTCTCTTGTAACATTCTTTATTTTAAAGTCTATTTTATCTGATATGAGTATTGCTACTCCAGCTTTCTCTTGACTTCCATTTGCATGGAATATCTTTTTCCATCCCCTCGCTTTCAGTCTGTATGTGAACCTAGGTCTGAAGTGGGTCTCTTGTAGACAGCATATATATGGGTCTTGTTTTTGTATTCAGCGAGCCTGCATCTTTTGGTTGAAGCATGTAATCCATCCACGGCAAAGGTAATTATCGATAAGTATGTTCCTATTACCGTTTTCTTAATTGTCTGGGGTTTGATTTAGTAGGTCCTTTTCTTCTCTTGTGTTTCCCACTTAGAGAAGTTCCTTTAGCATTTGTTGTAGAGCTTGTTTGGTGGTGCTGAGTTCTCTTAACTTTTGCTTGTCTGTAAAGCTTTTGATTTCTCTGTCAAATCTGAATGAGATCCTTACTGGGTAGAAGAATCTTGGTTGTAGGTTCTTCCCTTTCATTACTTTAAATATATAGTTCTACTGCCTTCTGGCTCGTAGAGTTTCTGCTGAGAATTCAGCTGTTAACCTTATGGGAGTTCCCTTGTATATTATTTGTCATTTTTCCCTTGTTGCTTTTAATAAGTTTTCTTTGTCTTTGATTTTTGTCAATTTGATTACTATGTGTCTTGGCATGTTTCCCTTGGGTTTATCCTGCCTGCGACTCTCTGTGTTTCCTGGACTTGGGTGGCTATTTCCTTTCCCAAGTTAGGGAAGTTTTTGACTATAATCTCTTCAAATATTTTCTTGGGTCCTTTCTCTCTTTCTTCTCCTTCTGCCATCCCTATAATGAGAATGTTGGTGCATTTAATGTTGTCCCAGAGGTCTCTTAGGCTGTCATCCTTTCTTTTCATTCTTTTTTCTTTATTCTGTTTCATGGCAGTGAATTCCACCATTCTGTCTTCCAGGTCACTTATCCATTCTTCTGCCTCAGTGATTCTGCTATTGATTTCTTCTAGTGTATTTTTCATTTCAGTTATTGTATTGTTTATCTCTGTTTCTTCTTTAATTCTTCTAGATGTTTATTCTTTAATCTTCTAGGGCTTTGTTAAACATTTCTTGCATCTTCTCAATCTTTGCCTCCATTCTTTTTCCGAGGTCCTGGATCATCTTCACTATCATTATTCTGAATTCTTTTTCTGGAAGATTGCCTCTCTCCACTTCATTTAATTGTTTTTCTGGGGTTTTATATTGTTTGTTCATCTGGTACATAGTCCTCTCCCTTTTCATTTTGTCTATCTTTCTCTGAATGTAGTTTTTGTTCCACAGGCTGCAGGATTGTAGTTCTTCTTGCTTCTGTTGTCTGCCCTCTGGTGGATGAGGCTATCTATCTAAGAGGCTTGTACAAGCTTCCTGATGGGAGGGACTGGTGGTGGGCTGAGCGCCTACCACCTATTTTATAGACTCACACACCAAGCCAATATTCCCCCTGCCCTAAATAACCCCAGGGTCAGGTACCAGAAATCTAGGGACATCCCTTTAGTCTAGTGCCTACTGAAATTATTCAAACCAGGCAACCTTAAATTTACTTGGCTTGCCTACCCTGCCTCACCACTTCCTTTCCACGATAACCACAGTACAGGCTCTGGCCATGTATCCCCTGGCTCCTTCTGCCTCCTGACCAACCCTGGTGCTTCTCCGTGTGGCCCTCCATGGCGGGTGGTGCCCCCTCCTCTTGTGAACTGTGAGCATTAAACTTTTCTTTCAAGTCAGCTGTCTCTGTGTCTGTCATTTTACCATCCCTAATTAGAATAAAATCCTGGGTACATTTTAAAACAACCCCAAAGACTAAAAAGGCTGGGAGAGGGAGCAGCTATCTGAACCGGAAGAGGAAGCCATGTGGAGATGTTGTGTGATAGAAGCTCAAGGGATATTCCTGTGCTTGAGGGACACACTGGTCCACAGTGACCCTTGGAAGGCCAACTGAGACCCAACTGGAAGCCACAGGCCACACTGGTCAGCCACCTGGGGCTGAGAGCATGGTGGACAATGGTGTGGGAATGGCTGAAGAAGCAAATGACAGATGCCTGGCAATGCTGGGAACTACTCAAAGAAGTCTGATTCAATAGTTCTTGGGTGGGGCCTGGGAATTTTTCCTAAATTCTTCACATATATTTCTGATACACAGCCAGATATGGCATTACATTACAAAATGTAAGGTATTGTCAATATTAATAATATTAACAACAGCAGCAGCAGTAATAGCTACCATTCACAGAGCAGGTGCTTGTAATGCATAACTCCTATTTTCCACAACAACACTTAAAAGTAAGTATTATTATTCTCACCTTATATAGATGGAAAAAACTAGGCTCAGGGTGGTTAAGTAACTCGCCCAAGGGCACATAGCTTGACAGTGGGAGAGTTGGGATTTTGAGTCTGACCCCAAAGCTGTTACTGTTTCTCCTGTTTTTTTCTGACATTCACCTCTGAACAGTCAAGGCCACAGCTGATTAACAATACCCCTGCACCTCCCAAAACCTCACTAAGTGGCCATCTCATGACTCTTACCCTGTTATTCAGCACCCCTTATGGGTTTTTGTTTTATAATTGTTTAAAAAAATATGTGCCTTGAGAGCTTTGAAAGAAAGATGCTGAACAACCACACAAGGTTATTCATTTTGCATTTAATAGGCTCAGTGGCCATGGCTCACGGGCCTAGCCGCTCCGTGGCATGTGGGATCTTCCCGGACCGGGGCATGAACCCATGTCCCCTGCATCGGCAGGCGGACTCTCAACCACTGCACCACCAAGGAAGCCCTTTACTTCCCTTAATAAGATCTAACCATTTTTATTTCACTAGAACTTAAAGAAATGATGTTCAGCTTTGATGTGTAGATGCTGCCCCCATCTCACCCCAGCCAAAGGAAAGTGGACCTCAGTAAAAGGACTGGGGTCAGTTCCAGTCAAGAACATGGACTTGTTCTGACAAATTCTTCAGAACAAGAGTTCTTAACCTTGGCTTCAGCCAATCCTCAAACCCTGAAATTACATGTGAGATTTTATATGAATGGGCACTTCTGTCTAAGCCCTTAGCTTTCATCAGATTTTCAAAGGAGCCCCCTCAAAAGTCACAATTTTGTTTCAATTTCTTTCCTAATTAACCTTAAGAGTTACCCTTCTGAGTTCCCTTTTTCTTGTTTTCAACAAAACTATGACCTGCTCCAAAAGCAGGCAGTAAGTGAAATTTAGTTCACAAAAATTTTATGGTAATATTACAGTAGGCTACATAAAAAATAAATTTCAAATGGTTCCATTCCTTTATCTTATTCATAACTAAATGACTATTTTCTTGGATTTCATGTCTGAGGTTTTTATTGAAAATATTTTTTTTCTTAAAGATTCAATATCTTCTGTTCCTCTATGAGAAGTAAAAAAATATTCATAATGAAATAGATCAGTGGAACTTGCCATATTTCTTTCTTAACCTTTCTAAATGTAGAGGAATGTGGCATAGAAAGGATTTATATCATGGACACTTTTTTTTAATAAAAAATATTCATCAATTCACTCAGCACATTTTTATTAAGTCCTGATTTAGGTACAGGGGGTTCCACTGGGAACAAAAGAAAGTCAACTGCTCTCAAGAAACTCACATTCCAGTGGGGAACATAGACCATAAACTAGATAGATAGATAGATAGATAGATAGATAGATGAAGAGCACTGTATTGGTATCCTGTGGCTGCTGTAATGGATACCCACAAACTTGATGGCTAAAATAACAGAAATTTATTGTTTCACAGTTCTGGAGGCCAGAAGTCTGAAATCAAGGTGTTGGCAGGGCCACACTCCCTCTGAAAGACCTAGAGGAGGATTCTTCCTTGCCTCTCTCCTAGCTTCTGGTAACTGCCAGCAATCCTTGGTATTCATTGGCTTGTAAAAGCATCACTTCAATCTCTGCCTCAATTGTCACATGGTGTTTTCCCCATGTGTTTGTGTGTTTAAACTTCCCTCCTTTTGTATGGACACCAGTCATTAGGTTAGGGCCCATCCTAATCCAGTATGATCTCATAACTTGCTTACATCCACAAAGATCTTATTTCCAAATAAGGACAAATTCTCAGCTAGGACATCAACATATCTTTTGGGGGACACAATTTAACCCACAACAAGTGTCATGAAAAAAATTAAGTGACTGGGAGACAGAAAGTGATGACGCTGGCATGTTGGGGGAGGTCTCTTGAAGGAGGTGCCATTGGAGCAGAGACTTAAATGAAGTGAAGGAATGAGCCATGAAGACATCTGGGACCCTAAGGCAGAGGCACCCAATTAATCTGCATTCCTGACTCTCAGAAATTATGAGATAATAAATGTTTGTGGTTTAAGCCATTAAGTTTCGTGGTAATTTGTTTGCAGCAACAGATAACTAATACGGTCACCCCGCAGCGGCCTTGCCTGTTGTATCAGTTTTCTATTGCTGAAAGCAAATTACCACACACCTGACAACTTAAAACTCAACTCATAGTTTCTGCAGGTCAGAATTCTGGACCCTCTGTTCAGGGTCTGGGAGGGTTGATAGGGCTATGTTCCTTTTTGGAGCTCAGGGCCCCCTTTCAAGTTCATGAAAGAAATGTTGCTGTTGGCAGAATTCAGTTACTTGCAGTTGTAGGACTGAGGCCCTCATTTCTGATTTGCTGTTGGCCAGGGTCCACTTTTAGCTGCTAGAGGCCACTCACACTCCCTGGCCACATGGTCCCCTCCAAAGGCCTCTCATGCTTCAAATCCTCTGACTTCTGTCTCTGACTTCTAGATCCAGATTGAAGGGGTCTGTGTGATTAGGTCAGACCCACCCAGATAACTTCCCTTTTGATTAATTCAAACTCAACTGATTAGTAACCTTAATCACATCTGCAATAGCCCTTTGCCATCTTAATGTGGTATAATCCCAGAAGTAATATCCCATCATATTCACAGATTCTGCCCACACTCAAGGGAAAAGAATACAGAGCTGTACACCAGGGGCAGGAATCTTGGGGCTATCTTAGGATCCTGCCTGCCACACTCATCTTCCACTCAATGCTGTAACTACCAGTGAATCGCATGAGTGCTCTGTATGTGCCTGGTGTGCACCTGTCAACAACATGAGCAGAGCTGCTTGAGTACCTGCCTCTTTGCCACGGACCTAACAAGAATAAAGGCAGAGGGGCAGAGCCCATGTGCTTGTGCCAGCCACCATTCTAGGGACTTCATATGTACAACTTCATCTAATCTTCCTTTCAGTGCAGGCATTATTAATTTCTCTGTTAAACAGATTAGGAAACTGGAGTTCGAATGACTTAAATTATTTCTCTAAGCTCCTAAATACCAAGGTAGGGCCAGGATTTGAACCCAAGGTGTCAAAAAATCAGGAATCCAGTTCTAGCTTTATTACTTTCTACCTGTGTCACCCAACTCCTCTGAGTCTCAGTTTGCCCATCCATATACTGGAGTTAAAAGAACATCTGTGCCTCCTTCCTATCAGGACTAGCCTCTAAACAATAAGGGCTGAACTGCATCTTCTAAACAGCAAAAGCCATAAAAGGCTGAGAGACTGTGGCTGTTGACATTACTTTTAAGCACTTTTACTTCCATTTACTGGAAGAAATTGTTTTCTAGGCAACCCAAAGGTTCAGAAAACAGTCAAACCATTAAGTCATCTTGATTACAAAGCTCTGAGCAGGAGAAACAGAGCCTGGGGTTTGGGGGAAGGCATCAGTTCTTTGGCAAAGGCAGAGTGGCTGGGCAGGCTCAAAGCAGACACAAGTGAGCAGAATCTTCCAGTGTTACCAGTACTCATGCAGGGCACTGAATCACCCATGTACCCAGCAATCCATCTTGCCTGCAAACAAGTGGTTTGTTTAAATGAAAAGCAGATAGTATAAGCAGAGCTGTCTCCAAAGGAGTGTCTCTTATGCTCCTCATTAGGCGCCACTAGGTCTTTTAGACAATCTGGCCCCAAAGGGAGGGGTGGTTAATCACTGTGCATGTTGCCTAATTGGCAAGCAAAGACCTTGAAGGACACATGTGAAGGCTCCTTTAAGAAATGAAAAACAGCTTGAACCCTCTTCAAGTGAAAACATGTATGTTTACAACTGTCAACATATCCCCCCTCCTTCCCTCTCTTCCCAAGAGAACATAAAATACAGTGGAGAAAAATGTTCTGAAGTACAGCAGACAAGTAATTTGTTTTACACAGTAGGACGTTTTGGATGTTGATTCTAATGGGTGAAGCTTGCCACTCTGATGCAGTCCTGTGAGATAGGAATGATCATCCCCATTTCACAGGTGAGGAAACTGAGGCCCAGAGAGAACTAAACATGAGAAGGTAGGTGCCAATTACCAGAGGAGCAACATCTCAGGGCCCTCATTTTGGCTGGGAGGTCTCAGGGTGAGGACCTAGCTGGGCACACTGGGCATGGGGCTGAGGAGAAGAGACTCCAGCCATGGTGGGGAGTAGGTGGGAAAGCAACCAGGGCTGGGGGTCTGGCAGGGTTCAATCCAGTAGAGCCAGATGGTGCCTGTGGGCACCCTGGCAAGCCCCACTGAACCCCACTGGGGCATTAGAGGTGAAAACTCTTTCTGAGCCCTGTTCAGGCAGTTTACATATGAGATGGGAAGATACCAGGGTTTGGCCAGAAGAACCAATGGTTGCCAAGGTGCCTGGGGCGGTCAGGAGAATTCAGTGAGGTTTTGGGACACAATGGAAACAAACCAGGATTATTCTGGGCTAACTGGAACAAATGTTCCCCTGGGCTACATGTCTGACTACTGCAGGAGGAACGGGACTCCAGACTCAGAACAATAGCTGTTGTTTCTTATATAATCTACCTGCTCTTTCCTTCCAGCACCCTCCATACCAGCGTCAAGGCCCACAGCATGGGGTATATCTGGGTGGGATCCCCTAGAATGGGTTCCATCTGGGTGGTGGCAAATATTTCCTGTGCCAACCCCCTCCCTTCCTGTGTCCATGGAGAGACTGTCTGGAAGAATCAAATTAATGTTTTAAATTAATATTTGGGAAAGATACCCAAGGCCAGTTTTTTTATCTTTGAAGCTAGATATACTTGGGTTGAAAGAGAAGTAGCTACAAAAGATGATGTGGCCCTTTGAAGGTATCAGTGTCTTCCATTTGTCCCCTTGATTTGGAGAAGACATTGTCCAAAGGTCTCCCTAGAGAACAAGAGCAAAAGAGATCCCAGAGTCCTGAAATGCAAGCTGGCACAGAGACTCTGCCAGAATTTCTGGACTTGGGCACCATTCTGGGCATCAAAATGCCACTGGTGTTCCAGGAGGGACCACTCTTCAAAACACTGGGTTTCCTTGTAACCCTGGTTTTCCCGGGCCATGGTAGGGCCAGGTCACCAGCCTCAGTGGCCTGTGATCTTCATCAGGATAACAATGATCACCCCAATAAGTATGATGGTGATGACACTGTTGATGACAACAGTCAGCCTTCACTGAACACTTTAAAAGCACTGTCTGGTCCTTTATGTGCATTATTTAATATGAAGGAGGTATTCGTATCATCCCTATTTTATAGCTGAAGAAATGGAGGTTCATAGAGGTAAAGCCACCTGCCCAAGGTCACACAGGTATTGGGGATGGGTGCCAGGACCTGAACACAAGTTGTTTTACCCGAACCCCCCGCCCTTAAACACACACATGCACATCTCGAGCTGCTGGTTCCCCTTCCTTCTTGGCTCCCCTACAGGCAGCCTCACTTGTCCTGCCACTGGGGACACCAGTTTGCCCCATGGCCACCTCCCCCAACACACACAGGTGTTTTCAACTCTTTATTACACTCCAGAAAGAATTCTGGCTCCTTCAGGCCAGAGGATGTGGAACTAGTTCTCAGGAAGTGTCCAGAGGGAGTTAATATCATTTGAGAAAATTAGAGAAATCTGAATTTGGACTGAAATTATATGATATTCAGGATTCATATTAATCTTAGGTGTGATAATGGTATTGTGGTTATGAGGGGGAAATGTCCTAATCCTTGAGAAACGCACTGTGAAGTACTTGCAAGTGAAATATAAGGTGTCTGGGATTTGCTTAAAATACTCCAGAAAAAAAAAGGTAGGAGGAGATAGATGAAACCAGATCAAATTGATGATAAGTGTTGAAGCTAGGGGGATGGGTTGATGGGGGGATTGTAGGATTATTCTCCAAACCAAAATTAAACTATAGCTCCCTCAGACGGGGCAAGTTCCAGAACTAATTCTGCCATCCTGGGTCCACTGGCCACCCCAGACCCCTCACTGCTGCTTCCCCAGGAGGCTGAGGGAGTGCTCAACCAGCTGGACCCTGGCCCATACCCCAGTTCCCAGAGCTCCTGAAATGGATGCACTCTACCCCCATCCTAAAACCCTTGCCATACCACTGCAACCCATTTAAAAGCACCAGGCCTGTGAGCACTCTTCTACTAAAAACAACTAAAAATGACCACATAGGTATTTTCAGTCTCCTGCTTTGAATGATATGTCTTTGCGTTGCAATGCAATCAGCAGCAGGATCCCAGTTATTCTGCATTTGACAGTCCAAATGCAAAAGGAAACTTCACAGTGGAAATTCCCACAGTAAGTCAAAGTTTCTATTTATCACAGATAAATATCTTGGTTTCTAGTCAACAAAGATGTGAATGTATGACTCCATCTTTGTATAAGATGTCAGGGATATTCATAAACATTCTTAATATCAAAAACGAATGTGGGGCTTCCCTGGTGGCGCAGTGGTTGAGAGTCCGCCTGCCGATGCAGGGGACGTGGGTTCGTGCCCCAGTCTGGGAGGATCCCACATGCCGCGGAGCGGCTGGGCCCGTGGGCCATGGTCGCTGAGCCTGTGCGTCCGGAGCCTGTGCTCCGCAACCGGAGAGGCCACAACAGTGAGAGGCCCGCGTACAGCAAAAAAAAATAAAATAAAATAAAATAAAAGAATGTGACCATATACAAAAATTAACTCAATATGGATCAAAGACCTAAACTTAAGAGCTAAAATTATAAAACTCTTAGAAGAAAACAGGTGAAATTTTTCATGGCATTGGGTTTGGCAATGATTTCTTGGATATGACACCAAAAGCATAGGCAACAAAGGACAAAATAAACCAGATTTCATCAAAATGAGAAACTTTTTTGTACATCAAAGGACACAATCAATAGAGTGAAAAGACAACCTTCAAAATATGAAAAAATATTTGCAAATAATATATTTGATAAATGATTAATATCCAGGATGTATAAAGAACTCCTACAACTCAACAACAACAAGAAACACAATTAAAAATGCACAAGACTTGAATAGACATTTCTCCCAAGAAGACATACAAGTGCTCTGTAAGCACATGAAAAGATGCTCAATATCATTAACCATTAGTGAAATGCAAATCAAAACCACAATGGGATACCACGTCACATGTGTTAGTATGTCTGTGATTAAGAAAAAAAAGGAAAATAACAAGTATTGGTGAGGATATGGGGAAATCGGAACTCTTGTGCATTACTGGTGGGAATGTAAAAGGTAATGCAGCCACTGTGGAAAATAGTTTGGCAGTTCCGCAAAAAGTTAAATGTAGAATTACCATATGACCCAGAAATTCCACTCTTAGATATATACCCAAAAGAAACGAAAACAGGGACTCAAAACAGATGCATTTACACCAATGTTCATAGCAGCATTATTCACAATAGCCAAAAGGTGGAAACAATCTAAGTGTTCATCAACAGATGAATAGACAAACAAAATGTTGTTTTTACATATTGTTTTAGTCCATTCAGGATGCTATATCAAAATTGCTTAGTTCATTCTGAGTGGCTTCTAATTAGCAGAAATGTACTGCTCACAGTTCTAGATCAAGGTGCCTGCATGGTCAGGTTCTGGTGAGAGCCCTTCTTTGTGTTGCAGACTGCTGACTTCTTATATCCTCACATGGTGGAAGGGGTGAGAGAGAGCTCTCTCAAACCTCCTTTATGAGGGCACTAATCCCATTCATTAGGGCTCTGCCCTCATGACCTAATCACGTCCCAAAGACTGCACCTCGTAATACCATCACTTTGGGGATTAGGATTTCAACATATGAATTTTGGGAGGACACAACCATTCAATTTATAGTGCATAGAATGGGATATTATTCAGCCATAAAAAGGAATGAAATTCTGATACATCTACAATACGGATGAACCTTGAAGACATGATGCTAATGTGCTTACAAAATAAGCCAGACACAAAAGAACAAATATTGTATGATTCTACTTATATGAAGTATCTAGAGTTGTCAAATTCATAGAAACAGAAAGGAGAATGGTGGTTGTCAGGGCCTGGAAGAGAATGAGGAAGCTATTATTTAGTGGGTTCAGAGTTTCAGTTGGGGAAGATGAAAAAGTTCTAGACATGGGTAGTGGTGACAGCTGCACAATGTAAATGTACTTAATGCCACCAAACTGTACACTTAATAATGGTTAAAAAGGTAAATTTTATGTTACATATATTCTACCACAATAAAAAAAAGCAAACAGGGCCAATAAACAGGTCACTGATAACCATTTTGGTACAATGGTAAGGCTTATAAGTTATCAATTTTGAGCTCTTGAGACACTTAGAGTTAAGCATTTGCATGTAATTTATCGTAATTCGCCTTCAAAATGTATTATTAGGGAGACAATTTTATAGGAATTTATTAGAGAAGGCATTAGATGCCCCATGAAACAGAAATTATTTTTAAAAAAAGACTCTCCAAAGGGTGAGACCTTGGTACTGGAAAGCATCCCCAGTGAGATGCTATCGAAATTCAGCCCCAAGGAACAAGGGGCTGCACAGGAATAAACTACCTCAAGACACAGAACTTGTAGAAACTGTTCACATCTCCCCATCTCCTGGCTTTCCAGCACCTTGACTGACTGCAACTTAGAAGTGGGAAGACACATGTGAAAAAATAAGAAGTATGAGGTCCGGTTTTCAAAAATTATTTAGTTTTTCATATTTTAAAATATTTACATGTTTGCAAAGTCAAATATAAAAACCACAAGGCATATTCAGAAAAGCTTAGCTTTTATCCCTATGTATACAGATCCCTCCCTTGCTTGTTTTGTTTTGTTTTCCTCTGATTTTGTTTTGGTTTGGGTCTCTCCTTCCAATATTAGGTTCAGTTTGATTTGTTTGTGGGTTCCAATTCTAACTTGACCATCTTTACCCCACAAAGTGGTAAGCAGCACTGAGCAACAGGGCTTGCCTTTAAAAGGAAACTTTTATACTGTAGTTAGTACGTGCACAAAAGGAAAGGAGTACAGACTCAGCAATGCCCACTTGCTTCTCTGTATTACAGAACACATTGTACTGGGCACCAACTCTGTGCTAGGCAAGAGATTTTCAAAGGGAGTTTGTTTTCATTCTTTTTGTTTGAGGGATAATTCTAATGACAAATATATTAAAATGAAACAAAACAAAAACACCAAACAAAAGGAAGAGCACTTTATCAAAAGAACTAGGACGGGGTCTCACACAAGGCCAGCTCCGGGGTCTCCTCTGTGAAGTCCTTCCTGACTTGGGCAGAGCTTCTTGCCCCCCATCCCATGGACCTTGTGCAGGAGACTATTCCTAACAACCATGTGACATTATGGCTGCTTATATTTCTAGCTCCCCGAAGTCTAAGCATCATGGGGCCAGAAACGATGCTTTATTTCTTTTCAGTGGATAATAGAATGTATTTGTAAAGAGTTCAGCATAAAGGGGGTGCCCTTAAGATGTCAGACTCTGGCCCCGTGGATCAGAGTGAGCAGAGTGAGCATCCAATAAACGTGGGTGAATAAATGAAATGGCTGAAGAAGACCTTGGCAGGTGATACGGAATTATAATATGGCTCTGGCAATCCGACCTTCAAAAAATTTTCTGAATTTAGGAATTTTATTCCTAAAATTCCAACAATATGATATTGGTCAATTTATGCATTTACCTTCTCACCCCATTCCAATAATATGAATTGGTATAGTTTTATTTGTAAAGAAATATCAGGACCAGTAAGCTAAGAGAATATATAAAAATTGATATTAAAAAGGAAATCTGCCAGCAACCTGAGCTAGTCAATAGAACTTCAACCCCCAAGTGTTTATTGCATTGGGCAGTGGTGATGATGGTTGTGATGTGATGGTGGTGGGGGAGGAACTTCGCATAAAAAAAGAATCCCAACAGCAAGAAATATAAATTGTATATTCCTAAACCTTAGAAAGGTGGTAAAAACTTCTGCCCTCACGCTGCCTTAGGTAGCTAAAACTGTTTGAAATGACCTGATCACTTTATGTACACCTAAAGAACAACAGTTAGTTAACAGTTAGCTATATTGCATAGGTGCAGTATAAACATAAATCTAGGTCAAATTTGACTATTCAAAACTTCAACCACATAATTTCAAAGCCACTCTTGATGTAAATAATCTTGAACATTCTGAAGATCTGGGAATGTTCAACAAGATTCAGAAAGCTGCAAAGTTATACTCAGGTGACATATACAGGTTGCCAAGACCCCTCACCCAGAAGAGCAGAAGGGTCAGGGTTTCAGATGCATCCCTTGGTTGGTAACACAAACAAGATCCAGCACAGAAAATACCTGAGGGTGAACCACAATGAGAAGTCCAAGAAGTCCACCGTGCAATTGCCAAGATTTGAAAGCAAAATTTTGACAAACATGATCATTAGTAGGGGAAGGTAGAATGAATGGTTAAGAGGCTAAGCAGCAGAAGGAAACTTGGGGGTTAAAAAAAAGAGGAATAATTGGCAAATTCAAAGAGGCTATTTTCAGGGAGAGACAGATGGTTTTGTTCAAGTGGCGATAACTCCACGTCACAGGGATGAAGCCCACAGAAAGAAAGGATGAAAGGAAACAAGAAGCTAGACAGCCAAGGGAAAGCCAAGGTGCTACAAACACATCAATGCAAAGAGGTCTTTGTGTGGAAAAGAACCAAGGTGAATAGGACCAGTTGTACACCAAGGTACACTTGAGAATGTAAAGAAGATGCACAGAAATCTACCTTGCCTTGGACTTTAAGAAGGGTGCCATCAGGACAGTGTTTCACACCCTGAGCAGAGAACTGTGGGATCAGAGGGGATGTGGTAAAATAAAAAATCCCATTTCTGGACCTCCTGGCTCTAATCTCTACTATCAGCCACATCTGTTGTACAGAATTTAAATTAGATGCTGCACACCAGATGTTTCAATTTGAATCCAATTTACACCTGTGAGCCTGGGGCTTACAAATTCTACAACCGACCCACACATAATGTGTCGCTCCCCCCGGTGCCTCTGCAGGCGCAGGTGACCCTGCAGGTGATGCTCTTGGAATCCAGATGCTCCAGGGCAGAGCCGTGTCTGATTCCCAATTTATACACCATCTACAGTGCAAAGTAGGGCTTGTCCATTCAATCAGTCTCTGAAGGTAGCCATGATGCCTGGCTTAGTCTTGTTTTCTGGAAGCATTTAGAGGAACTTGGGGTGCAGTGTGTATCTTCTCTAGGGTAGCCAGGCAGTCATGGGCCCTGGAAGGGTCCCAATGTGATGCTTGCACTGGGAATGACTCCGGAATCTTGGCACTCGACTGCCTGGGAGTCTCACATCCCTCCTGGGGGTACTGGTAGGACTGATAAATGACGGCAAAGGAAGGGAAGCTTCAATTCAGCTAGTCAGCATTTCCTCTAGCTCTTTCATGGTAACTACATACCCCAATTCCAACCAAACTTGGAACTGAGCACCAAGACCCACTGAAAACCCTGCCTCACTGGGCCAGGAACATGTGAGCCACATTTAAAATCACCTCTGCTCTAGGTCATACATTGTTTTTCTAATTGAGATAAAGTTGACATATAACATTGTCTAAGTTTAAGGAGTACAATGTGTTGATCTGATACATTTATAGATCAATATGATTACCACCATAGCAATAGCTAACACTCCATCATGTCACATAATTGTCATTTCTTTTTTTGTGGTGAGAACATTTAAGATCTAGTCTCTTAGAAACTTTAAAGTTTATAATTCAGTACTGTTGTCTAAAATCACGATGCTATGCATAGATCTCCAGGACTTGTTTATTTACTAGTTCCCAGTTTGTAATCTTACACAACATCTCCCCAATTCCCTCACCGCCAGCCCCTTGTAACCACCATTGTACCCCCCATTTTTATGGGTTCAAATTTTTCAGATTCCACGTACAAATGATCTCACACAGTATTTGTCTTTTCTCTATCTGACTTATCTCATGTAGCATAATGCCTTCATGGTGCATCCAATGTTGTCAAACATGGCAGGATTTCCTTCTTTCTAATGGCTCAGTAATATTCCATTGTATATTGGGTCATACTCTATGAGAGATAATTTAATGTTCCTCCCCCATCAGCTCTGTGCAGAAGGGCTCATTGTGGGTAAGGGTTAAGAACAGACACTCCTTGCTGTGAAACCCTGGGTAGATTATAGAACCTCCCTGAAATTGTAAAATAAGGACATTAAAGCATTACTTCATTGGGCTCTTGTGAGAACTACATGAAATAATGCAGGGTGCCTTGTGCACACTGAATACTGTGTCAGCAACTGTTCTCACTCCCCATCAAGAGAGGACAAACACGAGAATAAGCTGTCTTCTGGCAGGGCTTGGGGGATCTACTTCACTCAGCCTCTCAATTTATATGAAATCAGAATTGGATTAAGGGAGGATGGCTCTGCCCTGAGAAAAGTCTGCCATGGATTTGCCGGGGAAGAGCCCACTTGTTAGTCACCTTCGCAACATGGAAACACTGCATTCCTATTCCTGGAACTGATGCGCCTTCAGAATTTGGATTTTAGTCTTCAGCACGTGTGTATAGAATGTATTGATTGTGTAGAATGTGGTGGGGCTTATAAAACAAAATCTCAGAAGAAGGATGTGAATACTGCCCAGGAAGACTAGGCTAGGACCAGGGAGAGATGGACAGGAAAGGAACGGAGGGAGCCAACTTCTGGGCAGTGTCCTAGAGATAATGAGGGCCTTTCTGATCATGTTTAAGCTGAGAATTTATCCACTTCTGGGCATATACTCAAAGGACTTGAAAGCAGGGACTCAAACATATGTTTGTACACCCATTGTTCATAACGGCATTATTCACAACAGCCAAAAGATGGAAACAACCCAAGCGTCCACTGAGGGATGAATGGGTAAGTAAAAGGTGGTCTATCCATGCAATGGAATATTATTCAGCTGTAAAAAAGGAAGGAAATTCTGACCCATGCCACTGCATGGATGAAACCTTAAAAACATTATGCTAAGCCAAATAAGCCAGTCACAAAAAAAGATAAATATTGTATGACTCCAATATCTAGAATAGGCAACTTCATAGAGACAGAAAGTAGAATAGAAGTTACCAGGAGCTGGGGCAAGGGGAAAATGGAGTTATTGTTTAATAGGGACAGAGTCTCAGTTGGGGAAGATGAAAAAGTTATGGAGATGGACAGTGATGAGGACTGTGCCAAACTGCAAATGTAATTAATGCCACAGAACTACACTTAAAAATGGTTAGAATGGTAAATTTTATCTTATGTATATTTTACCACAATAAAAAAATGTATACCAAAAACTCACAGAATTGTGGACAGTAAAACTTATGCAATAGTAATTAGAAAATTTAATTATTGTTTACTTAGAATGACATTAACAAAAACATGACAAGTTGAGAGACTGGTGAAGGAAGAAAGTGAAAAGCTTTATATTTAGCTATTTATAATAACACCTTTCTCCTGATTTAGAATAAGGGTCTATATCTTTATTTTGTACTGGGCCTCATAAATGAGTAGCTGACCTTGCTGAAAAGTTAGAATTTTCAGGCCACATGGAATTTTTACTGTAATTGCATTAAATTCCACTTTTATTCTAAGATCAATAATAAACATTAGAGTTTTGAGAGAAAAAAATTCACAGAATTGAACAACGAAAAGGGTGAATTTTACTGTATGTAAATTATACCTCAATGTGCTTGACTTTTATAAAAAAAAATCACCACTTTCAATCCTTTTTGGACAAGTTAATAATTTATAATAATTTGTTCCTTCCCTCTCCTTCACCACCCCGCTGAGCTTTAAACAGAAACAGGGAGATAAAGAAAGAGACAGAGAGAGGGAGGGAGAGATTTCTAAAAGGCAAAGTGACGTTTCCCAGAACTCAGGGACCTATCCCTCATCCTCATGGCCCCCTTCTCCCTTCTTCGCCAGCCTCTCCCAATCACACAGTTCAAGCTGGTCCAGGCCCCAGGAGGAAGACTTTCCTCCTCCTCGTCTCAATTACAAACTGCCTGAGAAGGACGGCCCCACCTGCATGAGCTCCCAACCAGGGACAATCAGCTTTGGCCTGTGGCAGGGTCACCCAGCACAGACATGGCTTCCCATGGAGGAGGGGGATTTGTGCACCAGGTAGCCACCCGCTGCCTACAGACAAAGGCTAAACCCTCACAACCACATTCAAGGATCTGCAAGATCTGGCCCTAACACTTCTGTCTAAACCAAAGATGGAAACTGAAATGTAGGCAGGTAGCATCAGTGGGCCGGGAGCAAGACCACAAAGGGTGGGAGTGACTGGGGCAAAGTGGGGAGTCCAAAAGGCATTCTGATTAAAAACAAATATTTTGATTATTCGGCCATAAAAAGGAATTTAAGTGCTGACACATGCTACAACATGATGAACCTTGACAACATTATACAAGGTGAAAGAAGCCAGACACAAAAGGCCATGGACTGTATGATTCTGCTTACACGGAGCAGGTTAATTTATACCCAGAATAGGCAAATTTATAGAGAAAAAAGCAGGGGCTTGGAGGAGAAGGAAATGTGGAACAACTGCCTAATGGGTACAGGGTTTCCTTTTGGGGTGAAGAAAATGTACTATGACTAAACAGAGGTGACGTTTGCACAATGTTGTAAGTACACTTAATGCCACTGAATCATATACTTTAAAATGGTCAATTTTATATGTATTTTACCACAGTATAAAAAAATAATTTTGTGAAACTGTGCAAGCCAAAAAGGGCCACGCTTGGCTGCCCGTTTTTCCCCTATTTCCACTCACTGGCGGCCAGGTCGTTGCACACATGCTCCATCCCAGACACACAGCTCAGTCCCCGCTCCCGACAGGCAGAGCTTCAAGGCCTCCCCACCTCAGCAAACGCGTGCCTCGACTATGTCTTCCTGCCTTCTCCCCACCGGACAAGCTCTTTTATTCCAGCTCAAGACCCCCATCCCAGTCCCTGGCCAGTGTCAGCCACCCCTCCCCCTCAGAGGCCCCAACTCACTACAGGGGATCCTGAGGGGTCTTTGGCTTGGGGGTCAAGAGCACGGCCCCAAGAGCCTGGCTATGTGCAACAGAACACCAGCTCCAACATTTACTATCTTTTGACCTTGGTGAAGTTACTGAACTTCTCTGTGCCTCAGTTTCCTCATCTGTAAAATGGTGATAATAGTAATGCTTATCTATTACTATAAGGATAGATGACTTAGGGCTTCCCTGGTGGCGCAGTGGTTGGGAGTCCACCTGCCGATGCAGGGGACACGGGTTCGTGCCCAGGTCCGGGAGGATCCCACATGCCGCAGAGCGGCTGCGCCCGTGAGCCATGGCCGCTGAGCCTGCGCGTCCGGAGCCTGTGCTCCGCAACGGGAGAGGCCACAACAGTGAGAGGCCCGCGTACCGCAAAAAAAAAAATAAATAAAAAATAAAAGGATAGATGACTTAATTCATGTAAAATGTTTAGAATAGTGCCTGGCATTTAGTAAGCACCACATGTTATCTATCATATAAACTGTTAACTGGTGCTATATGTGTAGGTCTCCCACCCTTAAAATATAAATTCCTGTGGGCAGGGACCCTGATTTGGGATCCCCATTTTCCCGCATTTCACAGGGATAGGCACTGAATGAATGAATGCTCTGCTCCTCACTGGGAGGGAAAGGAGATGATCTCCAGGGGCCCTTAGCTCAATGTTCTGTGGATCTTGGAGCCCAAGAGATTTAGAAATACCTTCCACACCAGAAACCCTCCCTTATCAATCTATAGATGCAGACCAAATGGAACCACTCCTCCCAGCTCCACAAGCAGGGGGTTTACCAGGTCTCCAGCTTTTCTTTGATAAGAACACACACTTTGTAGTAAATTCGGGGCTATTCCAATATTGCAAACTCAGTTCTTACCAAAGGAGCCATGGGCAAGCAGGAATTCCTGCCCCACGGGAGGGCTCTATCCACAGGGTCACCCAGCCTCTCGCATGGCCAGTAGCACTGCCCCTCTTGGGCACAACCTTCACGTCAGTATTAAAGTGACCCTGCGGGAGTAGCTTCTAGAGACCTTGGTCCCCACATTTCAAGGGTTCCAGGGAGGCAGGTTCAAGGAAAGAACTTTTTCTCTGTTGGCCCATCTGGACCTGGGTGGGCCAGAGGTGACCAGCGGATCTGACATCTGGAGCCACAGAGGCTTCAGGCAAAGGATCTCTGGTCCTCCCAAAGCACAGCTGCCAACCCCAGGGAGCCATCTTCCCTGGGCTGGTGGGCTGAGCACCACCAGCATTTGGCAGGGTCTTCTTCAGGAGGAACCAAACCCTACCAGTTAAGGCCAAAGCCTGCAATCATGCCAAGCCACAAGTCACTGCCAATCTAAAACCCATTTCTTTCACAAATCCCAGAACAGACTTTTTTCAGGTATAAGTCGCCAATGTGAACATAATTGCCACTACTTAAAAAAGTACAACTTAAGCCCCCCCTTTCCTGTGGGTGGAAACAGGAGGGTTTGTTTTGGCAGTCTGGTCTGTTTCAATCCAACTATTAGAGAAACCACAGCGAGGAAGGGGTGAAAGGTATATAGGAGTGGGGATTAGGTCTGGTTTTGTAATACCCCAACGGGTCTCAACTATATCAAGAGGGGACTGTGAAGATCTTAAATCATTCTTCAGCTAAAATTAGCTTTCATTTGCGCACAAGGGCACATTAGGTTTTGATTCAGTAGACATTTATGAAGGGTTGACCAAGCCAGACATCATTGAGCCCTTCATACGAGAGGTGAGGGAACAGGCAGGGGGCTGGCTCAACAAAGCAGGTCACATGCCATGAAAGTGATGGGTTGGGAGGGTAGTTGGCATTATGGACTGAATTGTGTTTCCTCAGAATTCATATCTTGAAGCCGTAGTCCCCAGTGTGACTGTATTTGGAAATGGGACCTTTAAGGAGGTAGATGAGGTTAAATGAGGTCATGAGGTTGGGGCCCTGATCCAATAGAACTGGTGTCCTTATAAGAAGAGGAGGAGATGCCAGAGGACACACTCTCTTCCTCTCTCTCTCTCTCTCTGGTGTGCACAGAGGAAAGGTCATGTGAGGACACAGCAAGAAGGTGAAGAAGGTGGTTGTCTACAACAAAAGGAGAGGGCTCTCACCAGACACCAAACCTGCTGGCACCTTGATCTTGGACTTCCAGTCTCCAGAGCTTTGAAAAAATACAGTTCAGTTGTTTAAACACCCAGCCTGTGGTGTTCTGTTACGGCAGCCCCAGCAGATTAATTCAGTGGGTTACTACTCCAAAGGGGGCAAGCAGTCAGACTTCAGTGGCCACACTAAGGCCACCTCTGCCTCAGAGGCACTGGGCAAGGGACACAGGCATCAAACACAGTGACCTGCTTCCCACTGGCACTCCAAATAAGAGAGCTCTGCTCCCTGGTACATTCCTAACACCTCCCAATAGTCCCACTTTCCACCTTATCCACCAATATTCAGTATCCTGTTAGCTACTGTGGTTCCTATCTAACCCCTGCCCCCACCATCAAGATGGATTCACAAGGATAACAATGAAGAAATAATTTTTTTTCCTATCACCTGCATACACAGGTCCCAGTAAATCTAGAAACACATGTGGGTGGCATCAGAAGGCAGACGGCGATACTGAGCCTTTGACATCAATAATGGTGTGCCCACAGCCAAGGCTGGTCCTTGAAAAACTGGGGTCACCAGAGACACTCCCAGGGTCCTGGCCTGCCCTCCTCCTGACCCTGCTAATTTGATCTGAGATTTTCCCAGGACTCAGCACATGGGCAGTGATCAGCGATCAACCTCTCCAGAGGCATGAGGCTGTATACCTTGTACCACAGGCTCTCTGGGCCCATCCATCAACAGCAGGGACCCCACTGTTGCTGAGATGTCAAAGGTACACCCTGGTACAACCTGGGATAGGACCACCAGGTAATTCAGAGAAGTTGGATTTTGGATTAAGTGGACTAAATACTCTACTCATGGGGAGAACCAAAAATGGCCTGAATCAAGGGTGAAGAGAATGGTCTGATAAAACCGCAGACTTGGAGGGCCAGTCATGAACCTCAGAGGGGGAAGAAGCCTGAGGCATTACTGACTTGAATGACTGAATGAGTGAATACAATGTTTTAACTGAGCAACCTAAATCCTCTGGAAGGATGCTAGATGCCACTCTGAGATGGGGAAGAAAGACGGAGAGGCTGACAATGAGTGGGATATACGGTACTGCTGCCCAGAGGTATGGCTGGGAAGGAATTTGCAACCATCAGATTATGGGAGAGCCTGAAACCACGAGGGTGGATGAAGTTGGCCAAGTAGAGTGGGAAGGGAAGGGGAAGGAAAGGAGAGAGGGCACACAGACCAAGACGGCAGCAAGTTGCAATAAGAAAGTAGTGGGTCTGAGCTAGAGATGCCCAGAGGATAAGTTCAGTATAAGATTGGGAAAAGTCCCCAGAATGTGACAGCTGGCGGTGTGGGGGTGGTAGTTCCAATGGTCACTTCTGTGTCCAATGTAGTCCCTACAGCAATAATACTTTTAAAAAGTAGTAATGATAATGGTTAACATTTGTGAGTGTTTTATATATGTTCTAAGCACTTTTCCCATATTTAATCTTTTAGTCCTCATAACAACTCTGGGGCACAGATATTATTACTCTTCCTATTTTACATACAAGGAAACTGAGACACAGAGAGGTTAAGTAACTTTGCTAAAGGTCACACAGTAAGTATATGGTGAATGGTGAAGGGATATGAACCAGGCAGTTTAGCTTCAAAGCCCATGTTAAGTACTTCATTTCATGTCTTTGCTCAGAGGGAGTCGTCAATAACTGTGATTCAGATGATGGGACAGGGCAGGAGTGAGAACTCAGAATGAGCTTGTCAAGGGTATCTCAGGTCTTCCATCTATAATATGGGGATGAAAATACCTACCCTTTACACCTGCTGTGAACAGAATGTATGTTAGTCCACTCAACTCTTCTGGAAAAATGTCTTAGAATACCCAAGGTCTAGTTCTTACTCTTAAGCAGGGTGAAGCCCCAGGACAACACTCTACCCTTGGTCCACAATGAAGGTAAGCAGAGAATCCCAGTTCAGAACAATCTGGGCACTGCTGCCCAGAAGAGAGGGGAGCAATGGGAGGAATGCCTTTCTGTTCTATGGGAAGTTACGTTCACTTACTCATGCCTTGGGCATGAAGCTTCAGAAGTTGTAGCCAGATCAATTTACATAAATATTTCAGATTACGTCTTCTCTTTAGATATTTTAAGAACACAAGGGAAGGAAATGTAAATGTAAGATGTTTATAAACTTTAACTTAATTTACTTATAACTTGCCTCTTTCCATAAAAGAGATACAGAGGTAGATAAGCTATACATACATACAAACCAGAAATCATGACTTTGAGAAAGAAGAGGAAGCCAGTCCTAATGAAACAGGACGGAAGGGGGCAGAGCACAACCTTTAAAAGAATGACATAGCCCAAGGACATGACATAAACTGATTAGAACCAAATAGGTCCAAGACAGCAAACAGACTAGTTGACTTCCACTAGACCTTAAGCCTCAGGATATGCTCATTGTAACACATCAGCAAGCTAAATGACACCCTCAGGCACCATGACAGTTCCAAGGCCAACCATAAAGGTCAAAAAGTAGGTGGTGGCCCAATTTCTGAAAATCCCCACCCCTTTCCCAAAATAGTTGGAATACCCCTCCCACTCATTAGCCTATGAAATTACCCACCCCTATAAAAACTGACAATCCCATACCCTGGTGCTGCTCTTGCCTTCTGAGATGGCCCACACTCTGTCTGTGGAGTGTGTTTCTCTCTAAATAAATCTACTTCTTACCTATCACTTTGTCTCTCACTGAATTTTTTCTGCGATGAGACATTAAGAACCTGAACTTCATTAAGTCCTGAGACCAGGTGTGTGATGTCAATTAAAAGACCATGGGTTCAAGTCCCAATCTGGATTTTGGACCAATTCAAGTCCCAGTGCGTGGGTTTAAGTCCCAATCTGAGTTGCACGGTTTCAGAATCTCAGAGACAGAGTTTTGGGTGAAGTAGGAAAGGATAGCTTTATTACTTTGCCAAGCAAAGGCAGACACAGTGAAACCAAGTGGGGCCCCATGAGGCTCTCTGGCACGGAGGCCTCTTTCTTTGTCCCCCATTTTCTTATAGGCAAGACTCCAGCCTCTATGACCTTCCCTGGTTCCAAAGAGCAGATTTGAATGATTGTTAATCAAGGGAGGAGCAGCCAGGAAACAATCTGAGGCAAGATTACAGGGACCAGAGAAGCTCATCAAGATGAGGAGACCCAACTGAGACCCTGCACACACCCTAATCTTGTCAGCAACTCCACCCTTGGGAAGCATTGTTATAAAACTCCTTATCAAATCTTCCTGGGTTGTGGACACACAGTTTTTTGAGGCAGGAGCCTGCTGTGTCCCCCTTTGCCTGGCAAAGTAATAAAACTATCCTTTTCTACTTCACCACTGTACAGAGAAGCTGAGCTTTTGGCATCAAGACTATGGGGAATTAACAGAAGTTGCGGGGGAGAATGTAGCTTCCATACATGAAAAATATAATGGCTGAAATAAAAAACTCAATAGATATGTTAAACAGCAGATTAGATAAAGCTGAATAGAGAATTAATAAAATGGACTATATACACAAATATATCACCAAGAATGTAATTGCATAAGACAGGGTATGAGTACAAATGTGCAATTAAGAGATATGGAGAACAGAATGAATCCTCAAAAGAAAGAATAGAAAAAATGGAGGAGAGGAAATATTTTTAAAAGATAATGTCTATTAATTTCCTAGGGTCAACAGGAAAAAAATTAATCCACAACTCTAGGATGCAAAACATATTCCAAGTAAGATAAATAAAAAGAAATCCACACCTAAGTAAATTGAAACCACACAACACCAAAGGCAAAGAGAAGATTTCAAAAGTATCCACTTAAAAAGGCAGTTCACCTTTAAAGGAATGACAGTAGATTTTTCAACACAAACATTGGAAGCCAGCCATATCTTCAAAGTGTTAAAAAAAAAAAAAGACAAAAAAAACTGATGGTCTAAAATTGTGTGTTCAGTAAAAATATCAAGCCATACACTTAGTTTGTGCATCTTACTACTTATTAAGTTTACTTCAATTAAGAAAAATGAGAATAGTAGTAGAGTGTGTAGATTATAGACTGGTAGGAAACAAATGAAAAAAGAGAATATAAACAACAAAATAAATAATTAAACAAAAGGTGCAAAACAGAAAAGTCTAGAAAAGGGAGACAATTAGAAGTCTTTTAAAGAGATAAAAGAAATAAGTCCAAATATATCAGTAATTAGTACATATATAAGTAGAACCAAATTCATTAGTTAAAAGAAACAGATGAAAAAAAAAAAGAAACAGATGGACAATTGGATCATTAAAAAATCCAACTGTGTTCTTTTTATAGAAGACATGCCTAAAGCATAAGGACATGGAAATATTAAAAGCAAAAAACTGGGAAGAGATATACTTGACAAATACTAAAAAAAACAATAACAACAAAACACACTATGAAACAAATATCAACACTCTCAGAAAGATAAGAAAAATGTATCCACGAAACAGGGACAAGATGCTATTTTAAAAATTAGAGAATAAAGAGAGCTCTTTTTATGGAAATGGGAAAAAAGAGTAACTTTACAGTGGGTAAACCAGACACATTACCTCAACCAGGTGATCAAGATTAAGAACCAGAAGTAATGACAATAGCATGTATCCTTGATATAATGTGATGAGAATGGTACTTTACCTCGGTGGTCTCCCTTCCAAAAATCCATAACCCAAGTCCAGTCACTAGAAAAACATCAAATGAATCCAAGTTGAGGGACATTCTATAAAATACATGACCATTACTCCTCAAAACTTTCAAAGTCATCAAAAATGAGGAAAGTCTAAGAAGCTGTCACAGGCAAGAGGAGCCTAAGGTGACATGACAGCTAAATGTAATACGGTATCCTGCATGGGATCCTGGAACAGAAAAAGGACATTAGGTAAAAACCAAGTAAATCTGAATAAAGTTTAGAATTTAATTAATAATAATGTATCAATATTGGTTCATTAAATGAACAACTGTACCATCCTAACGTAAGACA
This sequence comes from Neophocaena asiaeorientalis asiaeorientalis, assembly GCF_003031525.2. NCBI lineage: Eukaryota > Metazoa > Chordata > Mammalia > Artiodactyla > Phocoenidae > Neophocaena > Neophocaena asiaeorientalis. The sequence goes on along the minus strand of NW_020173241.1, from coordinate 246,148 downwards.
TTAAAATAGGGGAAACTAGGTGTGGGGTATATGCGAACTCTCTACACTATCTTTGCAATTCTTCTGTAAACTAAAATCTATTCTAAAATTAAAGTGTTTATTACAAAAAGAGCTTTTTGAAATTCAAAGAACAATAGCAGGATCAAAAACTCATTAAAAGTGTTGAAAAATAGAGTTAAGATAACATCCTAGGAAATAGAGCAAAAATAAAAAGCTACTGAAAGTAAAATAGTAAAGATAAGCAACTTAGAAGGCAGTCCAACATCCAAATGATAAGAGTTTCAAGAAGAAAAAAACAGAGAAAAAAAGACAAGAGGAAGTCATCCTCTAAAATGAAATGAAATGAAATAAAATAAAATAAAATAAAATAAAATTTTCCAGAACTGAAGAACACAAATTTCCAATCCACTGAGTACTCAGCATAATAGGTCCTTTTAAAACACTGGGGACAGAGAGAAGACCACAAAAGTTTAAACTTCTCAACAACTATAGCTAATAAGAACCTGCTGTATAAAAAAATAAAATTCTAAAATTAAAAAAAATAATAAAATAAAATAAATAAGCAAAAAAACAAACAAAAAAACCCCAAATGCTGAAGGCATATGCTTTCTAATCTAGAATTCTAGACCCAGCCAAATTACCCATGAAATGTCAAAGTAAAATAATGATCTTTTCAGACATAAGAGATGTCAAAATGTTTTACTTTTTTTTAAAAAGTGAAGGTTATTCTCCACCGAAATGAGAGGGTAAACTAAGAAAGATACAGGCATGAGATCCCCAAAATAGGAAATGTAATACAGGAAAAGAAAAAAAGGAACTCTCCAAAATAAAGACAAAACACTCTGGGATAATGACAGTTACCAAGTATAAAGGGCAACCAGTCCAGATTGGAACAGAGTTAATGGCCAGGTGAATGAGATGTATCCATCATTATGCTTCTCACCACTGTACTGCTATTTAACCTGATGAAGCTCCTGGAGGATATGTTCCACAAAAGCAATGAAATAAATGAAGAAAGAGAAAGACACGAGACCCAAAGAATAAGACAAAAAGGGAATGCCATTGGATAACAATGTGGGAAGAATTAGCAACAGATACACACACAGAAAAATGAACGAAATACAAATCCCAAGCAAATATTAATTTCAAGCAAAACAAAAAGAAACCAGAACACATTCTGAACTATAAATAATACTGGCACAGACTTAATAACACTAAATATTGATTTAAGTGAAAATTACATAAAAGCACATAGAAAGATGCTCAATATCGTTAGTCATTAGGGAAAATCACAATGGGATATCACTACACTACTGTTAGAATGGCTAAAATGTGAAAGGCTGACCATACCAAGTGTTGGTGAGGATGTGGAGGAATGGAACTTTCATACACTGCTGGTGGGAATGTATGATTACATTGACATAAAAATCTCATAAATTCATTCTAATTTAGAGTAAAAGAAAGCCAAACAGTGGTTGCTTGGGGCTAGAGGGAAGATGGGGAGCTGGAGGGAGGAAGGATTATAAAGGGGCGGGAAGAAACTTTTGGGGTGATGGATATGTTCATTTTCTTTACTGTGGAGATGGTTTCACAGTGTTCACATATATATGTCAAAACTTATTCAAATGTACACTTTAAATATGTTTTCTTTATTGTACATCAATTTACATTCCAATGAGGCTATTTAAAAACATGAAATTGGGCCTCTACCCTATAACATACACCAAAATCAATTCCAGGTGGATTAAGAATTTAAATGAGAAATAAAAATATTGAAAAGTTTAGAAGGAACTATGAAACATTATCTTTCTAAACTTGGGATAAGTAGTTATTTCTTAAACAAGAAACAAAGAGTACTAACCCTAAAAACAAAAAGAAAGAAACAACTGACAAGTGAAATTACATTGAAATCAAGAACATCTGACAAAACAGGTGTCAAAAGCACCATAAAGGGCTTCCCTGGTGGCGCAGTGGTTGAGAGTCCGCCTGCCGATGCAGGGGACGTGGGTTCGTGCCCCGGTCCGGGAAGATCCCACATGCCGCGGAGTGGCTGGGCCCGTGAGCCATGGCCGCTGAGCCTGTGCATCCGGAGACTGTGCTCCACAACGGGAGAGGCCACAACAGTGAGAGGCCCGCGTACCGCAAAAAAAAAAAAGCACCATAAAGAAAATTTTTTAAAAGCCCACAAACTAAGAAATAATATTTTCAATATTATTATACAAGGAGTGTTGAACTCCTTGACTAAGGATTAGTATTCAGAATACATAAAGAACACTTACAAGTCAATAAGGATTCCACTTCTAGGAAGATGGAGTGGACATGCTTTTTACTATTTCTTCCACTAAGAACAATGAAAAGCCCTGGGCATTATATATAAAACAATTCTATAGAGAACATAAGAAGCCTCTTACAGTGGAGAGAAGAAGGAAGACTAGGAAGGTACCTCGGGACCCAAGGAACAACATAGTGGCGAGTTCCTGGGTTTTCTTTTTGCCTCATAGATCCCAGACTTGGAGCTGGAGAAGCCAGCAACCTAGAAACACCAAGGGGCACAGGCCAAAAGAGCCTCCAGCAGAAGCCTGCTCTCTGTAGCCAAAGGACCAGGAAAGGGGCAGCCTGGCATGACAGAGGACTTTCAGACAACCCCTCTCTACTCCAACCAAACACTACAGGAAAAACAGTGACTCCACTCTCACCACTGCCCTCGAGGGCTGAGTGGGGAGCCTAGATTCCACCCTCACCAGGCCATGTATAAGGAGGCACCAACACCCCTGCTGGGCTGGTAGTAGAGAAGGCCAAGTAGGGAGCCAGGACATTCACCCAAGCCGGCCAGTAATGAGCCCCCACCTGGGGTACTGCTGGAGTCCACACTGGGTACCGGAACTCCCACTGAGCTCAGCAGTCACATGGAGCCCCTGCCTCGGGTGTCAAGAGAGGCAGAGGAGGGAGGGCCTGACTTCCACCTCCACTCCCCTTCCCCTGCCGGGGCAGTATGAGAAAGTGAGCTAAAACAGAAGTGTAAAGGAATCAAGAATTTAAAAACAAACAATCTGATGGGAAAATGGGCAAAATACATGAATAGAACAGAGAAAAATAGTACTACCTCATTAGGCTGTTTTTATGATTAAACAATGTGTGTGCTTAAAAGTTTCTCACACAATGAAAGCTGTAAACTAGAGGTGGTATTGTTATTATTACTATTGCTGTTTCACAGGAAATGGCACACATAGCTTGAAAAACATGAAAAGATGCTCAACATGATTAGTAATCAGAAAAATGCTAATTAAAACCATCATGAGACAATAATTCGCACACTTTGCATACACTAGGTGACCAAAAATTAAGCGTCTACAGGAACACTTGCTCATTGCTAGTAGAGGATCAGTGACCACATCCACTTCGGAAAACAATCTGGAATTATCTTGAAAAGTTGAACATTCCCATAGTTGATGATCCAGCAACACCACTTCTAGATAAACTCTAAAATTCTCACACACATGCCAACAGATGTTCAGGAATGTTCCCAGCAACACTGTCCACAGTAACAAAGACTGGAAAAACCCAACTGTCCATCAACATGCAAATATAATGGTAGTATATACACACAATGGAACAACAGCCAGCACCAATGACAAGTGAATTACAGCTACATGCAACAACACAGGGAGCCTTACAAACATAATGTTAAATCACAGAAGAGCACATTCAGAAACAGGAAGACCATAACCACTCAAACTAGAAAGAAGCAGTGTTCTATTTTTTTAAAAAGGAGGGAGAGATTAATTCATACAATGTCAATGTTATGGAAGATACAGAAAGTCTGTGGAAATGTTCCTGTTTAAACAATGCTAAGGATACACAGCTATTGTACATCTAGCACTGGAGGGAAAACATGTTATAAAGTGCATTATTAGGTCAATTTACTGAAGTTAAAAAACTGCAATGTGTTTAAGTAATAGAATATTCCTATTGTTAGAAAATACATATTGAAGTATTTAGGGGTGACATAATGTGACAGCCTCAAATGGCTCCCCAGAAAAACTCTGTGTGTGTGTGTGTGTGTGTGTGTGTGTGTGTGTGTGTGTGTGTGTGTGTGTGTGTGTGTGTAGGGAGGGGGGAGAAGCAGGGAGAGAGAGAACAAGATCAAATGATAAAGAAAACAGGGTAAAATGATAACAATAGGTGAATCAGGGTAGAGGCTAATGGATGTGCTTTGCACTCTTTTTACTTTCTCAGATTTTCTGTAAGTTTGAAATTATTTCCAAAATAAACAGTTCAGAAGAAGAGGCAAAAGGGCAATGTTAAAATTCAGGATAACAATGACCTGAGGTGGGCCGGGCAGAGGAATGGGCTCAGTTAGGAGGGATGGATGCAGGCTTCCATTTGTGCTCTGAATCTTTATTTGGTAAACAGGTCCTCAGGTGTTCATTATATTATTATACTTTATAACTCAGGCATTGTCATTTGTATGTGATCAAGCATTACAGTTGAAAAGATAAAAAAGAAAAACATCTCACCTCAGGATAGACATTTCAGGCTGATACTGACCGGAGTACTGAATATATACTTGATACCTAGAATCTTTTCATTGTAAGGATAAAATGCTTTATATTTTTCTGTTTTGCATATTCTACAACTTCCTATCTTATTCCCCCTTTCAGATATTTTTATGTTGGGGCAGGAGGAGTAAAAGTGTAAGAGAAACTGGGAAGTGGGACAGACAGGTCAGTTTACTGCCCTTGAGTTTTAAAATGATAATTTTTAAAAATATACCTTCCTTTGGTGAAAGGGCCAACTGTTGGGTCTGAGACACAGTGGGCAGTGGTGTAGGTCAAGAGGGCTGGCCTAGATGCTAATATACTGTCCACCATGGGGCAGGCCCCCGGAGCAGCAGAAACACAGGAGCTGGGGATGACGGGGACGGCAGTGGGTGGGGTCCATGCGGAGAGAAGGGTTGCCTCCCAGATGGAGAGAAAAGCACAGGGTTAGGGGGACTGGGCACAGGCAATAGGCTGGAATCTCAGTGGGTGGTGGTGACAGCTGCTGTTGGAGAAGTGGACAGGGGGTGGGTGTGGGGAAAGGAGAAGGTGCAGTCCCAGTCCTGGAGGTATTGGAGCAAAGATCAGAAACTCAAATGTCTCATGGGGCCAGGCCAGTCCCCTGTTGAGTGAAGCAAATGCATCCGAGGAGTGGGGGGGGAGAAGCTCCTTGTCTTTATTACATATGTGCCTCCACATGCACTGAGTTGGCTTTAGGATCTGTGGCCAACAAAGGGGACTCTGCTCCAGCCACCTGTGGCCAAGCAGGAATGACCTGGAGTTGACAGATTTTTCTGATTTTGGGAATCAGAATAGCCAGAGTTGTTCTGATTTTTCAAGAGAAACTGGAAATCTGAATTTTACGTGAGATCTACGGATTTATAAGTGTTGGCTCAAAGCTTTTTAAAACCAGAGGCAGGCCTGATAAATATGTGATGGCCACCATTTAGTGCCTCCTTACTAAGTTTATTCATTTTCTGGGACTGTCACAACAAAGTACCACTGACTGGGTGGCTTAAACAACAGAAATGTCTTCTCTCAGAGTCCTGGAGGCTGGAAGTCCAAGATCACGGTGTTAGCAGGGGTGGTTTCTTCTGACTGCTGTGAGGTGAATCTGTCTTGGGCTTCCCACCCAGCTTCCAGTGGTTTGCTGCAGTCTTTGGTGCTTTTCTTGGTTTGTAGATGTGTCACCCTGATCTCTGCCTTCATCTTCACATGGTGTTCTCCCTGTGTGTGTGTGTCTCTGTGTCCAAATTTCCCCCCCTTTTTAAGGATGTAGGCATATTGGATTAGGGTCCACCCTAATGACCTCATCTTGATCATCTGCAAAGACCCTATTTTTAAATAAAGTCCCATTCATGGGTCTGGGGATTAAGATTTCAACATCTTTTGGGAGGACACAGTTCAACCCATAACACTAGAGGAAATCAGCAGATGATCAAAGCAGTGACTGAGGCCCAGGAGGGTCATGACAGGACCAGAGGGTGGTTCAGAGTGGGGCCTGGACTCAGGGATGGAGTGTCCAATCATTGGAATGAGATACATAGAAGGACCTGTGCTAGACTGAGTCTGTCCACAAGGGCTTGGACACCTCCTGAGGCAGCAGCCCCACAGACAGAAGCGTATAAGAGGCCAGGAAGCTTGGCAGATTGTGACCCTATGCTAAGTCTCAAAGATGCTGAGGAGCCACAGGAAAGCCAAAGGTAATCCAAAGGCCCCTCAAATCCATGCCTCCAGGGCCTCTGGACCCTGAATGAGGCTTCTGATGGGACATACCCACCCAGCACTGCACCCAGAGCCTGAGAAGCACATGTGTGACCAGATCTGCTGAAGGATTTGAGAAGTTGGATGGAACAAGTAAATAAACAAAGAAAGATAAAAACAAAAACAAAAACAAAAACAGCAAAGGCCTGTTTCTTGACCAGGACTGAATTACCCTGTCACTCCCCAGGGCTGAAGCCTGTCCTCGCAGTCAGGGCTCAGCCTGGGGGTGCTTCCAGTCCTTGGCGAGGGTGTTTCCCAGCCTGCCCAAATGACTGACAGTTCTTTGAGGCCACAGGTTCCTGAGTGCCCCACACCACTGCGGCCTGCAAACATGAGCAGCAGCCTGTACTTGATCAGGAAAACCAAGGGACCCCAGGGCACATCCTCCAAACAGACTTTGGAGCCACAGAAGCCATGGAAATATTCATCCCCATCCATCCAGGGAATATCAGCCTAGCCAATCATGTGTGACCATAAATGCCTAGGACAGAGGGGGAAATGGAGGCTCAATGGGAGGTTGGAAGGAGGGTCTGACTCAGGCAGGAGACCTGGTGTGGAGCTCCAGTTGTTCCTGAAGACATTTAACACAATTACTTATGGAATACAGCAAGTACTTCATATTGCTGTTTCCAATTCTTATTAATGATGACAAGACTTTACTTAATTTCCAAGATTTTATATTTGCACCCCTTCTCTTACAACAAAAACCTTGGTTCCCCAAGACATTAATATAATTACTTAAGGTTAATATATATATTTGTTGCGGAGCACAGGCTCCGGACGCGCAGGCTCAGCGGCCATGGCTCACGGGCCTAGCCGCTCCGCGGCATGTGGGATCTTCCCAGACCGGGACACGAATCCGTGTCCCCTGCATCGGCAGGCAGACTCTAAACCACTGCACCACCAGGGAAGCCCAAAACAATACTATTTTTATTACCAACAGCAAGACTATGGAATGCGGTTCAGGTTTGGTGTGTGTGTGGTTCTTTCTGTCTCTGTCCCACTTGGAATGCACAAATTACTGTTTCGAAGTCACTTGAAACAATTCTCTGTGAGGTTATGCCATCAATTTTGCATACAGGACCATTTGTCTCAGTTTGTTTTCGATGTTAAGAGATGGCTTTCACTCTTTTTTGGTTTCATTTTGGTTTTTAGTTATGTAAAATGTTTACATGGTTCCAAAGCCAACTTATGAAACAAGGCACATTGCTTGGTTTGTAAACCTGTCATTTGTTCTTCTGTTGTTTCTATTTCAAAATATAAGCATATATATATATATATATATATATATATATATATATATACACATACACACACACACACATACACACCTATATACCTATAGGTGTATATATATGTATATGTATATGTGTGTGTGTGTATTCCTATTTCCCTCCCTTTTGCTTATATAAAAGGCAGCATACTATATAAACGGTTCTGTACCTGATCTTTTCCTGGTCAGTTAGCAATATATCCTGACAGTAACTTCACGTTGATACAGATCCTCCTCATTCCCTCTCACAGCTCCACACTACACCACTGTGCAAATGTGCCATACTTTGTCCAGTCAGTTTCCTTTGGATGAAGTCTTGGGAGATTCTCCATCTTTGGCTTTGCAAATAGTGCTGCAAATTATAGCCTTGTTCATATGTAACTTCATTCTTTTGAAAAGACTCCATTTTGAATCCTCATTCTCTCATCAATGAACCCTTTGGATAGTCACCTAATATTCCAAACCTCAGGCTCCTCATCTGTAAAATGGGGATAATAGTAGTAACTATCTCACAGTTCAAAATGAATTAACATGATTTAAAATACCCAGCACAGGGTCTGGCACATAGTGAACAGTCAATAAATGTTTGCTATTGTTGTTCCATCTTATTAAAAAATAAATTTATTTATTTTATTTATTTATTTTTGGCTGTGTTGGGTCTCCATTGCTGCATGTAGGCTTTCTCTAGTTGTGGCGAGTGGGGGCTACTCTTCGTTGCAGTGCACGGGCTTCTCATTGCAGTGGTTTCTCTTGTTGTGGAGCACGGGCTCTAGGGGTGCGGCTTCAGTAGTTGTGGCATGCGGTGGGCTCAGTAGTTGTGGCACGTGGGCTCAGTAGTCGTGGCACACGGGCTTAGTTGCTCTGCGGCATGTGGAATCTTCCCGGACCAAGGCTCGAACCCGTGTCCCCTGCATTGGCAGGCGGATTCTTAACCACAGAACCACCAGGGAAATGCCTCCATTTTGTTTTAATTATTCATAGCCTAGGACTTTAAAAGTTCACTGTCTGGGGCTTCCCTGGTGGCACAGGGGTTGAGAGTCTGCCTGCCAATGCAGGGGACACGGGTTTGTGCCCCGGTCTGGGAAGATCCCACATGCCGCGGAGCGGCTAGGCCCATGGGCCATGGCCGCTGAGCCTGTGCGTCCAGAGCCTGTGCTCTGCAACGGGAGAGGCCACAACAGTGAGAGGCCCGTGTAACGCAAAACAAACAAGCAAACAAAAAAGTTCACTGTCTGGAAGGAGAGAGAGAGATGTAAATTTTTAGTTACCTAATGGGGTGTTGAGTGCTACCAGAGGTATAAGAACAAGTCCTGTTGGAGCACAGTGGAGAGGCTCAACAACTATGCCTAGGGATCAGAAAGGCTGTCCATGACAGTTGATTTGTCCATCCCACCAACCCCTTTCCAATGAGGATCAGCCCTGGAGCTCACCAGGGACTATTAGAAAAGAGGCTCTCTCATTTTCCACCAGAATGTAAATCTCATTGAATGTAATCCTGGAACTGCCAAGGGCCAACACACGGCAAGGGAGAATGTGAAGAAATCAGAGCTAAGAGGTGGAGAAGGACAGATTCTCAACATTGTCTCTTGGACACTGGGGATTTCAGTTAAGTGGGCTGAAAGAAAGCCCTTTTCTGACTAAGCCAGTTTGAATTGGGTTCTCATCTACATTAAGAATGCCAGATAGACAGAGGAGGCTTGATGCCTGAGGCTTAGTTACTAGGGGTATAAGGAAAGGAAAGACCTTCTGGCAGAGAGAAAATCATGTGGTAAAGTCCTGAGGAAATGTAGCAGTCAGCCTCTTTTGTAGCTTTAACTAAAGCAAGACCTGTGGGCTGATGCCCATCATCTGAACAAACCCAACTTCTCAGCTGGAAGGCTAAGCTCCAGATCCTGAGGAAGGGCAGGGAATTCTCATCTGGACAGTCCTCAGCCCGGTGATGTCAGAATCAGATAAGAGCATTGCAAATGAGTTGTTGGTGGTGCTGGAGCCTCCCCAGATGCAGATTGGGGACATTGTCCATGCCCATCATAGTCTGCAAGATGTTCTCACAGGCATTCTCTCCACTGCCAAGTGTAGCCTTAACCAGCATCTGCATTTTACCCAGGGGCCTCCACTTCCCTCCATGGTCCTGCCTGTTACATTGTGGCTTTGGTTTCTGAAGTCTCCTATGCTCTAGAAGTCTGTCTTTTCGTGTTCCCATGCTTTTGCTTGATGCCACTTTTCCATACTGAATCAGCTAATGAAGCTTCACAGGGTGCCTTAACTGAAACACACCATATAACAGCTTGTGCTGAGCAGGGCAATAGGGCCAGGCTGTGCACCTCTGGCTTGGAGCTGGGGGCATGGGGTGGTGAGACTGAGAGACTGGAATTTGCTACTTAGAGGCTTTTTTAAAATAACTTTTTATTTTGAAATAATTACAGATTCACAGGAAGTTACAGATAGTACAGGGAAGTCTGTAGTGCTCTTCACCCAGTTTCCCCCACAGTTACTTCATACTTAATTATAGTGCAATATCAAAACCAAGAAGTTGACATTGATGCACTGTGTGTGTACACTTCTATGTCATTTTATCACAGATGTAGATTAGTGTTATCATCACCGCAATCAAAATACAGAAATGTTCCGTCATTATAAAGATCTTCCTTACATTACCCCTTTACAATAGTAAATGTGGATTTGTCTATTTCTCCTTTTCAGCTTTTTTAGTTTTTGCTTCACATATTTTTTAGCTCTAGCCTTTGGAGAATACATTCAGGATTTTTATCTTTTGTTGGTAGATAAACCCTTTTATCATTATATAATGTCTCTCTCTGTCCCTGATAATTTTCTTTGCAACTTTATCTAATATTAATATAGTTAGTGTTTTTATTTATTTATTTGGCTGCACCAGGTCTTAGTTGCGGCAAGCGGGATCTTTAGTCGTGGCATGCGGAATCTTTAGTTGCAGCATGCGAATTCTTAGTTGTGGCATGTGGGATCTAGTTCCCTGACAAGGGATGGAACCTGGGCTCCCTGCATTGGGAATGTAGAGTCTTAGCCACAGGGTAGTCCCTAGTGCTCTCTTTTGATCAATGTTTACATGATTCATCTTTCTCCATCCTTTTGCTTTCAATCAACTACACTCATATATTTTAAGTGAGTTTTTGCAGGCAGCTTATAGTTGTGGTTTTTTGTTTGTTTGTTTTGATGTGGACCATTTTTAAAGTCTTTTTTGGTTTTTTGGCTGCAAGGCATGTGGGATCTTAGCTCCCCAACCAGGGATCAAACCCGCACCCCCTGCATTGGATGGCAAAGTCTTAACCACTGGACTGCCAGGGAAGTCCTCGCAGCTCATAGTTGGATCATAGTTTTTCTTTAATCCACTCTGACAATCTCTGTCTTTTAGTTGGTGTATTTAGACCATTTACATCTATATTTAATGTAATTACTTATGTTAGGGCTTAAGTGTGTACTTTTAATTTTAATTCCGTTTGTCCTATTTTTTATTTCTCTGTTTTACTTTTCCTGCCTTCCTGTGGGTTACTTGAACATATTTTTGGAATTGCATTTTGATATATCCCTAGTGCTTTTGAGTATATCACTTTGTATAGCTTTTATAGTGGTTGTTCTAGGTATTACATCATACATACATAATTTATCACAGTTTACTGATGTTGTCACTTTACCAGTTTGATGACATATAGAAACCTTACCTCCTGCTAAGTCCCTTTACCCTCCTCCACTTACAATTGTCTTAACTGTTTCCTCTACATACATTTAAAACCACATCAGACAGTGTTATATTTTTCCTATAGCTTTTTAAAATTTTTTTTGCGGTACGCAGGCCTCTCACTGTTGGGGCCTCTCCCATTGTGGAGCACAGGCTCCAAACGCACAGGCTCAGCGGCCATGACTCACAGGCCTAGCCACTCCGCGGCATGTGGGATCTTCCCAGACCAGGGCACAAACCCGTGTCCCCTGCATCAGCAGGCAGACTCCCAACCACTGCGCCACCAGAGAAGCCCAGACAGTGTTATATTTTTGCTTCAACTGTCACACTTAGAAAATTCAAGAGGAGAAGAAAAATGTTTTTACTCATTCTGTTGGTCTTCTTTCCTGATGTTCCAAGATTCCTTCAATATTTTTTTTCTCTAAGAGAATTTCCTTTAGCTATACTTTTAGGGTAGGTCTGCTGGCAACAAATTCTCCTAGTTATCATTTCATCTGAGAACATCTTGATTTCCCCTTCATTTCTGATGAATATTTTTAGTATAGGATTCTGGGTTAATAGTTCTTTTATTTCAGCACTTGAAAATGATTATACCACTTCCTTCTGGCCTCCATGGTTTTTGATGAGAAATATACAGTCATTCAAATTGTATTCTTCCTTTAGGTATGCTGTTGCTTCTCCGTGCTTGCTTTCAAGATTGTTTCTTTGTCATGAGATTTCAGAAATTTGACTTGTGTCTTGGTGTAGATTTCTATGGGTTTATCCTGTTTGGGATTTGCTTACTTTCTTGAAACTGTAGGTTTATGTCTTTTGCCAAATTTGGAAAGTTTTCAGCCATTATTTCTTTGAGTACTTTTCAACTTGCCCTCTTTCTCCTCTCCTTCTAGGACTCCAAAAACATGAATGTTAGATCTTTTGTGGTAATCTCACAGGTTCCCTAAGGCTCTGTTCATTTTTGTTTGTTTTGTTTTTCTCTATTTCCTCTGATGTTTAGATTGTGTAATTTCTATTATTCTATCTTTCTGTTCACTGACTCTTTCTTCTGTTATCCCCATCCTGCTGTTGATACCATCTACTAAGTTTTTAATTTTGGTTTCTGTATTCTTCAGTTCTAAAATCTCCGTTTTGTTTTTCTTTATCTCTTCTATTTCTTTGTTGAGACTATTTTTTTTCATTTGTTTCATGCATGTTCATAATTGCTCATTGAAGCATTCTTATGATGGCTGCTTTAATAGTCATTGGAGATAATTCTAACATCTCTGCCATCTTGGTGCTGGTGAGCATTGATTGTCTTTCTCTATTCAGATTATAATTTTCCTGGTTCTTGTTATGATGAGTGGTTACCAATTGAAACCCATACATTTTGAGTATTATATCATGAGATTCGAGATATTTAAATCTTCTCTTTTAGCTGGCTCCCCTTACAGCACTCTGGCAGGAGAAGAGATACCTTTTCATTGCTGCCAGGTAGGAGTTGACTCCAGGTTCCCCACTTGGCCTCTGTTGACACCCAAAGTGGGGAGGGTCTCCTTGGTACTTCTGGGTGGGAGTGGGAGTTCCATCTTCCCATTCAGCCTCTACTGATCCCATCCTGGCTGGGTGGGGCTTCTCCTCAGGCAGCCTCTACTGACACTATTTGGCTGGAATTGAGCAGTTATTATCTAAACTTTTCTCTCTTGCAAGGCTTCCCCTTTCCTGTTCCTCTGGCTAGAGGGAGTAGGCTTTTATTGGGAGCTCACCAATGTCATTTCTTGGATCCTGAGGTCCCTTCTCTCCACCATAACTGTCTTCTTATGTTGGTTTCATATATAATATCCATGGCTTTTGGTTGTTCTTAGCAGGAGGAATAGGAAAAAAGTATTTCTCCTTCATCTTTCCACAAGTGAAAGTTACTTGGATCATTTTAAAGTATGTTTCATAGAAACAGTCTCACAGGCATAGAGAACAGATTTGTGGTTGCCAAGGGGAGGGGGGAGGGATGGACTGGGAGTTTGGGACTGGCAGATGCAAACTATTATATACAGAATGGATAAAGGGCAAGGTCCTACTGTATAGCACAGGGAACTATATTCAATATTCTATAATAAACTATAATGAAAAATGAATATATATATTCAACTGAATCACTTTGCTTGCATCAGGGACTAACACAACATTGTAAATCAACTATACTTCAATAAAAAATAAATTTAAAACATAAATAATGTTTCAAATGCCAAAGTGGAGCAAAAGTAAAACAGTCGCAGTGCCTGAGGCAAACACTTTAACACCTTTGATGGCACTGAAGGTGGTGGTGAAAGGTCATGGGTGTGGGGCTGGAATGACCAGAAAGAACACTAATTTGACCTTGGGCAAACTGCTTTGGCTGTCAGAGGCTCAGTTTTCCTTCTGGAAAATAAAAACCAAACTATTTATTATGTAGGGGTGTCATGAGGAGAAAGTGAGATAAACTATGTCAAGTACATGGCATTGAGAACATATGTCATAAATAACTTCTTTACTTTTCTCTATCAGTTCCAACGTTACATCCTAATATTTCCTAAACAAATCCTGAGGTGTAGCTCAAATTGTTCATACTCCTGCTGCAGCTGGGACTCAGTTTCCCCATCTTTAAAAGGAAAGGATTGGTCTAGATCACTGCTACTCAATGGATGGGCTGCAGCAGTTCCTGGGAGCTTGTTAGTAATGCAGAATCCCAGGCACCACACCCAGCCTACTGAATCAGAACCTGCATTTTAAGAAGCCCCCAGCTTAGTCTGGCATAGGGAAGTTTGAGAAGTGGTGCTCTGGGTGACCTTTAAGGCCAGCTCTGTCAGCTCTGACCTTACCTATCTTGGGCTTTCCCACCTCTGGACCACTGAGCTATTTTAAGCAATAATATTCACTGTGTGATTCTATTTTGTGGGGAAAAACTATCTATATATCTAGATAAAGATGTGCATGTACCATGTATAGGATATCCAGTCTGAGAAAGAGAATATTATTTATGGACTTTTCTTAGTATTTCCTGGGTGTCCTGGGTGTGAATGGTGAATTAACATGTCTCCTATCCCTTGGGGGAGAGACCTATGCACAGAGAGTGGCAGGGGAAAGGTATCAATAGAAAGGCCCATGGGACATGCCACTATGTGCCAGGGACTCAGCAGCCCTTCCCAGGCTCTAAAATGAACTGTAGGGGTGGGGAGGGCAATCCCTCACACTGTATCTTGGCTCAGAGAGGATGAAGAGCCTTGTGGCTGGAGAGGAGCAGAGGGGTTGCTCTCAGCTCTGCTGCAGCTACAAACCCCCAAGGAGATGCCTCCCCATCTCCTTCACCCAGATCCAGCAGGCTGTGGGGCTTCTGTTGGGACAGCTGAGAACTCACTGAGTACCAGTGCCCAGATTGATGGGACTAACATTGACCTGTGCCTGCTCTGTTCTTGTTGCAATTACATGAATCTTTTCATCCACTCCTCCCACCTTGATGCACGTTTCCAGAGTCATACAGCCAGTAGGAGGCAGATCTGAGTTAGTACTTGGAGCTCAGCACTCACTGCCCTGCACCACATCCAGTGCAAAGGGGATGGAGAAATAGTAGACTGTGTGTTCCAGGAGCTCAAGCTGGGGAGGAGGGGCACACCCAAGAGGGAGAGATGGAAAGAAAGAAGAAAGATGCCACTGAGTAGTAAACTCCCTCATTTCAGAGGGCGAGATGGGCATCAGGTGAACCCTGGAGGATGGCAGCACGTGACAGGACCCAGGGGAGAGTGATAATAGTGGTGGTGACAATAACAATAGCAACATGTGTTGGTTTCCTCTGACGCCAGGCACTGCACTAAACACTGTACCGTATTAACTCACTTAAACCTCTCTACAACCTCTGTACCCTCAGGAACCCAATTTACCAATAAAGAAACTGAAGCACAGAGCTTAAGAAACTTGACCAAGACCACACAGCTGGAAAGTGATAGAGCCAGGATTCCAACCCAAACAGCCTCCCCCAGCCTCTACCTGGCTTAAAACAACACAAACTAATTATCCTAAGAGTTCTGTAGGTCATAAGTCCAGTATGATCTCATCAGACTAAAATCAAGGTGTCAGCAGGCTATGTTCCCTTCTGGAGGCTCTAGGGGAGAATCTCCTTCCTGCTCATTCAGGTTGTTGGCAGAATTCAGTTCCTGCGGTTGTAGGACTGAGGTCTCCATTTCTTTCTGGCTGTGAAATAAGGGTGGATACCAGCTTCTAGAGGCTGCTGCATTCCTTGGCTCATGGTCTCCTTCCTCCATCTTCAAAGTCAGCACTGGCAGGTGGAGTCCTTCTCACAGTGTATGTCTCTGACTTACCTTTTTCAATTGTCTTCCACTTTTTTGCAAAAATTATTCTTGTAAATTGCAATAACATATATATAACATGAAATTTACCATTTTAACCATTTTTAAGTGTACAGTTCAGCAGCATTCACATTGGTGTGAAGCCATCACCACTATCCATCTCCAGAATTCTTTTCATCTTGCAAAACTGAAACTCTATACTCAAACCATAATTCCCTATTTTCTCCTCTCCCAGTTCCTGGCAACCAGCATTCTACTTTCTCTCTCAATGAATTTGACTACTCTAGAAACCTCATATAAAAGGAATCATACAGTATTTGTCCTTCTGTGACTGGCTTATTTCACTTAACATAGTATCCTCAAGGTTCATCATATTGTAGCTTGTGTCAGATTTCCTTTCTTTTTAAGGCTGAATAACATTCCATTGTATACCATGTTTTGTTTATCCATTCATCCACCCATGGACACTTGGGTTGCTTCCATCTTTAGGCTATTGTGAAAAATGCTGCTATGAACACGAGTGTACAAATACCTCTTCACATCCCTGCTTTTAATCCCGTGGTGTATGTGGAACTGCTGAGTGGAATTGCTGGATCATATGGTAATCGTGTTTTTGATTTTTTGAAGAACCTCCATACTGTTTTCCAGAGCAGCTGCACCATTTTACATTCTGAATGCAGACCTCTTAATCTACAGCCTATGCTCTTAATTCTATGCTGTCTGAGGAAGGGTGCTCTGGGTACAAGGACCCAGGGATAAAGATGCAGAGGCAGGGTGAGCAGATGTGTTTGGAGGGCAGGGAGGAGCCCATTCTGGCTGGCATGGAGGCCCCAGAGGTGTGTCAGGCTGAGACATTTAGACTTGATGCTGAAGAAACAGGGAGCCACTGAAGGTTCTGTGAAAAGGAAGGCACTGTGAAGACAGGGTTTCATTGGGAAGACTGTTCACATGGCTTAGATTAAGGGGGTGAATGCTGGTATGAAACAAACCCTGTAGCCTATGGTTCTCTTTGAGGAGCCCAGAGATTCCTTTTTTATACATTCATTAGTTCATCCAACAATCCATCGATCCCAAATCCATCACCACACTCAGTGCCACATCCTGGGGCCACAAAGGCTGAGGCCACAGACATGAATTGACCTGGGACTCACAGCCCAGTGGGGAGGCTGACACAGCAGCCTACTACCCCCAGCAAAGTACAAAGGGGACACTTTGGGAATTCAGGGATGTGAGCCAACAGAGAAAATTCACATTTGTCACTGACATGTATGGGAGGAAAAACACATTACAGAGACTGGTCACATTTTCCCAGCCTCAGAACCCCAGTTCCTCATAGGGTACAGGCTACTCTCACGCACAAATGCATAACACTGGCTATAAATTCAGTTACAGGACAACTACATGTAAAACAATGAAATTAGAACACTTCCTAACACCATACACAAAAATAAACCCAAAGTGGATTAAAGACCTAAATGTAAGGTGAGACACCTCACCTTACACCTCTTAGAGGAAATCACAGGCAGAACACTCTATGACATAAATCACAGCAAGATCCTTTTTGACCCACCTCCTAGAGAAATGGAAATAAAAACAAAAATAAACAAATGGGACCTAATGACACTTAAAAGCTTTTGCACAGAAAAGGAAACCATAAACAAAACGAAAAGACAACCCTCAGAATGGGAGAAAATATTTGTGAATGAAGCAACTGACAAAGGATTAATCTCCAAAATATACAAACAGCTCATGCAGCTCAATATCAAAAAAAAAAAACAACAACCCAATCAAAAATGTGTGGAAGATCTAAATAGATATTTCTCCAGAGAAGACATACAGATGACCAAAAAGCATGTGAAACAATGTTCAACATCTCCAAGTATTAGAGAAATGCAAATCAAAACTACAAGGACATATCACCTCACACCAGTCAGAATGGACATCATCAAAAAATCTACAAACAATAAATGCTGGAGAGGGTGTGGGGAAAAGGGAACCCTCCTACACTGTTGATGGGAACGTCAACTGGTACAGTCACTATGAAGAACGGTATGGAGGTTCCTTGAAAAATTAAAAATAGAACTACCATATGATCCAGCTATCCCACTCCTGGGCATATATCCAGAGAAAACCATAATTCAAAAAGATACATGCACCTCAATGTTCATTGCAGCACTATTTACAATAGCAAAGACATGGAAACAACCTAAGTGTCCATCGACAGATGAATGGATAAAGAAGATGTGGTACATATATACAATGGACTATTACTCAGTCATAAAAAAGAATGAAATAATGCCATTTGCCACACATGGATGGACCTAGAGATTGTCATACTGAGTGAAGTAAGTCAGACAGTGTAAGACAAATATCATATGATATAGCTTATATGTGTAATCTAAAAAAAATGATACAAATGAACTTCTTTACAAAACAGAAACAGACACACAAACTTAGTAAACAAATGTGGCTACCAAAGGGGAAAGGTGGGGGAGAGGGATAAATTAGGAGGTTGGGATAAACATATACACACTACTATATATAAAATAGATAACTAATAAGGACCTACTATATAGCACAGGGAACTCTGCTCAATATTCTGTAATAACCTTAATCTGAAAAGAATCTGATAAAGAATAAATATGTATATGTATAACTGAATCACTTTGCTGTACATGTGATATTAATACAACATTGTAAATCAACTGTAGTCCAATATAAAATAAAAAAATTTTAAATAAAACATAAGATATGTTAATAAATTTAATTTTTTTCTTATTAAGAAAACCTCAATGAGGTATCACCTCACACCTGACAGAATGGCTATCATCAAAAAGAACACAAATAACAAATGTTTGCAAGGATGTGGAGAAAAGGGAACTCTCAAGCACTGTGTGAATGTAAATTGGTGTTGCCAATGCAGAAATAGTGTGGAGGTTTCTCAGAAAACTAAAAATAGAACTACCATATGATCCAGCAATTCCACTACTGTGTATATATCTGAAAAAAATGAAAAGACTAATTGGAGAAGATACATGCACCCCAGTGTTCATAGCAGCATTATTTACATTGCCAAGATACGGAAGCAACCTAAGTGTCCATCAACAGATAAATGGATAAAAAACAGGTGGTGTAGATATACACAATGGAATACTACTCAGCCGTAAAAAATGAAATTTTGCCATTTGCAACAACATGGATGGAACTTGAGGGCATTATGCTAAGTTAAAAAGTCAGTCAGTGAAAGAAATATACTGTATTATGTCACATACATGTGGAATCTTTTTGAAAAGCCAAAAGTATACAAATAGAGAATAGAATAGTGGTTCTCAGGTGGTGGGGGATTTGGGGAGATGTTGGTCAAGAGGTACAACCTTCCAGTTATAAAATGAATACGTTTTGAGAATCTAAGAGAGCGTGGTGACAATAGCTAACAATTCTCTATTATATCCTTGAAAGTTGCCAAGACAGTAATTCTTAAAGGTTCTACCACAAAAAAAAAAAAAAGGTAATTTTTGAGGTGATGTTAACTAACCTTACTGTGGTAATTATTTTGGAATATATAAATATATCAGATCATTACATGGTACACCTTAAATGTATACAATGTTACACGTCAATTATATCTCAATGGAACTGGAAAAATACTATAAAATAAAATGTACAATATGTAGAAATGAAGGAACCATATAAAAATTGAGTACATACTGTTTATTCATAATTCAAGAAAGTGCAAAATAATCTTTCTTTGTTTTGTATATAATTGTGAAGACCTTAATCTCCCTAAGCCTCAGTTTTCTTATTTCTGAATGTAATGTAGATACTAAACAGAACTTCACGTTTGTCTGGAGGAATAAAAAAAATGTGTGCAAAAAACAAACAAACAAAAAATTCAGTTACAGCTCAGTATTTTCAGAGCGTGGCTTAATAATTAGGGTCAAAGCTGAGTAAAGGGACCAATTCCTGTTTGTGTTTCCTGCCGAGGTTCTCATTTTTAGAGCTATTTCCCCCCAGAGTCCAATGAAAATAAAGTCATTCTCTTTGAAGCAAAACTTTTCCATGCAGAAGAAAGTTGCTGCCTGTTCTAATGGACACCCAAGAGCCATGTGCTGCACAAGTTTCTTGGAGCAGCTGAGCTGCAGATGTGGAGGAGGGCTGGTCAGGCTTAGCTCCCAGCCAGCCCTCCTGGGCATGTCTGCTACGGGGGACTTTTCTCAGGAAGCCACATTGCTCTTGGCCTCTTCTGCTCCTCTACGTGCCCCGCAGCAGCCCCCAGCCTCCAGCCTCCAGGCCCACACAGGCTCCTTCTGCAGTTTGCTCACCTGGGTGGGGATGGGACCACGCCCGGGTGAGTATCTGCTGTGACCCTGCTAGGCAGGGCCAGCCCAGGAGAGCACTGGTCCAGAATCGGTGCACTGCCTTCCAGGGGATGGGGGCCCTAAGCAGCCAGAGTGGGGGGCAGTGGTGAGGAAAGCCATGCCAGGTCCACAAATCATCCACAGCCCTTGAATGCCTAGAATCCATTCTCCTCCTGTCCAGTCTCCTCAACCTCTGACCGTTGCAGATTCTGAGGAGCTCAGCATACCACCCCTTTCATGGAGGAAACAGAAGCCCCAGGGGCAACTTTCTCAGCCTCCCAACTCCCACCTGTCCTTCCTCGTGGCCTTGCTGCCCACCTCCTCCTACCTCTTCAGGGCCCTCGACACTGTACTTGCTTCAGCCCTCTGGTCTCCCCTGCTCTCCTGGCTGCTCCGCTGTCGCCCACACTAATATTCCTTCCCTCCTGAGACCCTCCCAGCACCCCGTGCCCTCTCCCAGGTGCTGCCCACTCAGTCTCACCTCTTCCTCTCTTCTACACCTCCGCCCATTCCTCAACCCACTGCCCCCAAATAACACCCACCAAGTTCTAAAATGACCTCCTTGTTGCCGAACCCAGTGGACACATTTTGGTGCTTGGTGTTGCCTGACCCTGGTGACCTGCTTACCTGGCTCCTCCAACCTACTTACAGACCTGGCTTTCCTCCCCACCCTGCTTCTGTCTGCTGCCTCTGCAGCCCTCTCTTCCCATGCCTTTCACTTAAATGGGGTTTCCCTTCATCTTGATGGGTTCCTCAGGCTGGCTGACAGGCGCTCTCCTCTTCTCTCTCTGTAGAGTCCTCTTCAGAGATCTCACCTCCTCCCTGATTTTTTACTGTCAATCTCGAGTCTCAGAAACAGATCGTGGGCGCCCCCACCGTGATGTTCTACCTGGTCAATCCTCTCTTCCACCCAACCTGTTCCTCCCTCCTGCTCCTCACGGCTACCCAGACCAGCAACCCAAGGGCCCTCCCACGCCCGCCCCTCCCTCCCACCCCTTTCACAGCTTATGAAGCCCAAGCCCCAAGCAATTCTACTCCTAAACACCAGGAGAAGAATCAGCTACCACCTACTCCTCTTACTCCAGATTCCTGAGCAGCCTCCCAGCTCACCCACCAGCTGCTGCCCGAGATCTGGCCCCTCAAATCCGTCCTCACCCAACTAGAATACCAAAGTGCTCAATGCATCCCCAGCTGAAAACTCCCCATGGGTCTCCCTGGCTTTTAGGATAAGTTCAAACCCCCGACTGTGGTATAAGGACTAAATGATCTAAATGCAGATTAACTCTCTTTCCAGTCTCATTCCTTTCAAGTATCACTGCCCTGCCTGCCTTCCTACCCCCACCTCCCCCAACTCCCATATGTACAAACTCCACTTTCTCACCATTTTGACTGAGCTCTTATATTCTTGAATGCTCCAGGTTAGAGAAGACTTTTGTGGTTCCCTTTCCCAATTCCTACTTACCCTTCTTAACTTAGGTGTCACTTCCCTTCAAAAATGCCCTGAGCCTCAGGCCTGGATTGAGAGTCTGTTAAGTTGAACACCCAACCTATCAACAAGGTCCCTTTCTCTCTCTCTATCTCCCAGCGGCTCAGGCTCTCAGTGACAGCAGCCCCTTCTTTTGAACAGCATGTTACAGTCTACAGATCTTTTTTAGCTCCTTTATCATCTTCACCTGCCCACATCAACCCGTATTTTGCAGATGAGGTAATGGCAAGTTCAGGGGCAGAATGTGTTGGAACAAAGTCCAGGTCTTGGGCTGGGGTAGACTGTGAGGCCAGGCAGTGGCTACTGCAAACACTTCTCTAGTGAGGGGCACAGACCCAAAGGCCTCTTGGGGCCAGGCATGCAGTGTGGTCCAGGTACAAGACAACAGGCAGTGGCCACGGCTGTGGTGAACTAGAGGTCAATGCTCTGCACAGGGCTACACAGCTCTGGCCAGCACTGCCATGTAGCAAACTGGGCCCTCGTGTTGTCTGGTCTTCCAGTTTTTCCAAGAGTAGTCAGGAATCAGGACTTTAAAATAAAGTTTCCTGACTTTTAACACATTATACTGGTTGGATCTATCCTCTATTGAAGTATGTTTATCACTATATCCAAGAACCTAGAACAGGAGCTAGCATCCATATTGTTGCAGGCCCGCAACAAATATAATCTAGTTGGATGGATGGATAAGTGGACAGATGGATGGACGAGTTAACAGATGAATGGATAGACAGATGGATGGATGGATGGATGGATGGATGGATGGGTAGATTGATAAATGCATGGATTCATGGATGGTTTCATGGTTGGATGGATAGGTAGTCAGAAGGGAGTGAGAGAGGGAAAGGGAGAGAATGAATGTGTGACCAATAAGACTGGATAGTCCCCGACTTTGCTACCAGAGCAGAGAGCTCAGTGAGGTAGCTGGTCATTGGTTCCACAATTGCAGTGCAAATAGATATATCAGTTATTCAAAGGCCTCTTCCAAACTCCCCCAACACCTCCCTATGAGCAGGTACTCACGTGACTCTTATATACTCTCCCTCACCACTTGAGTTGATAAGAGATACACTAAGTCCAAGGGACAAAATCTGGGTCATTTTGGACCAGGGCTTGAGGTTCTGTTGATGCATTTGGGAAGAAGGCATCTTTGCCACATCTCTAAGTGTGACAAAGTGCCATGAACAGGTTGTCTCCATGATTAATGAGAGAGAACAGACAGGATGGGAACATGTGGATTTGGGAGTAAGGGGAACCAGCACTCAAAGCTCAGCTCAGCCACACACTAGCTATGTGACCTTGAGCAAGTCTCTTATCCTCTCTGGGCTTCAGTGTTTTCATCTTCAAAATGGGATGATAACATCTACTTCATACCACGTTTGTGAGGATTAAATGAGATGACACTATGTGCATGGCCCTGCACAGAGCCTGGTTTATAGAAGACAATCAATAAATGTTACTTCCGTTTTATCTATATACAAGAGTCCAAGTGGTATTATGAATGAAGACTTTATAGTAATAAAATTTTAATATTAAAATTACTCCCCATAACTGTTCAAGATGAAAACTTAAGAATGAGGAGGCTCAAATGTCCATCAATTGATGAATGCATATACAAAATGTGGTATACACATACAATGGAATATTATTCAGTCATAAAAAGGAATGAAGTACTGATTCATTCTCAAACATGGCTGAACCTTGGAAACACTGTGCTAAGTGAAAGAAGCCAGACACAAAAGGCCATTTATATGAAATACAGAGACTAGGCAAATTCATAGAGACAGAAAGTAGATTAGAGGTTATACCAGGGGCTGGGGTGGGGAGAAATGGAGAGTTATTGCTAAATGGTTACAAAGATTCTGTTTGGGGTGCTGAGAAAGTTTTGGGAATAGCGAGTGGTGATGGTTGCACACCATTATAAATATAATTAATGCTGCTGAAATGTAGACTTAAAAATGGTTAAAATGAAAAATGTATTTTACTACAGTAAAAGAATTTTTTTAAAAAAAAAGAATAGGAAGTCTTGGCAAAGTAACAATTCTCCTAGTTTGCTTTAAAAAAAGGAAAGAGCTGGGCTTCCCTGGTGGCACAGTGGTTGAGAGTCCGCCTGCCGATGCAGGGGACACGGGTTTGTGCCCCGGTCCGGGAAGATCCCACATGCCGCGGAGCGGCTGGACCCGTGAGCCATGGCCGCTGAGCCTGCGCGTCCGGAGCCTGTGCTCCACAACGGGAGAGGCCACAACAGTGAGAGGCCCGCGTACAGGAAAAATAAATAAATAAATAAAAATAAAAAACTAAAGAGCTACATGACTTTGTGTTGTATAAACATTAAAAACTCTCAGAGTTAACTAGATGAAGGTGTCTTTTGCCCTTTGAGACCTAAAATGTGTTTTCAGTTTAAGAAATGAAATTTGGAAACATGACCTGGATGTTTTCTTTCTGTAATTTGGGGTCAGGAGAGTGGAGAAAGAGAAAAACTAACCAGGCAAGTTACTGCCTTTGGAAGATAATCAAACATGGAATAGGTTTTTTTCCCTGTCTCAAATTAAGATGTATATATCTAGCCCACGTGAATTCCAGTCAGAACATATTTTAACAGGGACAACAGTTTGGTCTCAGTAGTCTACCCTGGGACTGGGAGAGGCCTCACCACCTTCCCCAGGTGTCTGGGAGATGGCTTGAAGACTGCACAAACCCTAACCTAAGTCATCCAGCAAGGAACACTGGGGCACTCTTAGCCATCTTTAGCCCATGAGCTGTATCCAGGAGTACTTTGAGAAAGAATGTACCCA
This sequence comes from Neophocaena asiaeorientalis asiaeorientalis, assembly GCF_003031525.2. NCBI lineage: Eukaryota > Metazoa > Chordata > Mammalia > Artiodactyla > Phocoenidae > Neophocaena > Neophocaena asiaeorientalis. Next base: position 221,912 of record NW_020173241.1, on the reverse strand, counting down.
AGGGGAGGTGATGACCTAATAATATTTGAGGACAAGGGGGCAGTATTGGAGGGCAGGATGGGGTCTCTGATGACATAGCCAACACCACAAGGCATAACCCAGCCAGGCGCCAAGCACCCAGACGTGGGCACTGTCCCGGGACCAGAGTCAGCTTACAGGGACTGCTGATTACTTCTGCCAAATGGCATCCTTACTCTTGTCTTGCAGTCTCCACAACCCCCTACCCCAGCCTGAGAATAAGAAGGTCCATCTTGAATCCCTGGACACTAGTACATTTCACAGTACAATTCTGGCACAGTTTTAGTAATGAGCTGTGAACCCCTGCCCTATATTATACATCTCTAGGAAAGCCTCCTATCTAGGTCCAGACATGAATTTGAAAAAACTGCATGATGTGGATTCTCAGCAATCCACGTGACCCAGAGTTGAAGATGCGTCACTGGAACTGGCCCAGGAAGAGCAGCTCCAAAGCTCTGTTTCTGTTTAACCACGGATGGAAATTCTCATCTTCTGTGTCCATGGAAGCACTAGGGTGGGTGCTTTTATATCATTTTCTTTCATTTATTGCCTTGCTTTATCAGTGCAGGTAATTATTTCCACTAACGAACCAACAGCACGTGTGAAATACGAAACAGCATACCCAGAAAAAACTAAATGAGACCTTGAATGATGAACAATGCGAAGGAAACTTTTCTCAATGTGGTGAACACACGTTCCAGATTCTGTTGCTGCTGAGATTGAGCCACAACACGACACTGCGCTGTTACTGAGAATGAGACACGCTCTGGTACATGGGCTGTGAACACAGCTTTCACTCACTGTTATCGATTTCCTGAGAAACTCTCCGCCCTCCTGTCTATAACCGTTTATTTGCATGACCTCTGACCTCAAAAATGCAAATATCCATGGAAGTGAGCATCAATATGGAAACGAATTGTGTGTCATATGGCTGGGATCTCTGGGGAACAACTGCTTTCAGTAGGGCAGTATATCAGTCAGGACTTTTATCTTTAAAGGTCAGAAGAGGGTCAAATTAACTTTAAAAACAAAGAATGCATTGCCTCTCTTAACTGAAAAATCCACAAAGGTTCAGGTCCGGCTGGATCCAGGTGTTCCTCAGGACTCTCCTTCCCCACCTCTCAGTTCTAGTTTCTCTGTGTTGGCTTTATTTATGGCAGGGATGTGTGGATGCTATCCATACTGTGGCCCCCAGTGGCTCCAGGCCCACATTCCATCACCTGTGCAACCCCAGTGGAAAAAGACCCTCTCTATGCCAAAGTTTGCAGGAAAAGTCTGAAATCTGCCACTTCTGGGGACGACTGGGTCATGTGCTAATTACTAGATGGTGGGGTCAGCCTACCCCAAGCCATAGCCTGGGACTAGAAAAGGGGGTTTGCCCAAGGAGAACCAGGGTGCTCTCACCAAAAGAAGCAGGGACAGATGCAATGCTGCCCAGCACAGGCAAACATCCTCATGATGCTTGGTCTTGACCTGACCAGCTCCTGGACCTTACCAGCCTTCTCCTCCCCGTAAGATGGGGCCACCTGACCACACCTGCTGATCCTCCTGCAGACCTGCCCAGCTTCTAGACCATCCCAGCCTAGGGCAGGCAGCCACGGGCTGGCTCTGGTCCTGCTGTCTATGCTGAGGCTTCCTCCACACCATGAAACAGGGTTCTCTTTTCTCATAGAGTTCCCTGTCTAGAGTCCTACAAGCTGCGTGGCTCAACAACTAACTGACCAATTCATTCATTTATTCACTCATGCATTCATTTAGCTGCTGTTTATGAGTCCAGCACTCTGCTAGGCATCATCTTCATATACGCTGCCCATTCGATCTGTGTAACTGTAAGGTAAATGTTCTCCACATTGTAAAGATGAAGAAAGTAAGGCAACAAGTGGTTAAGTAACTTGACTAAGCTCACAGGGCAAGGAAAGACAGGCTACAACAGTGGTGCAAACCCTAGGACCCTCAAGCTTTACCTAATAAAACTGGTGCAAAATGGGAAAAGATAGTGTGTCCAAGGCTCACAGGAAAAGCTTCATCAACATAGAAAAATAAAGATCAGGTTAAATGTGTCTGTGAGCATGGCACAGTCTAGGGGCAGAAGCACTCAAGAAAAGTCCAAAGCATTTTACCATACCAGCTGCCTTAAGGACGTAGATGTCTTAGGTCCTGCCCTCAAAGACCTCACAATGCATGTGGGGCAAAAATCCAAAAATCCACATAAAAAGCTGAACATGGTAACTGCCTGAGGTAATAAACAAACATTGCATAGGCAGGCTGGACAAAGGTGAGTGTCTGAGGGGTTCTGGGAAGAAGAAAGCACAACAGGCTGGTATAATCAGACATGGCTGCCTGGAGGAGGTGAGCTTGGGAGAACCTAGAGAGAGGCTGGAGGGCAGATTCAGGGCTGGGGTATGAGAAGGAAAGGTACCCAGGTGGGTGTGGGCATTGGAGTCAGCATCTATGGGTTTTGCCTTCCCAGTGTCCCTCCCATTCTTTTACTAGCATCCCAAGCTCCTCTGGGGAGCCACTCCTTTGCCATGCTCAGCCCACGTGAGTGTGGATGGGGTTGATCCTATCCCCTGACTAGAGGGTGGGCATATGACCCAGACCTGACCAAGCAAAGCTCCACATTTTCTCAGCTACAGTGACAGGCTTGGGGAACACAAGGCTGTGGCTAGACCAGTAGAAGTCCTTTGCAGGATCGGGGCAGTACAGCTGACATGATGTGGACCTGGACCTGGCAGGGGCTGTAACCACCCTCACAGAAGAGGCCACCTGAGAATGAAGCCAACAAAGGAACACAGAGCCGAGAGACAGGCAAACCCACCAGGAGGATGTCGACTGCTCCTGAAACCAGAATTTCCCAGAGCCCAAAAAAGTTCCTTTGATGCTTAAGCCAGTTTGAGCTATGCTCCCATCAATTGCAATAAAAGGAGTCCTGATGCAAGTGTGGAGCTTTGGGGGGCAGTGAGGGGCCAGCTGGTGAGTCTGCAATGGGATGCTTCCATTGCTGAGTTTGGGGGCCAGTGATACAGGGGTGTCAGGCTGACCACAAAGGGCTTGAACCCCAAAATGTGGGTTCAGACTCAGAGCTGCTGTCCGGTGCTCCCGCAGCCATGTGCCTCTGCTGCCCAGATGTCCATGGATAAACGGCTGCTGTGAGGGTTAAAGAAAGATTCAGTCCTGCAGCTCCTTGGACTCCTGTTTATTACATTAAACAACGTGTAAAACTGCTCCTATCCTCACTCATCCTCAAATTGCTGTCATTAAGAAAGTTGGCCTTGTTTGTCCCAGTTCCCCAGGACGCAGAGACTGCCCGGGCCACTTGGGACCAGGTAGGGAGGGTCAAAGCCAAATCGGAAAAAGTGTGGGTGCTGGTCACCAGAGGTGCAGCCAGAGGGGTGTGGACAGCAGGGTCGAGGGGGTGGGGTGGGGAGAACAATGATGGGGGCGAGATGAGCAACAGTGGCCAGGAGGATGCCCCAGCGCTGGTCTGAGCCGAGTGTCACTCACCCTGAGACCTGTCCTTCTGCGCCAATCCCTCCCAGCCTCCTGACTCCCCATACGAGGAGCAGTGGTGCTCTCCACGTGTCCACCTGTCCGTCCTGAGATAAGCGGCTGACCCCTCCTCTCCTGTTCCTGGGTGTCTGCCAGCTCCAACAGGCCCCCGGGGCACACCTCCACCTTCTACAAGAACAGCTCCTACTCGCTTCTATTTCCAGGAGGTGCTGGCCCCGACGGTTAGTATGTCACAAGCTTGAACTGGGCACGTCACTGGGTACAAACTGTCCTCATTCTTTGGTGACTGACTGGGCTGAGATGGGGGGGTGGGGATACCCGGTCTCTGAAGAGCTGAGACAACTATGTGTCCTCAGTAGGCTGCAACCTGCTTTGGGGCAGCCTCTGAGATCTCCCCTGGGGCCGGCTGCCTGCAGGCTGCAAGCTGCCCCTCAGAGCCCCTGCTCGGCCCCCTGAGCAGCCTGGACACTGAGGCCTCAAGAGGGCCCCTGCCGTACCTCTCTGCTGCAAGCCTGGGACAGCTGAAGGAGGCTTGGCCCCAGCCAAAGGCAGCCTCTCACTCCTCAGATAAACAGTCTGAGATGGCAAACGCCGAAATGAAACGTTTGCAGGATTTCTTGGACATTAAATAGTTCCCCACATTCTCTCTCTCTCCCTCTCTCCCTCTCTCTCTCTCTTTCTCTCTCTCTCTCTTTCTCACACACACACACACACACACACACACACACACACACACACACAGAGATGATTTAAGTGTAAATAAATCAGAAACACCTGGACACTTTTCTTAAAATGCAAATGAATTTTTAATTCAGGAGGAAAAGCCTACACAACACATTTGGAGTCTCGGCAAACAAAACAGCTTTCAAAAAAAAAAACAGCTTTCAGCGAAGACATCTGGCCATCTCAGAGTGCAATGCCTGATCTGTCCAGCATCCTTATCCAGCTCCCATTTACCCAGAGTTTTAATTCCCGCCTCTGGGCCTTCTTCTATCTCCTGTTCTACCCCTCAGCTTGCCTGACACTTAGAAACCTTTGTCTCTTACTCGTGATAAGTCCTGACTTAAATATTGGCCCTTTTAGAAATTATTCCTCAACTAAGCCACACTCATGATTATTCATTCACCCTCCTCACCAATTTAATGCGCTCCCCCGTGGAGGTTATCTGTTGATTCTATTAAGTCTCCGCTCTCCCACTTTCTGGTAACAATAGCCTCATTTTTCTCCCTTCCCTAACCTATCCCAGTTCATGGATTGGGTGGGACTGACCCAACCCTCCACTAGCTACAAGGATGGGCACGAATCTCTGGCCTGGTCTTCATCTCCTGGCCACAGTGACTGGTTCCAAGATGAGCAAGCTACTTGCATTAGTTAAATGAGAGTCAATCCCATGGAAAAGACGTACTCTAGGTCCACTGGGACTTCTGAGCCTGGAGTTGTTGGCAGCTGTTTTGCCAACACTTAGAAAAGGTGTAGTAGTTTTATCTATGGCCACATAACATGACCCAAAACCTAGTATCCTAAAACAGCCATTTATTATTTCTCATAATTCTCTGGAATAACTGGGCTGAGCTGAGCAGTTTTGTTACCACGGTGATGGCTGAGGTCACTCATGTGGCTGCATTTAGTTGAGAGCTTGTCTGAGATGGCTAGAATGTCTATGATGGCTTCATCCTCAAGGTCTCTCTTCATGTGGCCTTTCATCCTTCAATAGTCTAGACCTGAGCTTCTTCACAGCTGGGTGGCTGGGTTCCAAGAAGACCAGCCCCAGTGTGCAAGCAGCTTATCAAGCCTCTACTTGCATCACACCTGCTAATGTCCAATTGGCCAAAGCAAACTGCACATCCAAGCTCAGACGCAGTGTTGGAAGGGGCTACACACAGCGAGAATATTAGGGAGCTTGGTCCACTGGGGGCCACCCAGTGAACCAAGTAACTAACACACAGGTGTAGGAGAAAGGTTTTTTATGTCACCACTGTAGTCCTGGGACCCACGTATGCCTGAAGTCAGAGATCTACTTCCGGTCTCTTCAGTTATACAAACTCCAACATACAAAAAAAATTTTTTTGTTTAGCCAAGTCATTCTGAGTCAGGTTTCTGTCAACGACAAACACTGGAATCAATGCCGCCTCTGTGCCAAGCCCAGGGTGGACACTGGGGACACAGACTGAAATCGGATGCAGCTGACTTAGCTAGGTGGGGGTGTCCCCAGTTGTCTGTCTCTCAAACAAAACCACAAATTCCCAAGGGACGGGGCCAGCTCTCAGGCCTGATTTATAACTCATGCCTAGCACAGTGCTGGGTACTTAAGGAATGGTCAGTGAGAGTGTGTTGATGAACTGTCATCATACTATACACTTTCAAGTGCTGCTGGACAAGTATCCTCAAGTCTCATGTGGCCAGGGAGTAACTCTCAAAATGACCCAGGTATGGGCTTCCCTGGTGGCGCAGTGGTTGAGAGTCCGCCTGCCGATGCAGGGGACACGGGTTCGTGCCCTGGTCCAGGAAGATCCCACATGCCGCGGAGCGGCTGGGCCCGTGAGCCATGGCCGCTGAGCCTGCACGTCCGGAGCCTGTGCTCCTCAACGGGAGAGGCCGCAACAGTGAGAGGCCCATGTACAGCAAAAAAAAAAAAAAAAAGAACCAGGTATCATTCACTTTTAAGACTGAGGGAGGTCCCAGTCCTGGTCCCAGTGGGGTTGGGCCAGGGCTTTCCAAAGTAGTCCAAGACTAGCAAAACCTTTTCCTTGACAGTTTATCTGCCGTCCTTGCACTGAGAGGCAGCCTCTCTTGTCTTGTAGAATAGTGAGAGTAAAGCACAAAAAAGAGGGAACACTGAACTTGAAACCTACAGGTGCATGATAGTTTTAAACAGGTCCACAAATTCTTTGATACTCCTCCTTCAAAAGGCAGATCTGACTTCTGCCTACTTCTCTTGAATAGGGGGTGTCCTTAGTGACTTACCTCTAATGAAGAGAATGTGGCTGAAGTGATTTTGCATGACTTCCCAGGCCAGTGAGAAAAAGCCACTCAGCCTCTCCTGGCTCTCTCTTGGGACATTCACCCTTAGAACCCAGTGACCACGTTGTGACGAAGCCAAGTAGCCACTTGGAAGTCCAGGAGCAGATGTCCTGGCCAAGCTCCAGCTGAGGTCCCAGACAACACCCAGTACCCCTGACAGACATGGAGTGAGCCTTCAGACAATCCCAGCCTCCCAGCCAGCAATGAGTGGAGCAGAGACCAGCTGTCCTCGCTGAGCCCTACCGAAATTGCAGATTCATGAGCAAAATAGACATTTTAAGCTATAAGGTTTTGAGGTAGTTTATTAAAAAGCCACAGATAGATAACTGGAACAAGATGGAAGAGACTTTAGAGATAATATAGTTCAACTTGCCCATCTGACAGGTGGGAAAAAGTCCAGAAGATGGAAGTGACCCTGAGTCAGAAGTGGGCCCAGATCTCTGGATATCAAGTAGAATGCTCTTTGCACTATATGCCTGGGGCTGACCCAGTGCTCATTCCAACTCCCTTCTCCCTGACCTCTCTGTGAAGATGAAGGCCTGCCACTAAGGATGGAGGGATGAAAAGATAAAAAGACACTGGGTTCCAGAAACATCCCTGAGCAGCTGCACCAGCCCTGGACTGCCTACCTCCGGAATTATCATGCAAGGAAAATAAATCCTCATGCATTGAAGTGAGGGTTTCTGTTATCTGCAGCCAAATGCATGCCTAACTGATAACACTGGCTTTCTAACTGCCCTGGATTCAAAGTTCCTACTGTGTTGTTTCGAACTTATTTTGCTACTGTTGCCAAAAACCCTGTAATTGAGCTGTAACTCCAGGGGCCAAGTTGAGAGAGCTCCCTACTGCCCCACTTGCTGCCAGAATTGCTCATCTATTCACAGCAAGCTGGCCCTCGCTCACCCTCAGCCTTCTAAGCTGACCCAGGCCTGCGCTGGCATCCTGCACACTCCCTTTGGCCAGCGAAGGATAAAAGAAAGGTGCCTGGTGTTTCTCTCAGCCCTGCAGTCACTGAGCTACAACACCAGACTGACCATGGGCTGCCAAAGCCCTCAGAGATGTGACTAGACAGATTACACAGCCCCAACTATCAACCAGAATGGGGAGACCCCCAACAAAAGAGTGTGGCCACACCCCACACACATGTGACCATGCATGCAGGTTGGCTGCTGACATGATGGGTAGGCTCACTCAGAGACCCCCATTGCAGGTCCTGCTCCAGTCAAGGCCTGAGGTCACCCCATGAAGAATCAAAAAGCTGAGGGCTCCAACCTGGGCCTTTACAGCAGGCACATTTTTGGCTGAATCTGTTTACCTGGCCGTGATTCAGTATTATCCCTTTAAAAATAATCAGTCATTAAGAGGAACTTCCAATGCCCCTGGGAGACGGCTCACTTTGTGGCTGCCTTAATCTAAAAAACATCAGAATGGAAAGGGCCCTTTTAAGGAGCAGCCTTGCAGAGATGGAGCAGCAGGAGCATCCCTCCACCTAGTGCCACATGCGTTCAGCTAAAAGGGACTCCAAGGTGCCCTGAGAGGAAAGCTCTGGAAACACAAACTCAAGCTGATCTCAGATAAGTCTAAGCTCCCCGAGTTGCAGCTTATATAGGTGTCTGCACCTGTCACTTAACTTGAGTTATATGATGACCCCATATGAGCGGGCTGGCTATTACTGTCCCCTTTTACAGATGGGGAAACTGAGTCTCAAGGTGTTGCAGGGGCTTGCCAAGGCCACGTGCAAGTGAGTAGGTGTTATGGACTGAATGTTTGGGTCTTCCCCAAATTCATACATTGAAGCCCTAACCCTCAATGTGATGGTATATGGAGGTGGAGCCTCTGGAGGTGATTAGGTTTAGATGAGGTCAAACGGTGGGGCCCTCATGATGGGATTAGTGTCCTTATAATAATAAGAGACTGAACTCACTCTCTCTCTACCATGTGAGGACATAGCAAGGCAGCTGTCTGCAAGCCAGGATGAGGGTCTTCACCAAAACCCGACCATACTGGTACTCTGAGACTTTCAGACTCCGGAACTGTGAGAAATCGATTTCTGTTTTGTAAGGCACCCAGTCTATGGTACTTTGTCATTGCAGCCTGAGCAGACCAAGACAATGAGGTACCCAGCTAGAAGCCCCTCTGGCGCTCTCTCACTTAACCCCTGTATCACTGGAGCAAATCACTTACCCCCTCTGAGACTAACTTTCCCTGTCTGTAAAATGGGGAAATGCCCATCCTACAGGGTAGTTGTAAGGATAAATGAGATTGTGACTACCATGGTGACTGGAGAACTAAGAGGCTCAGAGCCCATATAAATGAAACATTTTTTTGTTGTGGTATTAAAACATATGTAACGTAAAACTTACCAATTTTAAGTGTACAGTTCAGTGGCATTACATACATTCACAGTGTTGTGCAACCATCACCACCATCCATCTCCAGAACGCTTTCATCACCCCAAATTGAAATTCTACATCCATTAAACAAGTTCCCATTTTCCCCTCCCCACAACACCTGGCACCCACCATTCTACTTTCTGCCTCTTATAAGTTTGCTTACAGTGGGGACCTCATATAGGTGGAATCATAGTATTTGTCCTGTTGTAGCTGGCTTATTTCATTAGTGTAAGGCCCTCCAGGTTCATCCATGCTGCAACACATGTCAGAATTTCCTTCCTTTTTAATACTGAATAGTACCCATCACATGTAAATACTGTATTTTGTTTATCCGTTCATCTGTATTACAAATTATCATTCTCATTCTTGACGAGGAACTGAGGTGAGGAGCTCTCCTTTCCCCCTCACAAACTAGTCCCAGACAGCTTGTTCTTGTTCTTCTGAGTGTGGCTTCAGGCCACCATTCCCACAGAAACACACATGGACAAGCAGGTGTATCACCTACCTGTAGTGGAGGGTCAGTTGTGGTTTTTGTTCTAACTTCCAGTTTGTCAGGGACCAATACTTTTGTGAAATACAATAAAATTATGTAGAAAATAAAAACTTAAAAACCAAAGCCATAGAAGTATTGGCCATTTTTTTTAATTTTTAGATTCGACAGACGTAAAACTACTGGTTAAAAGGCTAGAAGAGTTTCAAAACGTTCTCAGTTTCTATCTAAATCTTGTTACGGATCTGTAACAAACATTTCAAGGGCCTGGCACCCATCTGCAAACCACATTTTGAGCAGCATTGCCTGGAGCACTCATTAACAGCAAAAATGAAAACATCTAAATGACCATCAATAATGTAGTTGTTAAATACACTTTGGCATCTCCATATTATGGTTTAGCAATAAAATATAATGAAGCATATGAGTCAGCATTTCTGCTCCTAAGTACATAACCAAGAGAAATGAAAACATATGTTCCCACAAAAACTTGTACACAAATGTTCATAGCAGCTTTATTCACAATAGCCAAACAGTGGAAATCCAAATGTCCATCAATGGATGAATGGATAAACAAAATGCAGTATATCCATACAATGGAATATTACTCAGCCATAAAAATGAATAAAGTACTGACCCATGCCACTGGATGAACGTGGAAAACATTATGCTAAGAGAAAGAAGCCAGACATAAAAGCCCATATATTTATGATTCCATTTATATGAAATGCCCAGAATAGGCAAATAGAGAGAGATAAAAAGTAGATGACTGGTTGCCAGGGGCTGGGAGTGATAGAGGGATTGGAACATGACAGCTAAGGGGTACAGGGTTTCTGAGTGGAGTGATGCTCTAAAAATGATTCTAAAAATGATTGTGGTGATGTCTGCACAATTCTGTGCATATACTCAAAATCATTGAATTGTACACTTTAAATATATGAATCATATGGTATATAAATTATATCTTAATAAAGTTGTTATTAAAAATGAAGCAGAGTCTGAATTTAAAACATACAGCAGGTAGGACGTGCTCTCACTCCCTCATGCGAGAGCACCGGAATCAAAACTAACTGCTGAACAATCAGCGACAGGAAGACACTGGAACTCACCAAAAAAGATACCCTACATCCAAAGACAAATGAGAAGCCACGATGAGATGGCAGGAGGGACACAATAACAATGAAATCAAATCCCATAACTGCTGGGTGGGTGACTCACAAACTAGAGAACACTTATACCACAGAAGTCCACCCACGGGAGGGAAGGTTCTGAGCCCCATGTCAGGTTTCCCAACCTGGAGGTCCAGCAACAGGAGGAGGAATTCCTAGAGAATCAGACTTGAAGGCTAGTGGGATTTGATTTCAGGACTTTGACGGGACTGGGGGAAACAGAGACTCCACTCTTGGAGGGCACACACAAAGTAGTGTGCGCATCGGGACCCAGGGGAAGGAGCAGTGACCCCACAGGAGCCGGAACCAGACCTACCTACTAGTGTTGGAGGGTCTCCTGCAGAGGCGGGGGGTGGCTGTGTCTCACCGTGAGAACAAGGACACTGGCAGCAGAGGTTCTGGGAAATGCTCCTTGGCGTGAGCCCTCCCAGAGTCTGCCATTAGACCCACCAAAGAGCCCAGGTAGGCTCCAGTGTTGGGTTGCCTCAGGCCAAACAATCAACAGGGAGGGAACCCAGCCCCACCCATCAGCAGTCAAGCGGATTAAAGTTTTTCTGAGCTCTGTCCACCAGACGAACAGACAGCTCTACCCACCACCAGTCCCTCCCACCAAGAAACTTGCACAAGCCTCGTAGATAGCCTTATCCACCAGAGGGCAGACAGCAGAAGCAAGAAGAACTACAACCCTGCAGCCAGTGGAACAAAAACCACATTCACAGAAAGATAGACAAGATGAACAGGCAGAGGGCTATGTACCAGATGAACGAACAAGATAAAACCCCAGAAAAACAACTAAATGAAGTGGAGATGGGCAACCTTCCAGAAAAAGAATTCAGAATAATGATAGTGAAGATGATCCAGGACCTCGGAAAAAGAATGGAGGCAAAGATCGAGAAGACACAGAAATGTCTAACAAAGACCTAGAAGAATTAAAGAACAAACAAACAGCGATGAACAATACAATAACAGAAATGAAAACTACACTAGAAGGAGCCAATAGCAGAATAACTGAGGCAGAAGAACGGGTAAGTGACCTGGAAGACAGAATGGTGGAATTCACTGCTGTGGAACAGAATAAAGAAAAAAGAATGAAAAGAAATGAGACAGCCTAAGAGACCTCTGGGACAACATTACATGCAACAACATTCGCATTATAGGGGTCCCAGAAGGAGAAGAGAGAGAGAAAGGACCCAAGAAAATATTTGAAGAGATTATAGTCGGAAACTTCCCTAACATGGGAAAGGAAATAGCCACCGAAGTCCAGGAAGTGCAGAGAGTCCCATACAGGATAAACCCAAGGAGAACCACACCGAGACACACAGTAATCAAATTGGCAAAATTTAAAGACAAAAAAATTATTGAAAGAAGCAAGGGAAACACGTCAAATAACATAAAAGGGAACTCCCATAAGGTTAACAGCTGACTTCTCAGCAGAAATTCTACAAGCCAGGAGGGAGTGGCATGATATACTTAAAGTGCTGAAAGGGAAGAACCTACAACCAAGATGACTCTATCCAGCAAGGATCTCATTCAAATTCGACTGAGAAATCAAAAGCTTTCCAGACAAGCAAAAGCTAAGAGAATTCAGCACCACCAAACCAACTCTACAACAAATGCTAAAGGAACTTCTCTAAGTATGGAAAAAGATATTCCATGCAAATGGAAATCAAAAGAAAGCTAGAGTAGCAATACTCATATCCGATAAAATAGACTTTAAAATAAAGAATATTACAAGAGACAAGGAAGGACACTACATAATGATCATAGGATCAATGCAAGAAGAAGATATAACAATTATAACTATATATGCACCCAACATAGGAGCACCTCAATACATAAGGCAACTGCTAACAGCTAAAAAAGAGGAAATCGACACTAACACAATAATAGTGGGGGACTTTAGAACCTCACTTACACTAATGGACAGATCATCCAGACAGGAAATGAAAAAGGAAACACAAGCTTTAAATGACACAATAGACCAGGTAGATTTAATTGATATTTATAGGACATTCTATCCAAAAACAGCAGATTACACTTTCTTCTCAAGTGCACATGGAACATTCTCCAAGATAGATCACGTCATGGGTCACAAATCCAACCTCAGTAAATTTAAGAAAACTGAAATCATACCAAGAATCTTTTCTGACCATAACACTATGAGATCAGAAATCAATTACAGGGAAAAAAACGTAAAAAACACAAACACGTGAAGGCTAAACAATACATTACTAAATAGCCAAGAGATCACTGAAGAAATTAAAGAGGAAATCAAAAAATACCTAGAGACAAATGACAATGAAAACACGATGATCCAAAACCTATGGGATGCAGCAAAAGCAGTTCTAAGAGGGAAGTTTATAGCAATACAATCCTACCTTAAGAAACAACAAACATCTCAGATAAACAATCTAACCTTACACCTAAAGGAACTAGAGAAAGAAGAACAAACAAAACCCAAAGTTAGTAGAAGGAAAGAAATCATAAAGATCAGAGCAGAAATAAATGAAATAGAAACAAAGAAACAACAGCAAAGATCAATAAAACTAAAAGCTGGTTCTTTGAGAAGATAAACAAAATTGATAAACCATTAGACAGACTCATCAAGAAAAAGAGGGAGAGGACTCAAATCAATAAAATTAGAAATGAAAAAGAAGTTACAACAGACACCGCAGAAATAGAAAGCATCTTAAGAGACTACTACAAGCAACTCTATGCCAATAAAATGGACAGCCTGGAAGAAATGGACAAATTCTTAGAAAGGTATAACCTTCCAACACTGAAGCAGGCAGAAATAGAAAATATGAACAGGCCAATCACAAGTAATGAAATTGAAACTGTGATTAAAAATCTTCCAACAAACAAAAGTCCAGGACCAGATGGTTTCACAGGTGAATTCTATCAAACATTTAGAGAAGAGCTAACACCCATCCTTCTCAAACTCTTCCAAAAAACTGCAGAGGAAGGAACACTCCCAAACTCATTCTATGAGGCTACCATCACCCTGATACGAAGGCCAGACAAAGATACTACAAAAACAGAAAATTACAGAGCAATATCACTCATGAATATAGATGCAAAAATCCTCAATAAAATACTAGCAAACAGAATCCAACAACACATATAAAAGATCATACACCATAATCAACTGGGATTTATCCAAGGGATGCAAGGAATCTTAACTATACGCAAATCAATCAATGTGACACACCATATTAACAAATTGAAGAAGAAAAACCATATGATCTTCTCAACAGATACAGAAAAAGCTTTTGATAAAATTCAATACCCATTTAGGATAAAAACTGCAGAAAGTGGGCAAAGAGGGAACCTACCTCAACATAATAAAGGTCATATACGACAAACCCACAGCTATATGTATATGTATAACTGATTCACTTTGTTATAAAGCAGAAACTAACACACCATTGTAAAGCAATTATACCTCAATAAAGATGTTAAAAAAAAAAAGAAGACATACAGATGGCCAAGAAGCACATGAAAAGCTGCTCAACATCACTAATTCTTAGAGAAATGCAAATCAAAACTACAATGAGGTATCACCTTACACCAGTTAGAATGGGCATCATCAGAAAATCTACAAACAACAAATGCTGGAGAGGGTGTGGAGAAAAGGGAACCCTCTTGCAATGTTGGTGTGAATGTAAATTGATACAGCCACTACGGAGAACAGTATGGAGTTCCTTAAAAACTAAAAGGAGAATTATCATATGACCCAGCAATCCCACTACTGGGCATATACCCAGAGAAAACCATAATTCAAAAAGACACATGTAGGGGCTTCTTTGGTGGCGCAGTGGGTAAGAATCCGCCTGCCAGTGCAGGAGACACAGGTTCAAGCCCTGGTCTTGGAAGATCCCACATGCCACGGAGCAACAAAGGCTGTGCGCCACAACTACTGAGCCTGCACTCTAGAGCCCGCAAGCCACAACTACTGAAACCCACATGCCTTAGAGCCCGTGCTCCGCAACAAAAGAAGCCACTGCAATGGGAAGTCCACGCACCACAACGAAGAGTAGCTCCCACTCACTGCAACTAGAAAAAGCCCGTGAGCAGCAACAAAGACCTAATGCAGCCAAAAATAAATAAATAAAATTAAAAAAAAAAAGACACGTGCACCCCAATGTTCATTGCAGCACTATTTACAATAGCCAGGACATGGAAGCAACCTAAATGCCCATCAATAGACGAATGTATAAAGAAGATGTGGTACATATATACAATGCAATATTACTCAGCCATAAAAAAAGAACGAAATTGGGTTATTTGTAGAAACGTGGATGGATCTAGAGACTGTCATACAGAGTGAAGTAAGTCAGAAAGAGAGAAACAAATATCGTATATTAACGCATGTATGTGGAACCTAGAAAAATGGTATAGATGAACCGGTTTGCAGGGCAGAAATGGAGACACAGATGTAGAGAACAAACGTATGGACACTAAGGGGGGGAAGTGGGGGTGGGGTGGGGTGGTGGGATGAATTGGGAGATTGGGATTGACATATATACACTAATGTATAAAATGGATAAGTAATAAGAACCTGCTGTATAAAAAAATAAATTAAATAAACTTCAAAAAAAATGAAGCAGAGTCCTATAGCTATTAAAACAATTTAATGAAGTTGTTTAAAACCTAAAGAAAATCCTAGGTCTGGATGTTTTCACTAGTGATTTCTTCCAAACATTTAAGAGAGAAGCAACACTAAATCTTACACTAATTCTTCTAGGTAACAGAAACCAGAAACAGAACATAACAGAAATGTTCTAGGTAACATTTTCTAATTCATTTTACAAGACCAGCATAACCTTAATAACCAAAACCTGACAACAGAAGAAAGCAAAATTACAGACCATCTCTCTATGAAGACAGATACAAAATCCCTAAACTAAATGTTGAATCCAGCAACATATTAAAATAATAGAGCCCCTCCAAGTGGGGTTTATTCTGGGGTAGTTAACATTTTAAAATCAATCATCATAATTCAGTGTTTTGACAGAAAAAAGGGAGAAATATCATATGATCATCTCCTAAATGTACAAACATCACTTGACAAGTCTTAACACCCAATCATAACTTTTCTTAAAAAAAAAAACCTCTCAGCAAACTAAGAAGAGAACTTATTTAATTTGATTGATATCTACAAAAACCTAAAGCAATGGTCATACTTAATGTTTCTTCTGACTTCACTTATGAAACCAGGATGCCTGCAATAGAATTGGTAATAATTCTCTTCAGCACACTGAAGGTCCTAGCCAAAGCAATGAGTAAAGTAAAAGAAATAAAAGGAATAAGAATAGGAAACAAAATTCTACTTATAGATGACATGATAGAAAATACACGAAAAATCTAAAAGACTATTAAACTATTAGAATTAAAAAGTGAAGTAGTGGGACTTCCCTGGTGGTCCAGTCGGTAAGACTCTGAGTTCCCAATGCAGGGGGCCCAGGTTTGATCCCTTGTCGGGGAACTAGATCGTACATGCATGCCGCAACTAGGAAGCCCACATGTTGCAACTAAACATGCCACAATGAAGATCCCACGTGCTGCAGCTAAGACCTGGTGCAGCCAAAATAAATAAATAAACAAACAAATAAATATTTTTAAAAAGTGAAGCGGCAAAAACACTGAAAACAAGGGGAACATGAAAAATCATCAGCAACAAACAGAAAGCAAATTTTTAAAATATTATCATTTAAAATAGCATCCAAAAAAACATTAAATTCCTAGGAATAAATGTAACATGTACAAGACCACTACGCTCAAAACTATAAAATACTGTCAAATAAAATTACCCCAATAGAGCAATACAACATGTTCGTAAATTGAAGGCCTTGGTATTGTCATTTCTTCCTAAATTATTATCAATATTCAATGAATCTCATTCAAAGTCTCAGCAGGGTTGGGGTTTGTTGTTGTTTTGTCATTGCTGTTGTTGTTATTTTAATAGAAATTTGCAAACAGGTTGTAAAAGTTGTATGAAAATGCAAAGGCCCAAGAATAGCAAAGGCAATTCTGCACAAAACACCACCTGATATCAACACTGAAGCTTTGGTAATTAAAATAATGTGGTAATCACAAATGGATAGCCAAATAGGATAATGGAGCAGAAAAGGCAGTCCAGACACAGACATGCACAGCCACCAGGATGGCTAAAACAAAACAGACAGAAAATGCCAAGTGTTGGTGAGGACATGGAGCACCTGGAATTCTGGAATTCTCATACTCACTTGGTGGAACTATCACCTTCTTTGGAAAATGACGTGGTACTAGTTACCAAAATTTAACATCTGTATATCTTATGCCCAGCGATGCCACTGTAAGGTATAAACACAACAGAAATGCATACATATGTTCCCCAAAACACATACACGATTGCTCACAACAGCACTGTCCATAATAGCCCCAAACTGGAAACAACCCAAATGCCCAACAATAATAAAATGAATAAATAAACGAACAATCCATCACTACATGCAGCAACAGATAAATCCCATAACGCTCAACTAAAGACACAAAAGAATCTACAGTGTGTGATTCCATCCAGATAAAGTTCAAAAACAGGCAAAGCAAGTCTATTATGTGAGAAACAGGGACAGTGGTTACCCTCAGGTAGCTGGGGGTCTCTAGAGGGCAGTTCATGTGCTGTTTCTAGACCTGGACACAGATGTGTTTTGGTTGTGGAAATTCATCAAGCTCTAAACTTAGGATATGTGCTCATGCCTGTAGTAAGTTCTATTTTGACAAAAAGTTAAAACAAATAATGAGGCAGACATCAGAGGTACATACGTGTTGATGTTATAGTGACAAAAGCTCTTAATGGTTGCAGGGACACAATATTAAATGTGAACAGATTCACTGCCTTTCTAGCACCTCCTGCAGAAGCCCCTGCACTTGCCCACTTGTGACCATGGCTTCAGATGGGCTGACCAGGAGAAAGGACAGAAAGGACAGGAGCAGAAGGAGCAGGACACATACTGAGAGACTTTTATGCTGGAAAGAGTGAAAATGATTGGTGTGGAGGGAAATGTGGAAAAAGTCCAGAAAGGCAGGGGAGCAAAAAAAGACCAGAGCTCAGGGGATAGAGGGGGAAGAGAGGAAGGAGCGGGCTGGGAGCCGCAGCAACCACCTTGAGTCACATCCTGGTGTTTATTTGAAGGTAAGAATGGTCCATGGGCCCCTGGAGCCCATTCAGGTTGGACTGACAGGGAACAGTACCCTCATATTGTGAAGTTAAAAAGAACTACAGGAGGAGGAGTCAAGATGGTGGTGTGGCAAGATGCAGAGATAGCGTCTCCCCACAACTAGGGAGCTGCTGGCCACTAGTGGGGGACTCTGACACCCAAGGAGACGGGAGGAACCCCAGAGTGAACCGGTAGTATGTAGGGGGAATGAGGGGGGAGGAGAAGTGGAGGCCAGACAAGATCAGAGCCCCTGAGGCCAGGGAGATCAGGAGAGACATGTGGGAGGGACTCTCCAGGAAGAGTGGGGAGAGGAACAGAGGGTGACTGCCTGGCCCACTTGGGCCAGGGAGCCTGCTGAACTCCTAAGTCGCTTTCCCTCCCTCCAAAGCCCCATCCAGGCTCCATGGGTCCTGGGGGCATAGGAGGGAGGCCAGGGAGATCAGGAGAGGCAAGTGGGAGGGGCCTTCCCAGACCCCAGACCGGAGGAGGAGGAGCAAGAGAGGAGAGGAGGGCAGTTTGCCCCACCTACTCGAGCCCAAGAAGCCTTCTGGGCTCCCAGGTGAGGTTCCCTGCCCTCTGAGACCAGGGTGGGGGGCATGCCTGGGCCCCTTCTTTTCCTTGAGCCTAAGCCCCACCCCTCACAGACCCCAGGGCCTTTTCTAGCCCTGTGGGTCCTGAGCACTGGCCCCACCCACTGCCCAAACCTCACCCTTGTTTAGGCCCTGTTCTCCACAGCCAAGGCCTCCCCCTCCCCCCCTTTTTTTTTCTTTTCCCTCCTCCTCTTTTTCACTGTTGTGGTACTGATGTACCTTCTGGTTGTTGATTCATCTATAGTTTTACTTTTACATTCTTTCTAACATATCTGTTAGTTTCCTAGTCTAATTTTATTTTTTACTTTGTTATTTTTCTCTCTCTTTTTTTTTTTTTGCCACCCCACATGGGAGCTCCAAGTCTGAACCACTGGACTAACAGAGAACCTCAGACCCCAGGGAATATTCATCAGAGTGAGGTTTCACAGAGTTCCTCATCTCAGCACCAAGACCCAGCTCTACCCAATAGCCTACAAACTCCAGTGTTGGAAGCCTCAGGCCAAACAACCAGTAAAACAGGAACACAATCCCACTCATTAAAAAAAAAATGAGATGGCAAAAAAATATGTCACAGATGAAGGAGCAAGGTAAAAACCCACAAGACCAAATACACGAAGAGGAAAGAGGCAATCTACCTGAAAAAGAATTCAGAGTAATGATAGTAAAGATGATCCAGAATCTCGGAAATAGAATGGAAGTATGGGTTGAGAATATACAAGAAATGTTTAACAAAGATCCAGAAGAACTAAAGAAAAAACAGAGATGAACAACACAATAACTGAAATGAAAAAGACACTAGAAGGAATCAATAACAGAATAACGGAGGCAGAAGAATGAATAAGTGAGCTGGAAGACAAAATGGTGGAAATAACTGCTGAGGAGCAGAATAAAGAAAAAAGAATGAAAAGAATTGAAGACAATCTTAGAGACCTCTGGGACAACACTAAACACACCAACATTCGAATTATAGGGGTCCCAGAAGAAGAAGAGAAAAAGAAAGGGTCTGAGAAAATATCTGAAGAGATTATAGTGGAATACTTCCCTAACATGGGAAAGGAAATAGTCACCCAAATCCAGGAAGCACAGAGAGTCCGATAAAGGATAAACCCTAGAAAAACACAACAAGACACATATTAATCAAACTAACAAAAATTAAATTCAAAGAAAAATTATTAAAAGCAGCAAGGGAAAAACAAAAAATAACATACGAAGGAATCCCCATAAGGTTCTCAGCTGATTTTTCAGTGGAAACTCTGTAGGCCAGAAGGGAGTGTCAGGATATGTGATGGATAAGTGTGAGGATAAGTGATGAAAGAGAAAAACCTACAACCAACATTACTCTACCCAGCAAGGATCTCATTCACGTTCGATGGAGAAGTCAAAAGCTTTTCAAACAAAAGCTAAGAGAATTCAGCAACACCAAACCACCTTTACAACAAATGCTAAAGAAACTTCTCTAAGCGGGAGACACAAGACAAGAAAAAGACCCACAAAAGCAAACCCAAAACAATTAAGAAAGTGGTAATAGGAACATACATATCGGTAATAACCTTGAATGTAAATGGATTAAATGCCCCAACCAAAAGACACAGACTGGCTGAAAGGATACAAAAACAAGACCCATATATATGCAGTCTACAAGAGACCCACTGCAGACCTAGGGACACCTACAGACTGAAAGTGAAGGGATGGAAAAAGATATTCCATGCAAATGGAAATCAAAAGACAGCTGGAGTAGCAATATTCATATCAGATAAAATAGACTTTAAAAGAAAGAATGTTACAAGAGACAAGGAAGGACACTACATAATGATCAAAGGATCAATCCAAGAAGAAGATAATGGACAACCACGAAGAAATGGACAAATTCTGGAAAGGTACAGTTTTCCAAGACTGAACTGGAAGAATTAGAAAATATAAACAGACCTATCACAAGTAATGAAATTGAAACCTTAATTAAAAATCTTCCAACAAACAAAAGTTCAGGACCAGATGGCTTCACAGGCGAATTCTATCAAACATTTAGAGAAGAGCTAACACTGATCCTTCTCAAACTTTAAGGTTCTCAGCTGATTTTTCAGTGGAAACTCTGTAGGCCAGAAGGGAGTGTCAGGATATGTGATGGATAAGTGTGAGGATAAGTGATGAAAGAGAAAAACCTACAACCAACATTACTCTACCCAGCAAGGATCTCATTCACGTTCGATGGAGAAGTCAAAAGCTTTTCAAACAAAAGCTAAGAGAATTCAGCAACACCAAACCACCTTTACAACAAATGCTAAAGAAACTTCTCTAAGCGGGAGACACAAGACAAGAAAAAGACCCACAAAAGCAAACCCAAAACAATTAAGAAAGTGGTAATAGGAACATACATATCGGTAATAACCTTGAATGTAAATGGATTAAATGCCCCAACCAAAAGACACAGACTGGCTGAAAGGATACAAAAACAAGACCCATATATATGCAGTCTACAAGAGACCCACTGCAGACCTAGGGACACCTACAGACTGAAAGTGAAGGGATGGAAAAAGATATTCCATGCAAATGGAAATCAAAAGACAGCTGGAGTAGCAATATTCATATCAGATAAAATAGACTTTAAAAGAAAGAATGTTACAAGAGACAAGGAAGGACACTACATAATGATCAAAGGATCAATCCAAGAAGAAGATAATGGACAACCACGAAGAAATGGACAAATTCTGGAAAGGTACAGTTTTCCAAGACTGAACTGGAAGAATTAGAAAATATAAACAGACCTATCACAAGTAATGAAATTGAAACCTTAATTAAAAATCTTCCAACAAACAAAAGTTCAGGACCAGATGGCTTCACAGGCGAATTCTATCAAACATTTAGAGAAGAGCTAACACTGATCCTTCTCAAACTCCTCCAAAAAATTGCAGAGGGAGAAACACTCCCAAATTCATGCTAAAAGGCCACCATCACCCTGATAACAAAACCAGAAAAAAAAATCACAAAAAAAGAAAATTATAGATCAATATCACTGATGAACATAGATGCAAAAATCCTGAACAACATGCTAGCAAACAGAATCCAACAGCATATTAAAAAAATCATACACCATGATCAAGTGGGCTTTATCCAAGGGATGCAAGGATTCTTCAATATACACAAATCAATCAATGTGATACACCATATTAACAAATTGAAGAAGAAAAATCATATGATCATCTCAATAGATGCAGAAAAAGCTTTTGAAAAATTTAACACCCATTATGATAAAAACTCTCCAGAAAGTGGGCATACAGGGAACCTACCTCAACATAGTAAAGGGCATATACGACAAACTCACAGCAAACATCATTCTCAACGGTGAAAAACTGAAAGCATTTCCTCTAAGATCAGGAAAAAGAAAAGGTTGCCCACTCTCGCTGCTGTTATTCAACATAGTTTTGGAAGTTTTAGCCACAGCAATCAGAGAAGAAAAAGAAATAAAAGGAATCCAAATCAGAAAAGAAGAAGTAAAACTGTCACTGTTTGCAGATGACATGATACTATACATAGAGAATCCTAAAGATGCCACCAGAAAACTACTAGAGCTAATCAATGAATTTGGTAAGGTTGCAGGATACAAAATTAATGCACAGAAATCTCTGGCATTCCTATACACCAACAATGAAAAATCAGAAAGAGAAATGAAAGAAACACTCCCATTTACCATTGCAAAAAAAGAATAAAATGCCTAGGAATAAACCTAACTGAGGCAAAAGACTTGTACTCAGAAAACTATAAAACACTGATGAAAGAAATCAAAGATGACGTAACAGATGGAGAAGTATACCATGTTCTTGGATTGGCAGAATCAACACTGTGAAAAAGACTCTACTAGCCAAAGCAATCTACAGATTCAATGCAATCCCTATCAAACTACCAATGGCATTCTTCACAGAATTAGAACAAAAAACTTACAATTCGTATGGAAACACAAAAGACCCCAAATAGCCAAAGCAATCTTGAGAAAGAAAAACGGAGTTGGAGGAATCATGCTCCCAGACTTCAAA
>NW_020173241.1:162166-199205 GCF_003031525.2 Neophocaena asiaeorientalis asiaeorientalis | reverse complement strand
CACAAAAAAAGAAAATTATAGATCAATATCACTGATGAACATAGATGCAAAAATCCTGAACAACATGCTAGCAAACAGAATCCAACAGCATATTAAAAAAATCATACACCATGATCAAGTGGGCTTTATCCAAGGGATGCAAGGATTCTTCAATATACACAAATCAATCAATGTGATACACCATATTAACAAATTGAAGAAGAAAAATCATATGATCATCTCAATAGATGCAGAAAAAGCTTTTGAAAAATTTAACACCCATTATGATAAAAACTCTCCAGAAAGTGGGCATACAGGGAACCTACCTCAACATAGTAAAGGGCATATACGACAAACTCACAGCAAACATCATTCTCAACGGTGAAAAACTGAAAGCATTTCCTCTAAGATCAGGAAAAAGAAAAGGTTGCCCACTCTCGCTGCTGTTATTCAACATAGTTTTGGAAGTTTTAGCCACAGCAATCAGAGAAGAAAAAGAAATAAAAGGAATCCAAATCAGAAAAGAAGAAGTAAAACTGTCACTGTTTGCAGATGACATGATACTATACATAGAGAATTCTACCAGAAAACTACTCGAGCTAATTAATGAATTTGGTAAAATTGCAGGATACAAAATTAATGCACAGAAATCTCTTGTATTCCTATACATTAATAACGAAACATCAGAAAGAGAAATTAAGGAAACAATCCCATTCACCATTGCAAAAAAAGAATAAAATGCCTAGGAATAAACCTAACTGAGGCAAAAGACTTGTACTCAGAAAACTATAAAACACTGATGAAAGAAATCAAAGATGACGTAACAGATGGAGAAGTATACCATGTTCTTGGATTGGCAGAATCAACACTGTGAAAAAGACTCTACTAGCCAAAGCAATCTACAGATTCAATGCAATCCCTATCAAACTACCAATGGCATTCTTCACAGAATTAGAACAAAAAACTTACAATTCGTATGGAAACACAAAAGACCCCAAATAGCCAAAGCAATCTTGAGAAAGAAAAACGGAGTTGGAGGAATCATGCTCCCAGACTTCAAATTATACCACAAAGCTACAGTAATCAAGATGGTATGGTACTGGCACAAAAACAGAAATATAGATCAATGGTACAAGATAGAATGCCCAGAGATAAACCCACACATATGGTCACCTAATTTATGACAAAGGAGGCAAGAATATACAATGGAGAAAAGACAGCCTCTTCAATAAGTGGTGCTGGGAAAACTGGACAGCTACATGTAAAATAATGAAATTAGAACACTACCTAACACCATACAAAAATAAACTCCTAATGGATTAAAGACTTAAAGGTAAGACCAGACACTATAAAACTTTTAGAGGAAATATAGGAAAAACACTCTTTGACATAAATCACAGCAAGATCTTTTTTGACCCACCTCCTAGAGTAACAGAAATAAAACCAAAAATAAACAAAAGGGACTTAATTAAACTTAAAAGCTTTTGCACAGCAAAAGAAACCATAAACAAGACAAAAAGACCTCCCTCAGAATGGGAGAAAATATTTGCAAATGAAACAACAGACAAAGGATTAATCTCTAAAATATACAAACAGCTCATGGAGCTCAATTTAAAAAAAACAAACAATCCAGTTAAAAAATGGTTGGAAGACCTAAATAGACATTTCACCAAGGAAGACATACAGATAGCCAAGAGGCACATGAAAAGATACCCAGCATCACTAATTATTAGAGAAATGCAAATCAAAACTACAATGAGGTATCACCTCACGCCGGTCAGAATGGCCATTATCAAAAAAGCTAGAAACAATAAATGCTGGAAAGGGTGTGGTGAAAAGAGAACCCTCCTACACTGTTGTTGGGAATGTAAATTGCTACATCCACTATGGAGAACAGTATGGAGGTTCCTTAAAAAAGTAAAAATAGAACTACCATATGACCCAGCAATCCCACTATTGGGCATATACCCTGAGAAAACCATAATTCAAAGAGACATGCACCACAATGTTTATTGCAGCACTATTTACAATAGCCAGGACATGGAACCAACCTAAATGTCCATCGACAGATGAATGGATAAAGAAGATGTGGTACATATATACAATGGAGTATTACTCAGCCATAAAAAGAAATGAAATTGAGTTATTTGTACTGAGGTGGATGGACCCAGAGTCTGTCATACAGAGTGAAGTAAGTCAGAAAGAGAAAAACAAATACCATATGCTAATGCATATATATGGAATCTAAAAAAAAAAAGGTATGGATCAACCTAGTTGCAGGGCAGGAATAAAGAGGTGGACATAGAGAATGGACTTGAAGACATGGGGTGGGAGGGCTAAGCTGGGGTGAAGTGAGAGTAGCATCAACATATACACACTACCGAATGTAAAATAGTTGGCTGGTGGGAAGCAGCAGCATAGCACAGGGAGATCGGCTCTGTGCTTTGTGATGACCCAGAGGGGTGGGATAGGGAGGATGGGAGGGAGGCTCAAGAGGGAGGGGATATGGGGACGTGTGTATGCATATGGCTGATTCAGTTTGTTGTGCAACAGACACTAACACGGTATTGTGAAGCAATTATACTCCAATAAAGATGTATTAAAAACAGAACAAAAGAAAACAAAAAACTACAGAATACCTCACATTATTTTATTTCTATAAGTATTTAAATGTATGTATTTGTTGAAGCACAGAAAAAGGTCTGCAGAATGCAAACAAAACTGGTCAAATAATTACATCTAGGGCTCGGGATTGGATAGGGTAGTGAGGTGGGGGGTACAAGAGAGACTTTTTTTGAGGAGGGGGATGGTAGGATAATTTTAAGAAGCATAGTTTGCTTGTATAATAATAATTTTTTAAAAATAAAAGAAGGACTGCCTGCTAAGAAGCCTGGAAGGGGGGCCCTGTGGGAAGGTGGGGACCTTCAGAAAGAAGAAAATGGTGTGTTCTAGGTAGGAAACGAGCTTTTCTCAATAATCCTAAGAGAGGCCCTAGAGACCAACTGAGTCGGCCCTCAGAGGATTCTGGCTAAAGGATCTGGAACCTTCCCACAGCCAGCCCTGGGGGCTCAGAGTCCCTGCCCCCGTGGGGGCAGGACAGGTACACCGGGGTTCGCACATTGCTCCCCCACTTCTCCCTACTCCCTCACCCACCCCAATCTAACCTGCATTCCCTACCCTCTCCCGCCTGAGTTCATCACCCTCCCCGCCCCGTGCCCCGACCCCTTCC
Organism: Neophocaena asiaeorientalis asiaeorientalis; assembly: GCF_003031525.2. NCBI lineage: Eukaryota > Metazoa > Chordata > Mammalia > Artiodactyla > Phocoenidae > Neophocaena > Neophocaena asiaeorientalis. The sequence continues at coordinate 195,997 of NW_020173241.1, read as the reverse complement.
TCCTCTTTTCTACACCCACTTCCAGCAGTGAAGGGCCAGTGTCCAGGGTAACAGAAATCGATGCTCACAGACCCTCCACAACCCAGCCCCTGATGGAGCTCCTGGATCCCGAGGGGGAGGGGCAAGAGGAGAGGGAGCACTCTCAGGGAGCAAACAGGCATGGGGCAGCCTGAGGCACTGCCCTGACCTCCTAGAAATTAAGCCCAAGTCCTGCCTTGAGGGGGGGGTATCACTCCTGGGCAGCTGCTCCTGGCCTTCCTCAGAGGCAGCGCCCTGTCCTCTCCGAGCTCCCCTCCCCGCCACACACACAGAAAGCGCTAAGACCACTCCCCCTCCCTGCAGGGTACTGTGAGGCCCACAGTCACAGCTAATAAATATGCTGCTCCTGGGCACAGCTGACCCTTCAGCAAGTACTTGGGCCAACACGGTCTGCCTCTATCCCCACCTGTGTAACAGTCAGTGCCAAGGATGGGGGTGACACCCAGGGGTAAAGTCACTGTCCAGTCTTTCTGTGGGTGGCACAGCCCATTCTCTGCTATGCCTCCAGGTCACCTACTGCCACCACCCATCCAGGGGCACATATAGTCTCATCTCTGCGTTTTACTTTTTTTCTTTTAATTTATTTATTTTTGGCTGCGCTGGGACTTCATTGCTGCGTGCAGGCCCCCTCCAGTTGCAGTGAGTGGGGGCCACTCCTCACCACGATGCGAGGTGGCAGTGGTGGTGGCGGTGGCAGTCCCCACCCCACCCCCACAGCATGGGCTACAGGTGCACGGGCCTCAGCAGTTGCAGTACGCGGGCCCAGCAGCTGTGGCTTATGGGCTCCAGAGCGCAGGCTCAGTAGCCCTGATGCAGGGGCCCAGCCTCCACAGCTTCCGGGATCCTCCCCTTCCAGGGCACGAGCCTGCATCCCCCTGCACAGGCTGGTGGACTCCCAACCACTGCGCCACCAGGGAAGCCCCACTGGACCCATTGTGACATCAACTTGGGTCAAAACTCCATTTTCCCCTGACTCCATGAGCTCACATTCTGAGCACAGTCATACTTAGCATCCCCAGGGATTAGGGTTAGCACAGAGCCAGTGTCCAAAAATACTCTAAATGGCTGCCCTTTCCCCACTGCACAGCTACTCTTGTAGATGTTTGCATGTTCTCTTGGGAATCATCTCTGCATTTTAAAAGTACATTCTTCACAATGCACCACGAAGGCGTGTGCGCTTCTAATGGGGGAGCTGGCCCATCCTCCACACCATCCTTTGCTCTCTGGACTTTTCCTTAGAGCCCCCCTTCCCCTCGGAGCCTTAGCCTCCGGTGCTTTGAATTTCTTCCTGTGCTAGCTTGTGAGTGGGCCACACAGGCTACTTCTAAAGAAATGACCAGACAACAGGCCACCTCAAGCCTAACAGTGTCATGAAAATCATGACCTCGTAGGGAAGGCAGCTTGGCCGCATTCATCCTATTTCTAAAGCCAGGACTAAACAAAAATGTAAAATAACACTGGATCAGGGCAGAAGAAGTCTTTGGTGGATCAGGAAGGAAACCCCAGGGCCACCCAAGAGAAAAGGGCTTTACCATGCTGCCTGCTGACAATCTACAAGGCAGCAGAGGGAATCCCAAGTTCAAGGGCTCCCAGAGGAGCCAGGAGTTGCTCTTTCTCCATCTTTGAGCAGAAGGTTCGCTGGGGGATCCTGGCACTAAAGGAACCAAGAGACTAAGCAGAAATGACATTCTTTTCTGCAGAGGAGGCAACAAAAGGAAAGGGCTGGGCTTGCTTACTAAGTACCCTCCCCCCACCCCCATAATAATGATCTGTGTCTGACTCTCACCTCCTGAGGACCACAGAACACTTTCCTTAGGGATAAATGAACAGACATTACGAGATGCCTAGGGTGTGCCAAGCACTTCCACATACACTTGTCTCAGAATAACCTCAAAACAAACCCCCGAGGTACATAATGTTTTCCCATTTTACACACAGGAGATGGAGAGTTTAAAGAATCAGGTCACTTGCCCAAGCTCACAGAGCCGGTGGGCGGCCACACTTGGCATTCACTGCCAAGTCCACCTGTATTAAACCCAGACTCCCCTCCCCTACACTGTGCAGCATCCTGGCACCTGTGGGGGAGGTGCTCTTCCCTCTCAGCCCTGCCCTGGAAGCCACGGGCAGAGGAATGGGCACAGGGGTCAGACCTGCCCAGTAGGGCTCTCTCTCCTGAGACCCTGAACCTCAGGCAGAATGACACACCAAAAAACAGTTGATGCAGACACACCCAAGAGACCTCTAACTCCCCGGGGGACTGCCCCTCCGTTCCTGCTGCCTAGATTCCCGGAACTGCCCCGCATCCTGTCCTTTCCCAGCCTCCTTCCTCAGCATGCATTTCGTTTCTGTGAACTCCCTATTCATCTCCTTTGCCCATTCTTCCACTAAAATATTTGACTTTTCCTTATTCTTTTGCAAAAGCACTTTATATCTCATGAATATTAACCATGTGCTTGTTATATACGCTAAGTTTTCAGTTTGCCATTTATCTTTAAACTTTAAGGTGGAATTTTCTTTCTAGACAGAAAGTTTAAGCTTTTAAGCTTAAATCATTTAAGAAAACATTTATTCTATAGAGGAGTTTTTCAACATTGGCACCACTGACAGTTGGGTGGGATAATTCTTTATGTTGGGGGCTCTCCAGTACACTGTAGAATGTTTAGCAGCATCCCTGGCCTCTACCCACTAGATGCCAGTAGCACCCCACCCCTCAAGCTGAGACAAATCAAAAATGTCTCCAAACATTGCCAAAGTCCCCACAAGGCAAAATCATCCCTGGTTGAGAACTGCTGCTTTATGGTTTCTGACTTCAGTACCAAGCTTATAAAGTCTATTTCTACCTATAATTTTAAAAAGTGACCTGTTGTATTTTTGTCTTGCCTTCCATGGTTTTATTTTTCACATTTAAATCTTCAATCCATGTGGAATATACTTTGGCATAAGAAGAGAGCTAAGAAACAAAATATTATGACTGCATTGAACTTACCCCTGGGAAGAGGCGGTCCCACCATGTGAGTAGCTCTTGATATGCGAGACATTTAATAATCCCAATGTACAAAGTTACACGACACCTCACGGAGTGAAGAGTTGCACCTGTCATCCAACGGCTGGCATAGAGTTGGCCAAGATGGGATCTTCCCACAGCTTTGGGGAGTCTCTACTGGGTCTAAACCAGATGTGCTCAATAAATTTTGGGTGAGTGGGAATGTGCTTGCTAGTTGCTATTTTACCCTTTGCATAATCAACAACACCTTCTGAAACCAACAACACACCACTCTATTCTGGAGCCATCTGGAAAATTCTCAGTGATCTTCTGTTTTAGTAGAAAAAACAACAGAGTGAAAGGCTAACTTTGTATTTCATTGCCCTTGGTTTGAACTTTTGTGTACTTTCTAATAAATTTTTTTAATATTAATTATCATTTTTAAAAATTCCATTAGATTTCTACAGAATTTAATGAATTTAATGAATATAGTGGGCTCCCTCTAGTGGTCACAAGAAAATCTCCAATTCCCAAAGGTCAATACATAACCTCTTTTAAGAGTCTGCAATTTACATTCAGACTTCAATGCAAATTTTTGTGAATTTCCCCTTGCCAAAAAGTTACATTAAGATTGGGAAAAAAGTTTATATATCAGTGCTAATAACTTCCTAATATGCAAATGGACATATGATAGCTAGAAAACACGAAAACTTATCTGAAATCAACTAATTTTGTTCTTCATGTTTTTTTTCCTTACAGTTCACTGAGAATGGCATGGTATAAGTGGTTTAATTTGTGTATCTAAGCATGTTAATGTCTTCTTAATAAATATTCTGTATTTAAACAAACAAACAAAATTAACAAAATTAACAAAACGTCTTGAGCGCCCTCAAGACTTTTATTTACAGGACACAGTACATTTTACAATTAATAGGTTCAGAGTGGCTAGATGATGCCTTAAGAGAAGACTTCTAATTATTTTCTTCCATTCATCAGTGGGTCTACAAATTGGTTCATAAGGCCACTGTCCAAAACTATGCTTATCATCTTCCCTTCTAAATCCCTCTTTGGGGATTTCCTGTTTCTGTTCAGGATATCACCTTCCCCCGGGCTTCCAGCTTTGGGCACCTCTGTCCCCTCCCGTGCCCATCCATCCTGCTTATGAGTTTTGTCCACCACATGGCCCAGTGCCTCTCACAGCTGTTCCCTGCCATCAATTCTCATGGCCCTCATTCAAGTTCTCATGACCTCTCCTCCAGGGCAGTCATTCAGCAAATATTTACCACCCCTTCTCCACATGCCCAGCACTGTTCTAGGTTCAGGGGACGCATCGGGGAACAAGACAAGAATGTCCGCATCCGGAGCACCCTCTCAGTGGGCTTCTCTGCTGAAGCAAACTTGTGATCCAGTCCATCCTCCATGCTGTTTCTAGAGTCCTCCTCTTAAAGCTGAACTCTACTCACATACCTTTCAACTGTGTCCCATGGAATGAAGCTCACATCCCTCCATAATCAAGACCCATCCTCACCTCTCATTATCACCTTCCAACCAAACAGAGCTCCCTGACACTCCCAGAGCTCCCCTCTGCCTCTGCTCAGTATGCCAGGTCTTGTGGAATGTGTCCCCCATCCCAGCTGGCTAAGATGTCAACCAGTCTTCAAAACCCTGCCCAACTGTCATCTTCCCCCACCCAGGCCTCCTTGATCTGAGGTGATCTCTCCCTCCTTTCAATTTCTGTGGGACATTTTTCTTAGAATTCTTCCCATTCTCAATATATTATGGTTCCTGTATGTGTGCCATCATCCTCTAACAACTGGGTCCGCAATTCCTCTAACAATCTTAATCAATATCACCCACAGGACAAGCACAAAATAGGGTAGAGAGAGATGAATGTATGAACGAATGAATGAATTCTCCAGAGAATTCTGGCCAAAAAAAAAAAAAAAAAAGAAACAGACACACAAATTATCTTCTTCAACTTTGTACAGTCTGACATAATGGGATAAACTGCCATTAAACTACTTAGTTTTACCACAAACGCAAGTCAACTAGGATTTAACACATTAAAAAAAGTATCATTTAAAAAAATTCTACAAATAAGAAATAACTCAAAGTAGGATAACCATTTTTTGCTTCAATGTAGTAAGAAAGCATCCCCCCACCCCCTCCCTGCTGCCTTAAGCAAATTCCTAAACCTACAAATACAGTAAACAGGCTGAATAGAGTAACTGACCATTTCTGTTCCACTCTGCAACATTTGCCATAAACTGTCAATGAAATGTATCAGGTTCTGTATCATTTCTGCATTGTACTTCATGTCCTCCTACGCAGAGTTTCACTCCTCTGCTCAAACTTCCAAACATTTTCACAGAGCAGCGAATTTCTAACTCTGATAAATCTGTTTATTAATTTCTGGGAAGTCACCCTACACTGCAAGCACAGTCCCTATCATTTGGAAACCACATGCCATGTCTCTGGGATATTATGCAAGAACACAAAAAGGCACAAAAAGGAAATGAAAAGTATTACTGTTTTTCTGAAAAGTTCCTAATACTCTCCAGGGCAGGTTGAGCCCAGTTAGAAACCAGTACAAACTGTGCAAAGGGGCAGAGCCCCAGGTTTTGCATGATGAGGCCTTTCGGATGCCGTTAGTGGCTGACAAGAGTTCACAGGCCACACGTGTGGCCTTTCTGGTTCCCTCACTTCTGGGCTCTGTCACCAGCATTTTCTCACCCACATCCCAGAAGAACGTGCCAAGGAAGTCTGTCAGGCCTTTGTTCCTTCCCTCCAGGATATTCCAGCCAACCGCCAACTCTGAATCGCCTCGTCCCTACCTCTCTGGCAGCCCTGGCAACAATCAGGAAGCTAACAGGCTGCACACAGTGAGTCTGGACTGGCCTGGGGGCAAGGGATCTGGGTTCCTGGTAACCACTAACTCACTTTCAGGAAGCAGTGCCAGGCCCTGCTACAAACTCTCTACAAGCTCATTCAATCCTCGCACGATTCTATGAGGTAGGTAGTATTAGAAACCCCACTTCACAGATGAAAAACTGAGGCACCGGGAGGATAAGTTCGAGGTCATGGAGTTGGTAAGGGACAAAGAATTTGTTTTTTAATTTATTTATTTAATTTATTTTTGGCTGCATTGGGTCTTCATTGCTGCATGTGGGCTTTCTCTAGTAGCAGCGAGCAGGGGCCACTCTTCGTTACGGTGTGCGGGCTTCTCATTGCAGTGGCTTCTCTTGTTGCGGAGCATGGGCTCTAGGCGCACAGGCTTGAGTAGTTGTGGCACACAGGCTCAGTAGTTGTGGTGCATGGGCTTAGTTGCTCCACGGCATGTGGGATCTTCCCAGGCCAGGGATCGAACCTGTGTCCCATGTATTGGCAAGCGGATTCCCAACCACTGCGCCACCAAGGAAGTCTGGGACAAAGAATTTGAATCAGGCAGTCTGGGTCCAAAATTCAAGTGCTTAATCACTGAGCTGCACTGTCTGTTGGACAAGCTCAACAGAGGGAAGAGACTTATGTGCTTGAAGTGGAGGCAAGCCTCTGGTCAAACTCAGGGTCTGTCCGTAGTCCCCACTTAGGACCACCTGGACAAGTCTGGCCAGCTGCCCCCAGAGCTGGACTGAAGTGGTCATCTATTATTTATGTCTGCCCAGCTGCATCTCTTTTCTCTTTTTCTGGGAATAGCACTCTACTTTTTCTTGAGGTAACCACCCTTCCCCACTCTCAGCCTACATGATTCTGGTAGTGTCAACCCTCCCCCACAACGGCCTCCCCCCAGGTCCAAGACCAGTCACATGACCCAGACCTGGCCAATCAATGTGTCCCATCCTCCAGGAATAGCAATCAGTACAAGGAGAGGCATCTGCCCCAAGCCAGGCCAATCAGGGTCAATGCTGGGACTTCTTTCTTTAATCACAGTAAAATACAGACAAAATTTAAATACCATTTTAACCATTTAAAAGTGCACAATTTCACGGCATTTAGTACCTTCACAATGTTGTATAACTATCGCCACTATCCATTTTCCAGAACTTTTCCATCTTTCCAAACAGAAACTCTGTACCCAGCAACAATAACTCTCTGTATTAGTCTGCTTGGCCTGCCAAAACTAAGTACCATAGTTTGGGTGGCTTAAACAACAGAAATCTATTTTCTCACAGTTCTGGAGGTTATAAGTCAGAGATCAAGGTGTCAGCAGGGTTGGTTTCTTCTGAGGCCTCTCTCCCTGGCTTCATGTCATCTTCCCTCTCTCTGTGTGTGTCTGTGTCTTAATCTCTTCTTATAAGGACACCAGTCATAGTGGATGAGGGCCCACCCTAATGGCCTCACTTTACCTTATTTACCTCTTTAAAGACCCTGTCTCAAATACAGTCACATTCTGAGGTACTAGGTAGGGGTTAAGACTTCCACATTTGAATTTGGAAGGGGATACAATTCAGCCCATAACACTCCCTATTCCCCAATGCTGACACCTTTGAGAAAGGGGAGTGCTCTATTTGCTGGGGTTGCTGAGAAGGTCTGATATACTGCTGGGACTGTTGGTGGCCACTTTCCCACCCCAAGGAGACAGTGTCTGAAAATGACTCAGGGAAGAGCTGAGAGGCGGAGAGAGACCCCTGAGCCCAGACATACCTGAAACTGGCTGTACCTCTGACCTCTCTATTCCAGTTGTGTAAGCTCATAAGTTTCCTTTTCGTTTGTTTATTTTATTAATGTAATTAAAAGAGTTAGTTAAGGTAAGGAGCTTTTACACCAGAATGGCCCATATCTCCAGGATGTGCCCACTCGGCAGCTGTTTAAGCATCAGAGTCAAATGCAAACCTCTCAGGCTCCAGGGTGCTGGCCCCGACCCATACCTTGGGATGCTCACATGTTCACAGCACAATGGGGACTGGGTCGTGCCTGAGTCTCCCACAGAGCAGACTTCGGGGCCACCCCCTGCAACATTCCAGAATTGCTGCTCTGGTGGTGGTGCCCCAAACAGACTGAGGGCTCCTATCCTTTCAGCCCAGTGACCCAAAGCCCTGCAGCAGTGCCTGGCTCATGACGGGCTTCAGTACAGAGCATGAGGAAGGCAGAGAACCGGGCAAGACAACAGTCCTCCTTCCCTCCAACAGTTCCCTGAAGGACAGTCTGTAAGAACACAGGATGGGAAACAATTCAAACGTCCTTGGGGTGTGGACTGGCCAGGTACCTCACAGGACAGCCCAACAGGATTTTGTCTTTTAACCCAAAACAAGGTAACACCTGCTCTCTGATACATGGAATGATTCAGACCATCTCAGAGGGAAACTGCAAACCGAGAAAGCAACACCGGGACAACAACATATACCATTTGCATAAAACCAGGAGGGGAGCTTCTCACTGAAATGTATCTAAATGACCTCAAAAACCTCAAAAAACTGTCCTACATCATAACCACCAGCCACACGTGACAATTTAAATTAAGATTAAACAAAAAAAGTTTTTATTGAAGTATAGTTGATTTACTAAGTTGTGCCAATCTCTGCTGTAGAGCAAAGTGACACAGTTATACACATGCATACACTCATTTTTATATTCTTTTCCATTATGGTTTATCACAGGATATTGAATATAGTTCCCTGTGCTACACATTAGGACCTTGCCGCTTATCCATTCTAAATTAAACAAAAATTTAAAATTCAGTTTGTCAGTTGCACTAGCCATGTTTCAGGGGCTTGGTAGCCCCACATGGCTAGTAGTGGCTGCTCGATTAGCAGAGAGATAGAATATTTCCATCATCACAGAAAGTTCTATTGGAAAGGGCTGCTCAGAAGGACATCAGCAAATGGGTAAAGGGCCCCTGGAAAGAGGAGCAGGAGAACCGGGGGAGAGGAGGGGAGGGGAATTAGTTTTCACATGTAATCTTTTGTAGTACTTGAATCTTTCATCACATATTATTTCCTATTCAAAAATAAACATTTAAAAACTTTAAACACATTTTAAAACAATAAGTACATAAGTAACATAAGAAAAGAAGACGTTGGAATCCCCAGGTACATGGGTAAGCCACATGAATCTACAGCCCTGAGCTCTCCGCTGAAGGAAGAGAAGTCTCTTTTGAGGCAGGTGTATGAGGAAGAGCCACATGAGGGGGCTCCCAGGTGGCAGCCCCACACACCTGATTCAGACCTGGTGGTGTAGGAAGTTCCTATGTCCGCCACATTTTGATTATCTCAGCAACCTTATAATTAGGGTGATTAACGGTCCCATTTATTTTAGTTTCCTAAGGCTGCCACAACAAATGACCACAAACTAGGTGACTTAACATGACAGAAACCTATTGTCTCACAATTCTGGAGGCCAGAAGTCCAAAACCAAGGTGTTGGCAGGGCTGGTTCCTTCTGAAAGCTCTTAAGGAGAATCCCTTCCACGCCCCTGTCCAGCTTCTGTGGCTGCCGGCTATCCCGGGTGTTCTTAGGTTTGTAGATGCATCACTCTGGCCTCTGCCTCCGTCTTCCCATGGCCTTCTCCTCTGGGTGTTTCTGTGTCTCAAATCTCTTACCTCTGACTCTTATAAGGACACTCATCATTGGATTTAGGGCCTACCCTAAACCCTGGATGATTTCATCTCAAGATCCTTAAATTAATTATGTCTGCAAAGACCCTATTTCCACATAAGGCCACATTTACAAATACCAGGGGTTAGGACTGGGACATATCTTTTGGGAGGGGGGGACACAATTCAACTCACTATACTGTTTTATAGACAAGGAGCTCAAGGTTCAAGGGCCTCTCACTTGCCTGAGGTCACAGGGCTAGTTCAGAGCACAGCTCTGCCAGTCCTCCCACCACTGACTCCAGCAAGAGAAGAATCTTGACCTTCCAGCCCGAAGCCTGCCCCTCCCTTCAGCCTCAGAGCTCCCCAAGCACCCACTTCACAATGGGTAACACACACAGAAGAGCCGCCCCCTTCTCTGGCCTCGCTTATCTGTCTTGCTGCATCCTAGGATCTGACAAAAGATTACACTGTCCTCTGGGCCGTGGGAAGGAACTGGGCTAGGGGGATCTGCGGGTATCTCAGATGAGATGGGGTATCTCAAATGAGGGTGGTCTGCATGTCCAGACTCCAAAAGTCTGCAGGGCAGATCAGAGTCAGGGAGAAAGGGAATGAGGTAAGGTTTCTGGTATTGGAGAAAAAGCCCTCTGTGCTTTTTATGGCAGAGGAGAATGTGCCAGCCTATGGGGTTTTGCACTGATAAAGGGCTCTAGTCTAAAGTGCTCAAGTGAGTTCTCCAGCTCAAGGTGACAGGAGAGAAAGAGCAGATGTGGACATGGGTGTGCACTGGGGCCTGGCAGAGGCTGCGGTGCTACACTCCCTGGGCCACGCTGACCATACCTGCCAGGACAGCCTGATCACAGCCACAAGCCCCTCGGACAACCCTCATCTACATAACTCACATGAATTTACAACCATTCAATACTCAGAAAGAAAGAGCAGGGGAGGAGCAAGAAGAATTGTTTTACACATTTTGCAGATCAGCCAAAAATTCATTGGTGGAGCTGATTTTTTTTCCCCCACTGAATTGCAATTTCTGACTTCCTGATCTGCTCATGACATCATTACTTATCATGTCCTTTTCCCTCCTATTAAAACCTCAGAGTTCCTATGAAAGGCTAGCTCAAGCTCGACTGTAAAATCCTCTTCCACTGGGTCCCCAGAGACTGAATTTTCACACCATGGGTCCATCTTTGCACAAATCTCAGGACATCTCCCAATCTGGAGATGTTAACCATCAGTAAACTTGGTTTCTGGACCAGGTGAAGTGGTTTCGGAAATGCCAGACAACTTGGCTAATGGAAGGCATGACAGCAAGGAACAGGGCCCCTGGGTTCAGCTCCCATGTTCTCTCACCCCGTCCGGCATGGTGGGTCATCTGGGAATTGTTACAATTTTCCACTCATTAACTGATATTACATACTGTTCTATGAGAGGATAATTCTAACCCTGAAAACACTGGGGCTGAGACTACACCCCTAAATTCTCAGTCATAATACATGCAAAGCTCCAATGAGGACAACTGGAAGATCGATATGAATCAGGATTTGAGCCACATGGATCAGGAACCAACAAATTCTCAATTCTAGTCACAGCCGTCCTGGTCTACACCATCAAAACCCAAGACAAATGATTATTTGAACAAATCAGACCACGTTTCCTGCTCCTTTCCTCTACCTCCACCAAAGAAATGAAAACCAAGAAAAACTATATTTGCCAGATTATTCCTCTACCCACCACCCCTCATGTTCGAAACAGAGCTAGGGTCACAATGTTAACACTGTTCGGATGGCTCATGTCTGTTTCTCCATCTTTAAAAGGGGATGGCTGCTACTTTCCTTAGCATCTAAGCCTTTATTATAAGTCATCTTGAAGAGTTTCTTAGCTCTTCCACCAATACCACCATCCCCATCAAACCAAGTCAGTTAATTTTGCCAGAATCTTTAATGACACACCTACCAGGGAAGATGATGTAGGAAGAAAGGCCCCAGGACAGTCCACAAGGTACCACAGACAGCCTGAAACCCACAGTGATTCTCTTGACCATGGCCTTGGCAGTTTCGGGTAGACAGGAGAGAGAAGACCAGGCCTATGGAAGTCAGGCGCCAGCAACAATCGAACATCCACTTACCTGGGGGACAGACACAGTCCGTCGGCGCTTCTCGAACTGTCCGGAGCTTGACTGGTCCCTCCATCTTCTGAACCAGGAAGAAAAGGGGGGAAAAAATAAGGATGAGTTTTGGAGCGGAGAGGGGTAGAAGCGGAAAAACAGCAAAAACCAACATATTTGAAAGATCTACAGTGGTGGTGTTGGTGCTTTCAAGAACAGTTTTTAAAAGGTCATTAAATTCTACAGGCAGTTTTAGAATGAAATAAACATTAAGCAATTACTTGGGAGTCCCTGAATAGAAGATGACACGTTTCTGCTTTGTTAACAACATTTTCAAATACAAATCCAGGAATGACAAAGGGACCCGGTAGTCCCTGGTGTGAAGATAGGAGGGCAGAGCAGAGGGAGGCCAGGTAGGGCCAATCAAAACTCACTCTTGAACATCTTTCCCTGCTCCGGAGACCACCCCTATCCAACCCCAGGGAGCCCAAGAGGCCCCTTGGCTGCGGCCCCTCCAAGCCCACTGGCTTCAGACCCAATGGCCCAGGGCTAATCCACCCTGATGACATTTTCCTTTCTTCTTACCAGTGGGGATCCTAGGCCTAGAAAATTTAGTTCAGTACAATTTAACAAGAATCTCTACACATGCCCAGCCCTGTGCTAGATTTGGGTGAAGGGAAAAGAACTACCACAAAAATGTAGTCAAAAGTCACAGCTCTGCTATTACGACAACTCACAGTACAGCCCTGGCATAATCATCACCTTATATGACACTAGGGTAACCTCTGAGGCCTGAATTATTGTCCCTGCCTCACAGACAGGGGATACAAACTTGGAAAAAATAAGAAATTAATTCCCAATCCCAAATCTAGGTTTAGGGGAATGAAGCAATTGGCCCATAATCCCCAAACTAGCCAAGACTTGAGTCCTGACAAGAATATACAAAGTATTAACCTTTCTCTAGGAAAAAACAAAACAAAAACAAAAACCAAAAACTCTTCCTAAAAGCAAAACAAAGCAAATCTCAAATGTGCTAACTTGAGTTAAAAATGCATACTACCACTAAAAGGGTTACTTAAGGTTCAAACTTAAAAATGTAATTTTTCTCAATAAAAAACATAGTAAAAACGCAAATACAAATACCTGGAAAATAGCACAGCAAACAAACAAAAATGTAATTTTTAAATCACTGTTTTAGAGGAGGTGAGAAGGCACTCCCAGTCTTGAGCCCTTGATCACCAAGCCTGGAATTTTCACATAAGAAGGGGCTGAACAGGGAATTCCCTGGAGATCCAGTGGTTATAACGGACTCCACGCCGAGGGCCTGGGTTCAATCGCTGGGCAGGGAACTAGGATCCCAGAAGCTGTGCGGCACGACCATGAATGAATGAATGAATAAATAAATAAATAAGAAAATAAATAAATAAATAAGAATGGGCTGAACAGCCCAGGACCAGGAGCCTGAAATAAAAAATGTAACCAGGGGAGGCTCTGGCCCCTGCAAAGTACTTCCAAGTTCCACCTCCACTCCAATCTGCCAGCCTTGCCCTCACTTTCCAGATGGGCCACAGAGGCTGGTACTGACAAGAGACAGAGTTAAGGCCAAGGTTTTAGAGAACTGGAAGATGTATGATTTTGAACCCTGTGGTGGAGGTGTTTGTGAAAGCAGTACCACAACAGAACTTTTCTGTCCTCCCCACACCTCTTAAACCCCCCCAAGGCCTCGGCTTGTCCCAGAAATCAGAACCTGGCTAGGCCTCTTGGCCCTGGGCTCTCAGCTCCTGTCCAGACCCACACCTGCCACTCACTCCTGCTTAAGCCTGGGGAACTCTTCCCTAGAACCGCCCACTGGGCCCAGAGCCACCCTGCAAGCAGTCCAGCCAGCCCTGAGCCTCCAGAGATTCCCCCCTCCGCCCTGCAGCTGCCACAGGCTCCTACCAAGTGGGTGAGACCACAGCAGCAGCAGATACCACCTCCACCCCCACCCGACCCCAGGCCATGTGCACTGGAGTCTGGAGCATCCCAGCCATGCCCATCCTCACTGTACTGGAACGCTGCAGTAGGTGCCCGCGATGCAGGTGTGAGCAGGACCTCAGAACTCACTTTTCCCCCATTATACTTGCAGGTACTATTACAGAGTTCAAAATTCACTTGGAAAAAGAATCCAGCCTTCTAGTTTAAGCCAGTCAATTTGTATGAGAAGCTCTCAGCTGTTTTTATCATTTCTAGAAAGACTAGAAGCTACGCTAATTTCCTTTTTTTAAAAAAATGACAAAAGCATTTAATGCTAAAAAACAATTAGCTTTCAACAAGTGCTATCACATCTGGGCAGCTCCCCTAAGGGGAAGGGGGCTTTATCAAATACTGATAGGAAACACAATTACTTTTAAGCTACTCTTATCTTCAAACAAAAACTAAACAGAAAACTATTCAAGAAAGGAAAAAACGTATTGTTAATGCTAGTAGATGGGATCATAAATAACTGATTTGAGTTTTTGTTTCGTTATTTATTCTAACTCCTTTTATGCATTTGTTTTTCTGGATTAGATAGTGAATCTGCAAAGTTTTATCTTAGTCCTCTATCCTCCCCCCCACCCCCCCAACTCCCACCCCCAACTCTGGAGTTGAAACATCCCTACTAGGAACACAAAGTGAAATGTCTGTATTAGAAACCCAGTCCCGCGAACTTTATTTCCATGCCTTTATTATTTTTTTTAATTCTAAGAAAACATTCTTTTGTGTCCTGGTTTGTAAAAATGATTCAAAAGTCTCAACTTTTTACATTCAATTATCTGGCAGCACCCCTAGCATCTGCAAACAATATGGTCCTGGTTTTACATATGCAAACAAGTCCTGACTCCAAAAGTAAATAAAGAATGAGTTTCTGAGAAATGACCGGAGACTTTGGGAGTGTTCCCTCCAGAAGTACTGAGAAGGAGAACTTGGAGTTGGGGGGGGAAAGAGCTGAGAGAAAACTAATCAGAGAAAATCATGGTTTCCAAAATGCATTACATGGTCAGATGATAAATTTATCAATGATCTGTTGAAGCATTAGTCTCAAACTCTTCACCAGATATTTGATCACATCCCTGAACAGCTGTATTTTGATGAAATATAGATTAATATACAAAAAAGGATGTAATGTTTTATTTCTGCAAAATGCTACAGATAAAGCCACAAAGACATTCCTATCCTTTGACAGAAAATTCCTACTCTAGGGAGTATATCCCAAGGAAATAAATCATCAGGAGCAAAAAAATGATATTCATGAAGTTGTGCCGCAAAACAGTGGGAGTACTTTAGTGAAGGATGGTGAATCCCCTTCATGAAACTGTCATATCTTCATCAAAAATCATTATGAAGACTATGTAGCAACAAGGAAAAATGTTTATGATACAATAAATAATGTTTACATATGTGTAAAAATGCAGGCTGGGATGGCAGCAACTACCAAAACATCAACCCACTTGGGTGTAGGGATTACAGTGATTTACTTCTTTAAAGTTCTTTCCGTGTTGTAATATCTCAGCGAAAAAAAAAAAAATCCCGGGGAGGAGAAAAGCCAAAATGAAGCCCTAAAATCTCCCTGCCTAGGGTAATTTTTGAATGACAGACAGATGATTCTGTCTCCTCAAGAAACTAACTCCAGGATCAACCCTGAAAGTACACACAGGCACCACAAACACCAGAGGAAGACTTTCGGAGGATCAATCCTGCCCTGCTACAGTCACATCCTCTCTGCCTTCTTTCCATCCCCCCTAGGGAAGGGCCCATGTGTACATTCTTATGGCCACCAGCAACTCAAGACGGCAGCATTTCCTGGCCTCTTTAATATTCTTTTTTCATATCTCACCATGGTGATGATGAGGATAGCAAATATAAAGTATTATTATCATCAAGTTTATTGATTACTTACTATGTGCCAGGCACTGTGCCAACAACTGTTATCTTATTGAGTCCTCCCAAGAACCCCCATGAGGCTAGGACTATTTTTTTTTATACTCATTTACAGATGAGAAAATTGAGACTCAGGGCAATGTAAGTGTCAGGACTGGACTTGAATCCTGGTATCAACTAACTTCAACCACAAAGTAAGAGAACCTCTGCTTACCAGCAATTTTAATGTCTAATAAATTAAAGAGTTGCTACAAAAAAAATCCAGGCCATACGAAACTATAGGGACTGAAATTAGGTCAGTGGTTGCCAAAGGTTGAGGAAGTAGGAGGAATGAAACACAAGGAGACTCATGGAGGAGCTGTGAGGTGATGGAACTGTTCTGCATGGTGCTGGGGTGATGGATATACTCCAAGCATTTGTCAAAAACTATTGGACCATACATCACAAAGAGGAAACTTAAATGGATACAAATTTTAAAAAATAACCAGGATGCTGGAAAATCCCAGGGTGGAATGCAGGCTGAAACAAATTAATATAACTATATTAAGATTACGTGACATAACCTCACTGAAGGTAGTGGGGAAAAACATGTAACTGACCTAAGTCACTTTGCAAAATACTGTTTCAATTGAGAACTGTAGGGCTGAAGACCAAAAGAACTGTCCATAAATGCTATACTCTGGTAGGTACAGTTGTTTCACACAGGGGTACAGGGTAGCAATTTTGAAATTACTATACATATATATTGGGATTGAACAAGTGAGTAAATAAACTATGGGTAATGAGAGCCTGGTTTCTCACTGTCCAAGAAGAAGTTATAAATAAGCAAAGGGGGAAGCTGGATTAGTCAGAGACATTACTATGAGGTCATGTTTATGTTATGCACACAGACAGATGCATACAGAAATAATTACAGTTTTGTGAATATAGAGTGAATAATAACCCAAGCTGCCTGCAGAGAAGACCTACAGCCAATGACACCCTAGTAGCAACAAGCACATTCAGCACCTAGATCTTGGTTTCTAAATACCATTCTCCAATAAAAAGAACCATGACTCCTTGGAGAAATGACTGATTCTAGAGCCAGGGCAGGAAAAATACAAGATAAGCTTAGAGTATCTTGCAGTGCCAGAAAATAAGGAAGTGCTTTAAAAAAGGGGGGCAGTACATCAAAGAAACAAAACCAAAGCAGAAGAATTCAGAATGGCAAAAGCTGGAGCAACAAAATAAATGATGTAGTATTGAATTATAATCCAAAGAATAAATTAAATATCCATGAGTCCATACTGATATAAATGATTAGATAAATAAATACATACATAAATAAATAAATAGGGAAAAGAGACAAATCTTCCTTACAGAAGAATTCCAAGTAATTTATGTAGATACTTCCCTCTCCAGGAGGTGGAGCTAAATTCCCCTCTCCTTGAGTATGGCCTGGACTTACTTAGTGACCTACTTCCAAAATGTAGAGTAGGGAAAGGAAAACAGTAACTTTATAATGGAGAACTCTAGCAGATACCACTTTAATCAAGTGATCAAGGTTAATGTCACCAGTGATAGGTCATGTTGACATCATAGACCACTGATGTGATATCATGATAGTGTCAATCCACCTGAGTGGTATTCTTCCCAAACACTAGTAACCCAGTCTAATCATGAGAAACATCAGACTAGCCCAAATTCAGCAACATTCTACACAATACCTGACCAATATGTCTTAAAATTGTCAGTCATAAAACACAAGGAAAGACTGAGGAGGAGATATGACCACTAAATACAATGTGGTCTCCTGGGTGGGATCCTGGAATAGGAAAAGGACATTAGAAGAAAAACTGGTGAGAAGATCTAAATAAAGTCTGTAGTTCACATTAAAAAATGGATAGCAGAATTACAAAGTCATTTACCACTGATTAAGATATAACTTTGTTATTTTATATAACAGATTATTCTTTTTTAAAAAGTTAAGGTCAAACTCACATAGCATAAAATTAACCATTTTAAAGTGAACAATTCAGTGGCCTTTAGGGGATTCATAATGTTGGGCAACCACCCCTTTTATGTAGTTCCTTCTATCTAGTTCCAACACATTACCATTACTCCAAAAGGAAATCCTGTACCCATCAAGCAATAGCTTCCCTTTCCTCCCTCCTCCTAGCCACCAATCTGCTTTCTGTCTCTATGGATTAACCTATTTTGGATATTTCATATAAAGAGAATCACACAGTATGTGACCTTTTGTGTCTGGTTTCTTTCACTTAGCAAAATGTTTTTGAGATTAATTCACTTTGAATCATGTGTCAGTATTTCATTCTTTTTTACGGCTTAATAGTACTACATTGTATGTACATACCACAATTTGTTTATCCATATATTCCTTGATGAACATGTGGGCTGTTTCCACCTTCTGGCTATCGTAAATAGTGCTGCTATGAACATAAGTGGACGTGCATGCATTGTTTTAATACCTGTTTTCAATTCTTTTGGGTATATACCTAGGAGTGGAATTGTTGGGTCATATGATAATTCCATATTTAACATTTTGAAGACCCACCAAAATTTTCCACAGTGGCTGAACCATTTGACATCCCCACCAGCAGTGTATGAGGGTTCCAATTTCTCTCCATCCTCACCAACAGATCCTAATGGATGTGAAGCTGTATCTCATTATGGGTTTGACTTGCATTTCCCTAATGACTAATGATGCTGGAGCACCTTTTCATGTACTTGTTGACCATCTGTATATCCTGTTTGAAGAAATGTCTGTTCAAGCCCCTTGTCTATTTTTTAAATTGGGTTGTTTGTCTATTTGTTCATGAGCTCTTTTTTTGATGAGTTCTTTACATATTTGGATACTAAATCCTCATCAGATATATGATTTGCAAATATTTTCTCATATAATAGATCCATTCTTGATCAGAATTCTAACCACCTCCAACTGAGACACAATATGAGAGTGTGAAAATCATCTTGAAAACTGGAGGTGACGGGAGTGGTCCATGGCTTCATGCTCGTCTTCACATTAGTCATTTTTTTTTCACATTAACCTTTATTGAAATCTTGCTAGATGAATAGTGGGTTATTATTACTCATGAATTTGACCTGGTTCTTTTCAGTTAATAGTAATTATATTCATTTTCCATTGTTGCATAACAGATTTCCACCAACTCAGCAGTTTAAAATAACACAAATTTACTATCTTACGGTATTTGTGATCGGAAGTCTAGACACAGATGAACTTGGTTCTCTGCTCAGGCTCTCATGAGGCTAAAGTCAATGTGTCATCTGAGGGCTTCTAGAGCTCTGGGTCCTCTTTCAAACCCATGTGGTTCCTGTGGTCTGAGGCCCCCATTCTCTTTCTAACTGCTGGCCAGAGGTCATTCACAGTTCCTTGCCATGTGGTCCCCTCCACACACCCTCTCATGCTTCAAGGAAGGGTCCAGTCTTTTTTAAGGACTCACCTAATTAAGTCAGGCCCACCAAGGATAAGCTTTTTAACGTAACTCAATCATAGGTTGAGTAACTCAATCATATCATCATAATCACAAGTTCTGCCTACACTCATGGGGAGGGAGTTATACAAAGTGTGTACAGCAAGGGGTGGTAATCTTGGGAGCGATCTTAGAATTCCACCTGCCAGAGTATTGTATCACAGTTCATTTTTTACTTTTGACAAATGTACTATGGTTATGCACATATGTACATAATATGTTTCTATACAACTAAAATTATTCGAAAAAATTTAAAAGGCTACATCATGGATTTCAACTTTCAGGCAAGACGGAGTAGCAACAACTAGATTTACATAGGTACATAGGTACAATATGTTTCTATAAATCTAAAATTATTACCCTAAATTTAAAAGGTCACATTATGGTTTTCTACTTCCAGGCAAGAGGGAGTAGTAATGACTAGATTTACTCTCCTGCCCAAAACAATATCAAAAACCGAAACAAAAATAGAAATCCCACAAATAAGATACATGAAGCAATGGTTTTGAAGATATAGGGATCAAGCAAGGAAAGAGACTGATCCTCAGAGACACAGAAAACGACTACTCTGGCTTCCTGCCTGGGGAGAGTTTCCAGGATGTGGCACAGGGAGAGGAAATACAGGTGGAACCTGGCAACTGTGAGTGCAGGGATGCCAAGGTAGTTAGAGTTTGCAGAGCAGAGGAACTGGTAGGTGAGAGCTGCACACAGAGAACCATGGAGACCTTCAAGGGTCCTCACAGGGTATTCCACAGAGGGTTGATCAGCACGTGTGTGAAGAAACAACCTGAAGCCAGGGAAAGGATTAGAGGGAACAGTGCCCAGCTCTCACAGGGCTGGGAAGAGCATCTGTTCAGACACTGAGTAGGGTACCAAGAAGGGTCCTGCCTCAGTGGTAGGGAATAATCAACCCTACACTAAATATAGCTCTGATTCCAGCTAATGAATCTTAAAAACAAGATCCAAAAGGATCAAACTATTACAAGTAACATCTATGACATAACAAAGCTCGTGAATATTGATAGAAATATAAAAATATCCAGCACCCAAAGAGGTAAAATTCATAAATGTCTGGCATATAATCAGAAATTACCAGCAGGAAAATAGACCCCATAATGATCAGAAAAATCAATTAATTGAAAATGACCCACAACTGCCACAGGTGTTAGAATTAGCACACAAGGACCTTAAAACAAGAAATATAACTGCATAGTGTATGTTCAAAAGGTTAAGTAGAGAGAGCAAAGATACTAAATGACCTGAACTGAAATTCTAGAGATGAAAGCTATCATGTCTGAGATGGAAAATAGGGTAGAAAGGATTAATGGAAGATTAAACATTGCAGAGGAAAAGATTAGTAAACAGAAACTATCCAAAATGAACACAGAGGGAAATTACTATTTTAAAAAGAAAGCATGTCAGTGAACTTTGGGATTCAAGTGGCCTAATATGTGTGTAATTGCAGTCCCAAGGGAGAGGAGAAAAAGAGCAGAATAGAAAAAAATATTTGAAGAAGCAATGGCCAAGAAGTTTTTCAAATTTTGATGAAAACTATAAACTCACAGATTAAAGACTCTTAATGAAACTTAAGCAAAAGAAACACGAAGAAAACTACACCAAGCCATATCATAATTGAATTGCTTAAAACCAGGGATAAAGAGAAAATCTTAAGAGCGGCCAAAGAAAAAAGACATTATATGAACAAATGAAACTCGCATATACTGCTGATGGGAATGTAAAATGATACAATGTTTTTGAACAATGGTTTGGCAGTTTCTTAAAAAGTTAATCACCATCCCGCGTGCCATGGAGCGGCTGGGCCTGTGAGCTGTGGCCGCTGGGCCTGCACATCTTGAGCCTGTGCTCCGCAGCGGGAGAGGCCACAACGGTGAGAGGCCCGTGTAACGCAAAAAAAAAAAAAAAAAAAGTTAATCACACATCTATCAGATGGTCAACCATTCCATTCCAAAGTAATATACCCAAGAGAAATGAAAGTATATTCCACACAAAGACTTGTACATGAACGTTCATGGATGTTTATTTGTAACAGCCTCAAACTGGAAATAACCCAAATATCCATTAACAGGTGAATGGATAAACAAATTGTGGTATAGCCATATAATAATACTCGGTACTGAAAAAGAATGAACTGACAATGTATGCAAAAGAATCAAAGAAACTCTCAATAATTATACTGAGTGAAGGAAACCAGGCTCCCCTCCCCCAACAAAGAATACATACTGTGTGATTCCATTCCTACAAAAATCTTAAAAAAAGGAAAGCTAATTAATTGTGTAGAAATCAGCAATACTTGCATGGCAGGTGGGAAAGAATGGAAGGGAGAGAATTCAAGGGGGAAAGAGGAAAGTTTTGAGGGTCATGGACATGTTCATCTGTGGGGATTTCACAGGTGTACACATATGTCAAAATGTAGCAAATTACACATTTCAAATATGTGGAGTTCAGTGCACTTCACGTATAACCTAACAAAAGCCAAAGGACAAGGGCACCCAGGTCCTGGCTCCCACAGGCTTGGCCGGCTGGTGGGGCAGGCATCCTGGGCTCAGGAAGCATCAGTTCACCACCCTGAGCCTCAGCTTCCACGTCGGTGTCAGGTAAACGTCACAGCAGAGCCAGTTGAAGACAACCAGTGAGAACAGCTAGCCCAAACCAGCCATCTGGCAGGAGCTCAGAAACTTTTCTCTTAGGAATGTGGGTTTAATCAGTGACTCCCATTGGCATGCTGAGTGACTCTCTTCTAAACCACATGGGCAAACATTTCCTTAAAGGTCCCTGTTCAGTCCCAAAATACAGAAGTGTGTTTTGAAAGGTTTGGTCTGCAAACAAAATGCAAGTCTTCAGTAATCGTTAATTCATGTTCCCATTCATTATTTTTCAAGGACGCACACATGACTTCCCATCAGAACCCACTTTCTAAGGTTCATCACACTGGCCTGACAGAAAGAAATCCCATCAACAGCCATGGGAGGGGAATGAACAGTTTCCATCATGGCTTCTTTTTTTTTAGCCATACAGAGTGGCTTGTGGGATCTTAGTTCCCCAACCAGGGATTGAACCCGAGCCCTCAGCAGTGAGAGTGTAGAGTCCTAACCACTGGACTGCCAGGAAATTCCCTCCATCGTGGCTTCTGACATGTTGAAGAGAGCCCTCAGGCTGCTCCCATGTGTGGCTTCCAAGCCTCCTCCATGCCACAGCCCAGCTGCCATGTCAGGCCTGCTTGAATCCCCACACTGGGCTCCAACTGTTCCTGCTGGCCCCTGCCCTCTTCATCCTGCCCACAGTGAACGTCTGCAGTTTCCCTGATGTGTCAAGTCTGATTAGATGGTGGTATGGGCTGAATCGTGTCTCCCACCAAAATTCATGTGTTGTAGTCCTAACCCCTGATCCTTCAGAATGTGGCTGTATTTGGGATAGGGTTTTTAAAGAGGTAATTAAGTTAAAGTGAGGTCATTAGAGTGGGCCCTAATCCAATATGACTGGTGTCCTATTAAAAAGAGGAGATTCAGACGCAGATACACACAGAAGGAAGACCATGTGAGGACACCAGGAGAAGATGGCCATCTGCAAGCCGAGGAGAGAGGCCTCAGGAGGAACCAACCTGCTGACACCTAGATTTTGGACTTCTAGCCTTTAGAATTATGAGAAAAGAAACATCTGTTATTTAAGCCACCCTGACTGTGGTACTTTGTTAGGGCAGCACCAGCACACTGACACAGATGGGGTCCCTCAGACACCCCGACCCCAACCCCATGCCTCCTTCAGATTCCCCACCATCCCCAAGTGAACTGAAGTGAGAGAAGGCTGAATGGACCTGGGGCCTTGATGCCAGGCAGACTGAGAAGTTTTCACCTTACCGGCCCACAGGTGATGAGCGGCACTGAGGGTTGATGGGGTGAGGAGAGGGACACACCGCTGAGAATATTTAGGAAGATGAGTGAGAAGAATGCACAGTGGCCAGACCTGCCTATGGCATGGACTCAGAGAGGCAGCGTTAACTGAACAAAAGCCCAGGAAGAGATCATCAGCAGAACCAGGACCGGCTGGGCTGAGTTATACTATGGTGCTTCTTCCAGCTCAACTCATTCAAGGCCACGCCTAAGGTGTGAGCTTCATCATAGGAGCCGGAAGGAGGAGGAGGAACTGTCCCCAGGAAGGACCTGGCACTGATGTTAGCAGTCCCGACAGCCCCGAAGCTAGGATTAGCCAAGTGGGGAGTGGTTAAGGAGAGAACTCCTGGCCCCTCACTGTCCGGAGCAGTCCTGGGAAGGGGCCTTACTCCATCCTCACAGAAAAGCAGTGAAGCAGACACCATCACCATTTTTCCAGAGGAGGAAGATGAGGCTTGGAAAGCCAACTGATTTGTCCCAGGACACAGTGGCCAGTTTAGAGGCAGTTCCAGGCTCAAACCCAGGTCTCCCAGATCTGGAGCAACAGCATGAGCTGTGCCAGGCCCAGTCAGGGGGTCTTCAAGGTGGGACAACTTCTGTGGGGAGGCAAGAGGTCAAGCTGGTCTCACCCTTCCCGCTTCCTTCCCAGCTCCTGTGTGCACATAAGTGTGCATATGTGCCTGCACACACCCATACACACCCCCACACATGCACACACTTATATTCATATACACACTTAGACACATACACGCACTCACATATATATACACACTCACATACAAGCAGCATGCTCACATGTGTGCACACTTGCTCTCACACGCATACACACCCACACGCATGCACACTCTCGCGCTCTCCCAGCCCTCGCACTGGCTCACCCTCACACACACATACTCTAATCCCATTGCCATGTGAACTTGTCCTTCGTTTGTCTGAACCACAAGATGGATCTGAAAACAAGATGCTGTAGATGATAACAGCCCATACATCACACAAAAAGGCACAGTTAAATAAATGGACAGACCTTGGTTTTTGTGTGATGATCCTCCTTGGAGGCCCAAGTTAAGTAGATTTTATTTAAATTGTCTTCTGAAAACACCAGAATTCTTTCTAACTACTTTATGATTTGTTTCACAACATAAAAGTTGGAAGCAAATTCTGTTTTAAAAGTTCATATTACCCATTGGAAGGCACTTTCCCCACCCAAGGTTTTGTGGCTACATCAGAAAAATAAAGGTTTTCTCATTTACCAATATGAATAGAAGCAGATGTGTGTGAGGCCTCCAATTCATTAGTTTAATCATGAGCATTTGGGAGTATTTGTGCTATATTGCATAACCACAAAAACAGACTAACATTAATTAAAGCAAATTTATTGGCTGTTTGAAAAATCCATATAATAATTTTCATGAATAATTAGATTTTTATTTTGGTCAAAACTGAAATTTTTTAAGTGGAAAATCTCATTCTGCTCAAATGAGAGACTGAAAAAACGTGGCTATGAAGCTAATGCAGTCTTTGCCTTTCTTCAACAACCAAGTCACATTTCTCTGGCATTGACTCAGAGACTGGACATACCTTTTTCACTTCTGTATGGCCTTAACAGGATGGCAGAACCCCAGTGGTAAAAGGATCTTAAGATCATCCTTGTAACCACAGGACTTCCTATCCAATTAGCAAACAGAGACATTCCTTCTGGATTCAGTCAAAGAAGAATTCCAACAAGAAGAACGATTTTCAGAATGTGTACGATGCACTGAGCTCTTCGGACATATCAACTTGTTTAATCCCCACAGAAACTTTATAAGGCAAGTACTATAATCCCCATTTAACAGATGAGCAAACTGAGGTTTGGAAAAACAGCAATTTACCTGAAGCTACACAGCTGAGAAATGACACAGCTGGGATGTGAACCCAGTTCTGCTTAAAGCTAAAGTCTTCCCCACCACCCTCCACATTGGACACCTGTGGAGGATGTCCACACTGGCAGAAAAAGCTGCCACTGCTCCAAGCTCAAGTATTGTTTCCATGGGGGGCTGCTGTGAGGCTGCAGAAAGGGCTCAGAGCTAGGAGTCAGGTCACCCAGGCTCAGGCGCACGCTGCCACCTGGGGCTGGTCACTGTCACTTCTGGGAGGGTGAAGCCTATCTCTCAGGGGTTGGGATGGGGCTGTTAAGAAACACCACAAGGAAGAATACGTGACCCTTCTGTCCAGGGCGGGCACTTGGGAGGCCCTCAACTGTTTCCCCTGTAGTCTCCAGGAGTACAGTGGCATGCCTTTCTTTAAATCTATATCTGCAGGGAATTCCCTGGTGGTCCAGTGGTTAGGACTCCGCACTTTCACTGCCGAGCACCCGGATTCAATTCCTGGTCGGGGAATTAAGATCCCACATGCCATGCAGTGCAAAAAATAATAATAATACATAAAATAAAATCTGGTAGGGGAGACATAATACACTTTTTTAAAAAACTGTATCTGCAAACTTATTTTTTCTCCCAGTGGTTGGTGCTTAGTACTGAAATATGTTTCCAGACATGATGAAGGGATGTTTTCTAAGTGTCTGTGTCAACAATTAAAGATTAATCCTGATCCTACACATGGAGAAAATCGATTGGGGAGGAGCTGGAGGTCGTGTGTGGCCTACAGAGAAGTTTACCGAACAGAGTTACATTTGCTCACAGAATTGGAAGTCCGGTACTGCAAAACACTACTCAAGGAGGGTTCTGCACCAAACCAACAAATGAGCCTAATTCTGAGATGAAATCTTCAGAGTTCTTCCAAATCTTATTTTAAGACTTCTTTATCATTTGCTTTTGCTTTTGCTTTCAAAAACAGCAACAGACCCAATTGAAATGAAAGTTCAACCAAAAGACAGATTGAATCCACTTTTCCCATCATAAAACTTGAAGCATGATTTCACAGTGGTGCAACAGTTTTGGGATTCCACAGGAGGATGAACATGTATGTCATGGACAAACTTGGATGGTCCAAAATCAAGACAAAAAACAAAGCCCTAAAAATGATCCTCTTTAGGCAGGTACTCTACATCATAAAAAATAACAGAAGTAAGAAACTTTCCCCATAAAACCATCAGCTGTCTGTGCCAACGAAGATGTGGAGAGGCCTAGATGCCGTGTTGACAGAGGGATGCAGATTCCACTGATGGAACCCTATGTGGTCACGAAACATGACCATAAAGACTGTGCAGCACCTGGAAAAATGTGTTTGATAAAAGGTTGGAATATACAGAAGCAACGTGTAAATGGTGTGTGCACTTAGGTACACATAAATCTGTCCATCCATATAAGAATTGGAAGGGATCGTGCAAAACGTTAAATGTCCTTGTTTTAGAGTGATGGGATTATCAATAACATTAATCATGTTAAATCGACATACATCTTGGTTATTTAAATTTTAAAAAGGGAGGAAGGGGAAGGGTTGCCAAGCAGGTGTGCTATTTCCCAACATTGGGTCTAACATCCTAAAGGAGGTGGCCACAGCCCAGGAGCAGTGGGAGCTGGGGAGCTGCTGAGCAAAGAGAAAAGGGTTTGAAAGAACTCTGTCTCCCACCAACACCTAACAATGCCTAGTGGGGGGCAGGGATCAGAATAATTAAGGGAAAAGGGGGAAATGTGTAGAAATCTGTGGTGAAGGAGAGGTCTCCCTGAAGGTGTAGGATTACACCAAAGGCCTTTGGGACCCTGACACTGAAGAACAGCAGGATCTAGTGCTCAGAGCTCACCCTGGGCTGTACAAGCTACTCTGTCCAGCCCTCCCTTCTCTTCCTGAATCACCCTGGCCCCTCCCCACAGGCTGAGCAGTGCTCTCAGCCCTGCCTCATGCATAGAGAACTGAGGCTCTGGACCAGCCTGGGCCACACAGCCAGCAGGTGGTGGCTGCTACAGACTGAATCATTGAGCCCCCCGCCCCCCTGTAATGGGATTAGGTGATGGGGGCTTTCAGAGGTGATTAGGACATGAGAGTAGAGCCCTCATAAATGGGATTAGTGTTCTTATAAAAGAGACCCCAGAGAGCTCCCTCAACCCTTCTGTCTGCCATGAGAGGACACAGGGAGAAGACCGCCTATGAACCAGGAAGCGGGTCTACACCAGACACCAAATCTGCTGGCGCCTTGATCTTGGACTTCCTAGCCTCCACAACGGTGAGAAATAAATATCTGTTGTTTAAGCCACCCAGTCTGTGGTATTTTGTAACACCAGCTTGAACGGACTAAAGACGGTGGCCTTCTGATTCCTTGTCCAGAGAGCTTCCTCTTCAAACACAGGTCCCTCAAGGCCACCCTGACACACAGCACCAGGCAAAGCTGGGCAACCTCCTGGCCTCACTGCTCCAGGTCACTGGGACTCAGGGCACCCCAACAGATTCCTCAACCAGTCCGGAGAGGAGCCTCCTTTCGCATGAGTACACTCCTATGGGGAGAACACTCCCTGGTAAGCAGATGAAAATGGGCTGAAGGGGGACTTCCCTGGCAATCCAGTGGTTAAGACTTTGCCTTCCAATGCAGGGGGTATGGGTTCTATCCCTGGTGGGGGAGCTAAGATACTACATGCCCCACAGCCAAAATACCAAAACATAAAGTAGAAGCAATATTGTAACAAATTCAATAAAGACTTAAAAAAAAAAAAAAGAAAAGAAAGTGGGCCGAGGAAGGTGGGCCCCAGGAGCAGGCGGCCCTGACTGCCCTCGGCTGGACATGAAACTCATATAAAGGGTGGAGAGAACACACCTGTCCTTATCACTCCTCCTTCCAAGGCCTCCTGCTGACCTGAGGGAGCTCAGGCCTGGCCTGTGTGCCTGGAACAGGTCATGGCCTCCCTCTTAGTGACATTTCTCCCTTGTAAAACAAGGACAATAACCTCTGTCTTCCACAATTCATGATGCTGTTGTGGGAAAGTTTTAAGATTTTAAGTTATCCTATAACTTGTTAAGCTCACATTTTGTGAGCGCATTATATTCAGAGAGAAATACAGATTTTGATCCTACAGATAAACCCAAATTTATCAATATACATAAACACCTGCAGAACAAACACCTACCAACCTACTGCCTAGCCCATTAGATCAGAAATCCTTTAGCTGGATTTCAAGCCATTGAGGAAGAATTTCTCCAGAATGTGGCTCCAGTTTATTGCCCAAGCCTCTCTCTTGTTATTCCTTGGATGGTCATCTACTTGGTTTTACCAGCCCCCTGTCTTCTTTCCCTTCTAATAACAACACTCCAAATTGTCCTTTGGGGACCATCCTCCACTCCTGGTCCTTTCAGCTCCAGTGGGGTACACACTGATGTGCACAGGTGCACACAACCTCCCCCCACCACAGAGATCAGAGATGCTGCCTGGCTCATCTCAGTGACTGGTGCAGGTAATCCATATTGACCACTGGAGTGAATCAGTGGGACTATTGGGAAAGAGAAACTCTAATGCTGAGGATATGGACCTGGAGCTGCTGACAGTTGCCCTGCCACTTCATGGGAAAGAGTGAGGGCATCCTTGACAAATATGGAGCCAACACAAAGAAACACGAAATCAAGGCACCTCTAGCTGTGCCTGAGCAGACATTTCCCTGGACATTTCGGTTAAATTCCCTTTTTAATTAAGCCAGTCTGAGCTGGGGTCCTGTCACATTGCTATTTGAAAGTATAAGGATCCAAAGGCAACTAGAAAGGTGGAATCTAATGAGATGATGCTCAATGAAGGTAAAAGAGACACCCTGCTCTGGGGACCATGATTCTTCCATGATCTCTGGAAGGGGATTTGGAGGCCACAGTGAGATATGGCTGTTGAAAAAGCCAAGGGGGCCTATGGCTGGGATTGGGGTGAGGAGGGGGAGCAGAGCTGCCTAGGGTATACCTGATGGGTATAGGGCACCACACATGTTTTCAGGTATACTGATCTCCTTGGTCCTCAGAGTGGCTGGGCCAGTTCCCTCCAGCCCGAGCAGCCTCTTCCACTTACTGCAGGGTGATGTGCAGGTGTTGTTTTTTGTGTATGCCACGATGTGGAAAGAGTTAGAAAGCAGGACCCTAGAGTGCCATCGCCAGTAAGGAGGCCACTCCAGTCAGTCACTTTGGGATCAGAAGAGCATGCACTTAAGGGTTAAAGACCACAAACTACAAAGCATGGGACTGAGCCAGAGAGAACCCCAAATGCATCAACCTTGCCTTTGACTACTATGGCTAGATGCAGGGCTGGAGAGCAGGACCCTAAGGGAAACAGAAATTTTGCAGCTGGAGAGTGTTCCCAAAGTGTGGCGCAGTGAAGGGGGTATGGTCATGAAAACTGTGGCAGGACAATGGATGACTTCCCCCTCCCTCCACCCCCACCCTGTCCTCCTCTAGGGTAACATTCTAGGGCACCCATCTGACACTATTGGTTGCTCCCCAATAGCCATTCCTAGGCTCCCTTCCTCACAAAGCTACAATTTTGTTCCACTGACAACATGCCCAGACTCAGAGGATTCACCAAGCTTGGCCAAAGCCTCCTGTGGCAACCCCATCACTCTTGACAGGATGATGGTGATCACTGGCCCTGATTCTGGCTGGTGGCTATAAGGAAAGTTCCCTAACTCAAATAAAAAAGAAAGCCTCTCAAGATGATAGCTTTTTCCTGCCCTCTTCCCTTCTACCATCGCTATTCTTGTGTGAAGACATGTGCTTGGAGCTGCAGCAGCCATCTTGTGACCATGAGGAAAGACCAAGAGAATGGCAGCACTGTGTCTGTGTCGAAGCGTCAGGAGGACCTAGATCCGTGCGCGGCACTGCTTCGGCCAGCCTGAGCCCCAGAGTCAGCTCCCCTTGCTTGCCCAGTGCCCCCAGGCCACTCCCGGGGCTCACGATACACCAGAAACACATCTACACGTGGAACAACTCCTACAGAACACCTACTGAACGCTGGCAGAAGACCTCAGACCTCCCAAAAGGCAAGAAACTCCTCACGTACCTGGGTAGGGCAAAAGAAAAAAGAATAAACAGAGACAAAAGAATAGGGACGGGACCTGCACAAGCGGGAGGGAGCTGTGAAGGAGGAAAAGTTTCCACACACTAGGAAGCCCCTCCGCGGGCGGAGACTGCGGGTGGCGGAGGGGGAAAGCTTTGGAGCCGCGGAGGAGGGCACAGCAACACGGGTGTGGAGAGCAAAGCGGAGACATTCCCGCACAGAGGATCGGTGCCGACCAGCACTCACCAGCCCGAGAGGCTTGTCTGCTCACCCACCGGGGCGGGCAGGGCTGGGAGCTGAGGCTCTGGCTTCGGTCGGAGCACAGGGAGAGGACTGGGGTTGGAGGCGTGAACACAGCCTGCAGGGGGTTAGTGCACCACGGGAAAAGTCTGGACCTGCCGAAGAGGCAAGAGACTTTTTCTTCCCTCTTTGTTTCCTGGTGCGCGAGGAGAGGGGATTAACAGCGCTGCTTAAAGGAGCTCCAGAGACGGGCGTGAGCCGCTAACAGCGCGGACCCCAGAGACGGGCATGAGACGCTAAGGCTGCTGCTGCCGCCACCAAGAAGCCTGGGTGCGAGCACACGTCACTATCCACACCTCCCTTCCGGGGAGCCTGTGCAGCCCGTCACTGCCAGGGTCCCGGGATCCAGGGACAACTTCCCCGGGAGAACGCACGGCGCGCCTCAGGCTGGTGCAACGTCCCGCTGGCCTCTGCCGCAGCAAGCTCTCCCCGCATCAGCACCCCTCCCTCCCCGCGCCCTGAGTGAGCCAGAGCCCCCGAAGCAGCTGCTCCTTTAACCCCGTCCTGTCTGAGCGAAGAACAGATGGCCTCCTGCGACCCACACGCAGAGGTGGGGCCAAATCCAAAGCTGAGCCCCTGGGAGCTGTGAGAAAAAAGAAGAGAAAGGGAAATCTCTCCCAGCAGCCCCAGAAGCAGCGGATTAAAGCTCCACAATCAACTTGATGTACTCATCATCTGTGGAATACATGAATAGACAACGAATCATCCCAAATTGAGGAGGTGGCCTTTGAGAGCAAGATTTATGATTTTTTTCCCCTTTTCCTCTTTATGTGAGTGTGTATGTGTATGCTTCTGTGCGAGATTTTGTCTGTATACATTTGCTTTCACCATTTGTACTAGGGTTCTATCCGTCCGTTTTTTGTGTGTGTTTTTTTTACTTAAATTTTTTTTCTTAATAATTATTTTTTTTAGTAACTTTATTTTATCTTACTTTATTTTGTTTTATTTTATCCCCTTCCTTCCTTCCTTCCTTCCTTTCTTTCTTTCTTTCTTTCTTTTCTTTCTACTTTCTCTCCCTTTTATCCTCAGCCGTGTGGATGAAAGGCTCTTGGTGCTGCCCCCAGCAGTCAGTGCTGTGCCTCTGAGGTGGAAGAGCCAACTTCAGGACACTGGTCCACAAGAGACTATATATGAGAAATAAAATGCACAATCCAAGGACAAAAAAAAAAAACAAAAGACACCGACCTACTAGAGAATGGACTTGAGGATATGGGGAGAGGGAAGGGTAAGCTGTGACAAAGCGAGAGAGAGGCATGGACATATATACATTACCAAATGTAAAATAGATAGCTAGTGGGAAGCAGCCACATGGCACAGGGAGATCAGCTCGGTGCTTTGTGACCACCTAGATGTGTGGGATAGGGAGGGTGGGAGGGAGGGAGATGCAAGAGGGAAGAGATATGGGAACATATGTATATGTATAACTGATTCATTTGTTATAAAGCAGAAACTAACACACCATTGTAAAGCAATTATACTCCAGTGAAGATGTAAAAAAAAAGAAAGTAAATGTAAAGTTGTGAGAGAGAAAAAAAATGAAAATAAAAGTGACAGGGAATACAAAACAAAAAAAGAGAATGACCTGGCACCCAGTCATGGCCAAGTCATTGAACTAACCCAGGACCTGCAGGCTGACTTCCAGGATTCTCAGGTTATGCAAGATAATTCAATGACTGTACTGTTTAAGGAATCACACTTGGGGATTTTGGTACTCACCATCAAAAGACTTACTGACCAACACTTTCCTCTACATTATCTTATTTGCTCATCAGTACACAGGTAGTTGTGACCATCGTATTAGGGAAGAGGAAGCTGGAGCTCAGGAAGCTGAAGAGGTTAGATGCCAGGACTAGTAAATAGTGGGACTGAAACCCCATTTATCATCTACCCCTCTCTGCCTGCTGGTCTAAATTCATTCAGCTTTCAGATCCCCGAACTTCAGGAGCACTGTTGCAAATCTTCAAAGCTAATGTGTAAAAGTCCAATTCAACAATTCCAAAATATATCTGTGAAAGGAATGCCCCAACAGTCGGCTCATTCTAAACATGCTATTATTATAAAGCTCTCCTAAACTTCTGCAAAAAAAACAAGGAAAAAAAAAAAAAAGAGTGGAGAAATAAAGTGAGCATGCCCGGAAGTAACTGTAAACTTTTTTGGTTTGGGAGCCAGGAAATGTCAAGGAAACAAATGTAGCTATGATTTATACTCCATCTCCAGTTGTGCCATGGGATTCAAAAATTGCCATTTTTATTAAAGCATACACCTTAGAGCAGTCCTGATAAGTGACAAGCTGCCACAGAGGCCAAAAAAAGCCACATTTGATTCCTGATTTGGGTTTTATGGTAACTTAACCAATATATATAGTTGATGGTAGGGAAGGAAAGGGCTTGAATTTTACCCTGAGTCTCTGGGCTTTTCTTGTTTTCAAACTGATTGGTCTGGAGAATGGAAGACCAACAGCCAACAATAAATCCATTGTAAGCTGAAAATAGTTTCCTCTGAATACAACTAAATATTTCTTTAATCCTTGCATTAAAGTTTTTACTGTGGTATAGCAGCTATTTTATTTACTCTAAAATTTAAGCTTTTGTAGTACTGTAACTATAGGTATAACTAATGGGGGGGGTTGATTACGGAGGCAAGCTCTTTAAAGCACTTTAAAAGCATAATATCATATGCTTGTTTTGCATTTATATTTTTGGGTCATACTGAAGATACTATTGTTAATGACTCTTGCTCAAAAATCTTGCTTTTATTTTCTGAAAACCATTTCTTTATTTTGTACCATGGGAAGGGTCTTTAATAATCATGAGTTATCATGAATATTCCTTTTTTGTAGCTTCTATATCTACATTATCAGGCACATCAGCCAGTCCCAAAGAAGTTATTTCACAGTTCTGTTCCCAAGGGAACAAAGACAGTGGGTCTAATATTAACAGTGGCTTCTGTTGGCTTATTTTTTCTGACATTAAAGTTGTGTATGGTTGGCAAGGATTTCTATTCTCTGAAAACAAGCTTGTTGGTAAAAGGACAAGCTGCAGGAATCCTCACATACACAGCTACTTCAGCACAGGCTGAAAGGATGCTTCACTGAGAACAAATTAGAACTGAAAAATATGTTCAAGTACAAAGGTTCTTTCTTTAAGAGATTTTCAGTTATTTATTTATCCTTCATATCAAATAGTTTTTCTAAATTATCTTCACATCTATTTAAACCCAATTACCAACTCCCACTATGCATCTCCCATGAGTCCCCTCATCTCAGCCAGGGACTCTCAGGGTCACTGGCCAGGCCATGTACATTTCCCATCCAGTGACATTTGTGAGAAGAATGGCTAGGAGCAGGAACAGACTGGTGCCCTGGGAAAGAGATGCCTTTTCACAGGGACACTCAAACAGTCAGAAGCTGAACCCCAACTGCATTCATAGTGTGGCATCTCAGATGCTCCAAGTAGAGACTCCTCAACACCAAACTTGGTTAGCTAGTAGCACGGAAGTGTTAAGATGTGTCCTATGCTAATGATGTAGCCTGCAGAACGGTATCGCGAATTTCAAGTGGCAATTCCAGGATTTGAAATTTTCCCTTTCCCTTACTAATGAAGAGGAAAGAAGTGGGGGA
>NW_020173241.1:156583-158350 GCF_003031525.2 Neophocaena asiaeorientalis asiaeorientalis | reverse complement strand
GTGGGGATGGTATGGAGAGAGAGAGAGAGAGAGAAACAGAGAGGGAGAGAGAGGGGGAATATTCTGCCCAATAACTCCTTGGAAGCAGGATGAAGCCTCCTATGATCTGCATAGTTCAGGACTCAAATCTCAGCAGTGGCTGCTTTCCCAGGACTCTCCTCCCTATTAGAATGGACACAATTTGCAAGTTTCTTCTAAAAGGTTTTACTGGGATTTCTGATTTACTCAATCAAAGCTTGCAGTTTATTTTTTATTAAGTAAAAGGGGCCCCCCATTCGAAAGAACAGCCACAGTTATAGCACTAACAGGTAGAAATTTTACTGGCCCTTCATAAATCAATTCAATACCCTTGTCTCTAAGGATTTGCCAAAAGGTAATGGGCTCAATTATGAAACCATCACCAGGAGTTGCCAGCAGAGATTTCTAAAGTCTGCAGGCACTTTCAAGAGGAACATAGGAAATCATTTCATGAAGCAGCAATTTTGCCCAAAACCAAGTTAGAAGAGATGTCACACTGGCTTAAATTAAAGTGACTAAGAAATAGGAATGGTGAACACAAAGGCATGGTACAGTTTTCTCCCATTCACCTTAAAGAATCCAAATTAACTTAAAAATGGATACACAGCTACATTAATAAAGATCACAGCTGGGCACAGTTCAGGGGAAATGGTAGTAACAGCCCTGCCCATCCTCTCCTCTACCTTGAAACACTGTGGTGCTATTCATACTACAGTTGAGGATGCCCCTTTGGGGAGTATGCTTGTGATCTTGGGGTAGCTGCCTTTCCTAGGAAGAAGAGGATGGCTCACACAAGGGAGGCCAGCACAACCAGGGGCACTCTGGCCAGTCTACCACCACTGTTCTATGGGGAGGTGCCCTGCTGGAGGTTTTGATCAGCATGATGGGTGAGAGGTTTGAAGTCCCAAATGTGGCTGCTGCTTTGAAGACATATCGCAGCAGCCTTAACAGAAGTGTCAGAGAGTCTCATACGATGCTTTCAGCAAGGAAACTCAGCATCTGCTGTGTCCACAATGCCCAGGTGGCATCGCCTAGGTGGCGTCGACCGAATCCAGAATCTGTATTTTTTGGCCCAGACTGTTTTTTATTCCCCTCACCCTGCCAAGCTGATGTTGGCACCCCCTCAGGTCTGGGTTGCCCTGGGTGAGCGCTGAGCCCAAGCAGCCCCAGGCACAGCACAGCATCTCCAAGATGGAGCTGTTCTGAAACACTTTCCTGAGGGGCCGGAGGGTGGACAGCGCAGGCTGGATTGACCATGCCCCTCCAAGGGCCCCGGCCAGGGTCTGACTGAGGTTTCCTGCCACCCAGAAACCTCCGGTCTGCTGGGAACCCCACACCTCTGCAGGTATATCAGCGTTGGGAACAGTAGCTTCTACCAGTGACAGAAGTCACCACACACTTCCCGCAAAAGCTTCTTCATTATCCTGGCACAGGCAGGAAGGCAGGCGCTTAACGCAGGCGGGAAGCCACCGGTCCGAGCGCACACACCCGTGGAGACCCGCCCCCAGATCTGTTATTTCAAAGTTCTCAGTCTTTCCTCTTCCTCCCCCTGCTCGTCCCCTAAACAGCCCTTCTAGGTTGTTTTTCACGCAGGCCGACCCTGAGGCTGGAGCGGGAACAGCAGGACCCCTCGGCCGCCAGCACCCCAGCCTCCCTCAGCACCCCACCCCACCCCCGGCCCCGCGCAGGCTGCTCGGACGGACTCGGGCGCTCACGGCTGGCGAGCGACCTTTCCTCACCGCAACGGCT